>NC_091731.1:23829621-24132651 GCF_030179895.1 Drosophila kikkawai | reverse complement strand
CAGGACGAAAACAAGGCAAAACGCAAAGAGCAAACAGCGATGGCAGCCATGGCAACAAAACTGAAACATAAGCAATGCAAAGAAAAAACTCAAAATGCATGGCCACCATTTTGAATAACAAGTGCAAAGGGGGTGGCCCAGCTTCCCGCTTCCAGCTGCCAGCTATCAGCCCCCCTTTTGGGGCGCCTGGAAAATAAAGAAAAGGAAGCGCCAGAGAAATGCATTGGACGAGTGCAGTTTGGCAAAGAAAAAATGCAGTTGCAGGATGGGGGAAAGGAGAGCCGAAGCAGGAGAAAGGATGTGCAGGCCAGCGAAAAACGACAAAATCAAATGCCGAGAAATAAAATTCGCTGCGGAAATAAAAGCGAAAAGGGGCAAGTCGAAGGTTTTCCTGAAACCGTGCAGCCGACGACGATGGACGATGGAGAGTTTTTTCTTTGCCGCAGTCCTGCGAGAAGGATGACGAGCAGTCCGGCCGCTCTCGCTCTTACTCTCACTCTTTGGGGGCATAGGAAAAGCCTATTTCAAAAAATTGAAAATGCAAAATTTCATTTGTGCAACGTAGAGCGCAGCTCTTTGCCATGGATCCGCCCCTGACCAGAGGCAAATGCAGTGGTCCTGCCTGCTGCTCCACCTCCTCCTCCTACACTTGCTCCGTCGTGGCTGTTGTTTTGGATGAGTCCAACGACAAAGCAATTCTTCAGAAATGAAATGTCCTGGCACTGCCCTCCCCTTTACCCCCATGGCCACCCCTGTGAGTCGCCCACTCCCGCCTGCATTGCATTCGAAAATGGCAATGGGGATGCAGGAGCTGGCAGGATTCTGTGGACCAGCAGCAATGGCGACAACTGTCAGCATCATAAGACTGCACATGAGCCTAGCAGGCAGCAAAATCAAGAGGACGTGGAGCCCAACGTGGCAGTGGTGGGAAGCGGAGTAGAGCTCGGGCATGGGACAAAACGTAAACAACAAGTTTGCTTTTTGGCACTGCAGTTGGGCACCAAAGTTTTCCACACACAGGCAGGATGGAAGTCATCAGGGGCGGGGAGCCAAAGCCAGAGGGGTTGCAGTGGCATGGGGCAGACAAAGCAAATGCAATCAGCAATGTGTTTTGCTTTTGCTGCCTCTGAGCCCCCGTTCTGGGGCCCAAATCAGGACCTGTTCGACTGGACTAAGCCTGCAACTGCACCAGGAACTCTGGCCCCAGGCAGAGCATACCTCCGAGGAGCAACAGTCAGGAGTCCCTTGGAAAAGCCAAGCCATTGAGATATCTAGCCTTTGAAAATGTAATGTTTTTAATTACAATCCAAGAACATATTATTCTTAAGATTATTTTTATAATACAAATAAAAGCTTTCGATAGATCAATATCAAGCCAGGGGCAAGCTTCCTCTGAATTTCCAGATCTTTCTCATAGATATCCCGAACACATGAGAATCGCAATCTTGCATCGCTCAGTGTAGTCTCTCTGGGATACAACAAAGCGAAAACTCCGCAGCTCTGAAAAATAGAAAGACGCGAGCAAAAAATGTTGCTATTTGCCTACTGCTGCAGAATGGCTGCGAAAAAAGTATGCAACGTCCACGAAAGTGTTGCATGACGCCAAAGGGGCGGAACAAGGACTCCGCCCATCCTCCTTACCACCGTCCCTGCAGCCTGGCTCAGTGCAGCTCGGTCCAAGGAAAAAGAAGGGGCGGAGTTGGGTGGCGAAAAAGTGAAATCAAAAACTGCAGCAGCGCCGCTGGACGAAGGGACATTTGGGTGGTAGCATCGCTACTTCAGTTCGCTTCAAGTGAAGGCAGCAAGAAAAAATGCAAGCCAAAGGCTGCAGTAAAAATGGCACAAAACAAGCGACGCCAAACCCCACCCCACCCCAACCCAAGCCCGGAACCAAACGCAAACCCAAACCCAAACAAAGCAAACCGAATGAGGAGGACAACGGCGAATCAGTAAAGGCAGGACGAGTCGAAGGACCCGGCCCACTCTTCGGCGGATGCACATTGTTAGGCCCGGCCAGTGGAATTGGATTGGACACGGGATCTGGCCACGGCGCTGCAGCGATGCCAAATCAACGGACTCGTCGTCGAGACGCCTCAGCTGGCCCAGATGAGGGGTTGGCCCGTGCAGAGGAAGAATATTTTTCTGAATTTTCTTAATATATAAATAATAAAATTAATAATTAGATTAAAATAAGTCTTCAAAGGTGAAGCGACCAATATCTTGGGTGACTTTTTTCCCATTTAGAAAATATTTGTGGAATAATTGTCTTATATTAAATAGATTGCAATCTTTCTGTTTATTTAACAATAACAGTTTTTCCATTAATTATTTCCATTGATATTTAATCTCAAAAGATTAAAATCATTAGTTTTTGTTACACATTTCTCTCTGTGGGACTTTGGGTGTTTTTGTCCCGGTTCCAGGGGTTGGCAATGCAATTCATATGGCACAAAAAATGCGTGGGGGTAAGTGGGTGAATGGGGGCGCCTTGAAGATGTGTCCGGCCTGGCATTTCTGCATTTTGTATTTATTGCACAGGGGACTGGGTCTTGGGTATGGGACACAGGGGTTTGAAGTTGGGCCTGGTGCTGAGGTTTGGGGTGCATGCAAAAGGAAAGCTGCACTTGCCGGCTGTGGGCTAGTTCTGGATGGCAGGACAAGGCGACTTCGGCACGTACGCGACGTTCAGAGTTGAAGGGAATGGGGGATGGGAAGGGGCAAAAATGGAAAATCCAGAAACGCGAATTGTTAAGCTTGGCAATTTTTTGCAGCGTCTGGCGGGGATGTGTGGTGACGGAAGGGGGGTGGCGCAGCACAGGCCTTAATACTGTGGCATTTGTCTTGGAGCTGAAACAACAGACGTTGCCAATGCAGACGCAGAAAAAATGCATAAAACGTTGCAACAAAAGTCGGCTCAAAGGAGGTGCGGCAAAAGGCAGTGGCAGGTGCAAGGTGGCTGGGCAATGGCCACTATGAATGGGTAAAGGGGATTGAGAAAAGGGAACAGACTGCGTCCAGAGACGCAGCTGCTGCAACGTTGATTTGATGAACATTTCGCTGGGGCAGCTAACGTGACGATGTCTACTGCGTAATATGCAAAAAGTGCCCACTCAGACGTCTGCCTTGAGGGATTTGAGACTTGGTCGACTCCGTCCACGTCCACTCTGTCCCCCTTCTCGGCTCTTTGCCTCTGGTTCCCTCCTGCCATCAGGCAATGCAATTTTTCTTCATTGTAATTTGGCCAGGACATTGGCCGCCAAAGTTGCTGCGACTGCCTGGCCATTGCACTGATTTCTAGAGAGTGTGAATCCTGAGGGGGAGGAGAACGGAGGAGTTCACTGAGGGAAAAGCGCGATATATTTTAGAAATAAAATAATGGTTTAAAGAACGCCATACGAAAATTCAATAACTATAAAATGTTCAAACGTTTTCTTATTTAATTGTTTAATTTTTAATAACTATCTACTGGAAAAGAATCAAAGTTTCTGTTTACAGAAATCAATCCTTAAACCTTAATTTATTGAATCAAAATTTTGCATTTCTTTATCTCAAAGTCTGAACTTTTTCTCCGTGTTAGATGGCAAGGAGAGGGCAAGGTCCTCGGAATGGGCGACAGTTATGCGGCTCGCGCATACAAATTATGCGGAGAGGGAGCGGGGAATGGTCGGCAGATGAAATGTACGAATCCATGGACTCTCTACCGGGCCATTTCCCATGCCCATTTCCCAGGCCCATTGTAAATTTGCAATTTTTGCCGAGTGCTGCTCGAAGCTTTGTTTTGGGATTGGTTCTACCACCAACAGCGGGGATGAGGAAGTCTCGTCGCGGAAGCATTTTTGGCCAAAATGCATTTTGATGTAGTCGGCGGCGGGCAGAAGAAAAAGGAATTCTGGAAAAAAAGAAATAAAACGATGCACACTTTTTCGGCACAACAGCGGATCCTAGTGAAGGCAATTGCTCGATGGGGGGCACAGGACGATGGAACATCCTTTCTGCCGGGGGAGTATGAGCATGGGCATCCTAATCTGACTGAATGCACTCTCCGCTGAGACAGCTGCGATGGCGGCGGAGCCGGGCAGGAAGGCAGAGTGGCAGGAACTCGCATGGCAAATTTTCCATTATGCTCACTCAATCAAAACTGCAACAAAACAAAAGTTGTTTGAATATGATTTTAGCCATGGCTCCCCGCCCTCCTCCGCTGGGGGATTTACTTAAGCCATATTTTATCACTCCGCTCTTGTGCGGCAGCTGCAACTTATTCAATTATTTTAATGGAATATTTCTCCGTTCTCCTCTGTTTGCAGATTTTCCGAACGGACGACGCTGGGTAAGTTCTAAGTTTTAATTGGAATGCAAATTGAAATAGTTGCGAGAGCTTAGACCCTTCAAATATCGATTGTCATTGATTGACCCCCGCCTTGAATGGCCCCCAAATTCCGACCTGGCCCTGGGTGTGGTTAATCGAACTAAAGGCAAGGTAAACACGGAGAGATCCTACTCCTGCCAGCCCGGAATTCAGTGTCATTAGGCAGTGCATTTGGTCTGGCGATTCGCTTTGGCCAAATGCAAAACTGTCAAATATTTACTCAGGCAATTTAGCATGCGGCAGGCGGGCAAATAATTACAAAAACGTTCAGAAAACAAATAACTAATAGAAATGGATGGATGTGCGGACGCGGATGCGGGCTGCTCTGTGGATCTCGTCCACTGGAAACTTTTCACTCAAAACAAACAGCCGCGAAAAAGGTAACGAAAACAGAAAGGGAAAACAGAGACGGAAATGGGAAAACCCCGCAATGACGAAACAATTGAAAACGGTATCCAAATAAAGCCACCGAAAAAAATGAAAACAATGCAAAACAAAACAAAGAAACGACAACAAAAAAAAAAGTGTGGATAGAGGATAATTTAAATAATTATCTGGAAAATGGATTGAGCTTTTCCTTTAGTCTCTTTCCTACTAATTTAAAGAAAATAAACTATTATTTTTAATGATTTTAGGTGAGTTTACGTTATGTAAATTCAAGAATCAACTTAAACTTCTTCAAGTTTTACTGTCTATTTCCTGACACTTACATAATTGCTTTCCCATTTCTATAAATTACTCTTCTTTGGTAAGATCTTTACCTTCCACCTCAAATCAAAGGCTCATCACCTATAATTATTGTTTCTCAAACAAACATTTTCCTACAATTTCATACTGCAATGTGATAGCAACTGAAAATCCTACCGGATTTTGTTTTTCTAAAAACTCAAACGACACTGCAGTCTTCTCGAAATTAAAATGTATCCACAAAATACAACCAGATTTCGTAGCAGGAGTCGCATACTTAATAGCAACCAATCGCCGAAGTGCAGCAACAATTCCTTTAGGAGAAATCTGAGCAAAGTCATTTGCATGCCATTTAGTCTTCGGAGCTAGTCTCCATGCAATGTAGTCCCGTTTTTTGGGATCTTGGGGAGCTAAAAGCAACAAACATGACTCCGAGTTGCATTTGCATCAAAATGGCAGGCTGGGCTGAAAAAGGGGGGCTTTGGGGAGAGGAAGTTCCTCCGATATGCTCCGGCAGCCATGCGTGTCACTCACACAGCCAGAGGCAGTTGGGTCATCTATCGTCACAGCATCCGGCGGTTCAATAGTCCTTTTTCGGGGGCCGGGACCAAAGCGAACCTACCAGAATGGAGCTCAGCTCCTCTGTGTGCACGTTCCGGGGTACAGGAGTTACCACCACCACCTCCTCCTCCACACCCGCCTATTCATTTGAAATGCAATTTCAAAATTTTTTCCACAGCTCCTTCTGCCCTGCCCCTCCTTTCCGTCGCCCGGACAACACCCTTTCCACTCTCGGTTGCACCCGCTGCATGCCAAAAACTGCATTTTAGGCTCCGGCTTTGGCTCCGACTCCACTCCGGCTGCTATGACTCCGGATCTGTCTGCTCGGACTCGGACTCGGGCTCTGGCTCTGGCTCTGTCCCGACAAATGCATTGGCTCGTCCAGATGATGGAGCCCAGAGCTCAGGACACACACATACAAGGCTAGGGTGAACCTTACACCTTAGCTCTATTTGCTAGGATGTCTTTTCCAGGATCGTTTTTAAACGAATACTAAATTTTCCATTTGTAAATCTAAGCTTTAATATCTGCTATAAATGTCTTCTAGATTAAGTTGCCTCAGCGGTATCAGAAAGCTAATTAAAATCAAATAAACATTTTTAACAAAAAAAAAAAAAAATATAAATGTCTTTATAGTATATAATATTCTCTGCATTAGCATTACAGAAATTGTACTCCAACTCCTGTTTTCTAATATTCTCCAATGAGGGGTCCACTCGAAAAGCGACACATGGATGCTGGATTCGCACGTTGGATGTACAATATTTTTAGTGCTCTGTCTGGTTTTGGGATCCGGGCTCGGGTTCGGGTTCGAGTTTGGGCTTTTTGCAGTTTCAATTGGGCTGCAAAAAATTGCAATCTAGGCAAAAATGCAACAAAGGCAAAGAGCCGGGCCTTGCAAATTCGCATATGCCCCTCTGCTCCCCCTGGAACACCCATGAACACCATCAGTGTGTGTGCGTGTGTGTGTGTGTGTGTGTGCTGGTATTTTTTCCGAGTGCATCTATGTGCGTGTATGTGCATTCATTTGGGCCAGTCCGCTTGGGCAAAAATGCAAATTTTTTAGCCATCGCATCTGAAAATAGGATGGCAAAAATTTCTGCATTTTGCAATTTGAAAGCCTGGAAATTTCGTTTGGGGAAAATGCATTCGGGACCGTTGTTGGCCAGCCAGCAGACCGCCCATTTTCCCAGCAGATGGATTGGCATGGATTACAAGGGGGCTGGCTGGCAGATTCTAACTCGCAGTTTAAAGCTTTAAACGGC
Organism: Drosophila kikkawai; assembly: GCF_030179895.1. Classification (NCBI taxonomy): domain Eukaryota; kingdom Metazoa; phylum Arthropoda; class Insecta; order Diptera; family Drosophilidae; genus Drosophila; species Drosophila kikkawai. Next base: position 24,125,772 of record NC_091731.1, on the reverse strand, counting down.
AAGAGGCCGTCACTTTTGAATTTCCACATTTAATTGACCGGAACAATTTCATAAAACTGAGAGATTCGCAAATCTCCGAACGATAAATTATCCCAAGAGGACGTGGATGTCACGTTTCCAGAGCGTACCCTCAACAGCCCGTCCTAAAATGTCAAAAAGGGTCGTCGAATTAGAGGTTATTGGAGGAGGACTGGAGGCCAGACTGCCCAGGGGCCACATAAATATCCAGGAGAAATTAATGACGTCCAAGAAAGAGTCCACAAGGGAGCGAGGGCGAACTGTCGAACAACCCTTGGCCGAAAATCTTTCTAATTAAGAAATATCCAAACAGAACGGACTCGCCAGCCATTTGGCAAAAGCCCGAACTGGGGTCCGGCGAAGCAGCTGGCTTCAACCCGTTCCCGGCAACATCTTGTGGTCCTTGGTTGTCCTTACTGGCCTCCTGCCTTTGTGTGCATTGAAATAAAATAATAGTAAAAAGTTAAAATTCTATTCAAATTGTTTGCCAGCTGAAAACAATGTAATTTCATTTTATTTGAATATAAGAGCACCCCGCTCCTGCCACCGACCACCGCATGTCCTCCATCTTATACTGGCAACTGCACAAAAGTCGTCTTTTGTCTGCTGGCGTCCAGAAAGTGAAGGACCCAGAGCAGAGGCAGAGGCAGGGGCAAAGCAGAAGCCGGGCGAAAAGGAGAGAGAAAGAAGCTATCAACTCACAATGGCCATCTAACCAGAGCAAGGTTTGTATGATTACGTTAGCAACTTTACCGCAGTTCCTCAACTGAACCCAAACTCTGTTGAGATAGTTTGCAAACGCTGCAGGTTGGCTGGCACCCGCCCACTCCGTCCATTAAGGCTCAACCCCCTGACCATGTTACGACTGCGGTTACTGTGGGTGTTGTCCATTGGCCATGGCCAGCACAGAGCCGGGTCTGGGCTTGGGAATAGGACTGGGACACCCCCGACTAAGCTGGCCTGTGTGCTTGGATTTTATTGAAACTTTTCTTTGCCGCAAACGTAGCAAGGAATATTTGAAATTTTCCCTGATCCCCTTTTTCGGGCCTCTCCGACCCCGCAAACTTGGACGGCTGGTTTGGGGCCTCTCTTTGCGGAATGGCATAATGCATCGAGGTCAGAACTGGACAGAATCTCACATATACATAGTACTTATGTACTTATGTCAAATATATACATATGTACATATATGAGGTGATGATGGCAATCAAATTGTAAATTGATTGTTTCGAAATGTAAAATGATTCTCCGCATAGTTTGTCCTTTTGAAATTGTATTTTGTTAACATTTTTAAATATTGCTGAATTCTTTTTAAAAAAATTTAGGGTTATGAAGGATATGTCAAGAGTTTATAAGAAATTTGGTATTTAAAGCGTGCATTTTAAACTTTTAATGTTAAATGAATACACACCAATACTCTCCAATTCGATTGGAAAAGGCTGATTTGGCATTTAAACCTAATATTGTGGATAACTTTTGATAAATGAGAAAACGAAGGTTCGCTAGGTAAATTGCTGACTTTATTGAAAGCTGTATTGCACATTTTTCTTAAATATTATATTGTACATATCGAAATCCTTCCAAAGGAAATTCTCTTAGACTAAACATGTTGTAAAATAATCAGATTAAAGCGAAAAGCATTTCACATATATCGAAGTTCTGACCCCTTTACATATACAAGGCTTTGCATCCCTTGCAGTTTCTTTGAAAGTCCTTCGAGTTAACTGCCTTGCCAGGTCGAAAAATCAACCCCTGTGATTATCTCCACCCCCATCTGCAGCGCCTGAGTGCGGGCCTTTCGCCTCTTTCAAAAACTGCTCCAACGTGCTACAGTGAACGCAAATTGCACTCCAAACATTTCACGTTTAATGGTCGAGAAGGCATCTACAGAATCCATGATATTATGCAAGAGACAGAGCCACACCAACACCCAGGGACGCACACGCAGACCAATGCACAAGTGCACAAAGGAAGTGCACGTCCTTTGCAGAAAATGCCAATGGAAATGGCCAGGAAGTATGAAGTCATTTGAGTTTGAATTCAAAATTCTCTAATAACATTTCAGCTGAAACAATCTAATAACACACACACGCACGCACACACATTCGCATGGGGGGAAGGACAAGACCGCAGCAATGTCCAAAAAGGACGAAAACGAAAGGAGCCACCTACAGAAGGGGCGAGACAACGCTCATTCTTCCACTCCCCGTCCACTTCCCCGTGATCTGGGGGAAAATCAAAAGTGTACTTGGTACTAGACGTTGCTGCTTCCCTTTCGTCCTGCGTCACTGGATAGAAGGGACGAGCAAATGGGAGAATTGAGGCGAGTGAAGGAGACACAGACTCCCCCGCTCGTATCTTGGCAATAAAATAATGACTCAACTGAACTGAAAACTAGAAATGTGAAATGTAAATGGCGCACAGGACACCATTACACACCCAGCTACTCACACGAGGACATTTTACTGCTTGTTCCTTGCACGTACGTTAACTACCCCTTCTCTTCTCGCTCACTCCGTCTTTTGTCTGCGTTTTAAATTGTGCAATTTTATATTCGCAAGTCTCTACGTGCCCGCCCCCAACTTTCGTTCCCAGCCACAACCCTTGGCTTTGTAATTGCTGCATGCCTGCGACTGTCCCTGTCCTCGTCCTCGTCTTTTCTCCAGACCCCTTTCACAGGACACCCCACCTCCGCCAGCTTCAGCCCTCTAACTCGGCGTAAGTTTCCCTGCCGCTTTAGTTTCAACTGCCCTGGCAGTGGCTACCATTTACTTGGTGAAACATGTATATAAGTAAAATATATTTTGAGTTCCCGATTCGGTCTCAAGCTATACGAAAATTATATTTCGATTTTATATGAGATATCCTGTGGAATGTAATGTCTATACTATATAAATTTGCTATTAATAGAATAACTAGAAGACTGTCCAGTTTAAAATATTGTTCTATGAAATGCTTTTATAATGTTTCAATTAATTTAAGAATATGTTAAACTATATAAAGTCCTAATTCAATACAATTTATATTGATTTCATAATAGTACAATAATTCTTTTATTTTATAATCAAATTTAAACATTCTAAAAGATTGAATTCACCTATGAATGTTGAGTAGTTCTTGGCGAAATGGATTCGGAGAACGCCTTTCCCGCTTTTGATCTTGACATGTGCAACTGCAGTTACCGCAAGTCCTGACTACACAATTACTATATATACGACTTGTCCGGAGGGGAGCTGGGGGAGACGAGGAAAGTTCTTCTTGTCAGACAAAAGGAAATGCTGTCATATGCATTTATTATGGCACTTGGCATAAGTTTTCAGTTTTCAGTTCGCTTGGCTCCAATTCGCTTGAATTTGGACTCAAGCTTTAAGGACATATCTGGCTAGGTTTTCTGGCAGGCACCAAATCTATGTGGACAGCGGTGCCCATTCCGACATTCCGGCCTTAATAAGCAAATTAATGAATGCGTGGAAGTGCAAATTTGTTTGTGAAAAGGATGAAAAGTACTCGGCACAAAGCCATCACGGAATCGGGGATGAGTTGAGGCAAAAGGCGACATCAATGGCTGGTTAGGAGTGGGAAAGCGGGGCAACTCAAGTTGGGTGGCGGGTAAATTGCTTGTAAAATGTAAGCAGCGTCTAAATTAACTTTTGTTTGCCTTTCATAAATGCCGAGTCCGCCGGGGGTCTGAGATACAGGGTGTAAAATAATTATGTAGCGCTGTCTTATTTTAATAATTTCCAACCACGCACCGTCCAAGAGATTTCCAACGAAAAAAGAACCCAACCAAAAATATAAACCCGAGTCGAGTCGAGTCGAGAGTCCTTCTAATAAATATGCAAATGGCGCATTTAAATACAAAACGAGCGGAGGGATCCAAAAGGGGTGGCGGGGGTGATGTGAGGGCTGGCCCGGGGGCAGTGCTCGCATTTTAATGTCATTTCTTAATAGCTTCAAATACATAAAATCTGAGGGAGTCCACGCCAGAAGATGTCGTCCTGCAGATAACGCGCATACGCCACGTAAGCCGCTCCAAGCAGCGCCGGACACGCCGCCAGGGAGCTGGTCACGTAGTCATTAAAACCCACGCCCACACAAAGCGGAAAAGGGACACCTGCCACGCCCCTTGCTACAGCTTCCTTTTTACGGCCAGTGGCGCCTGGCGGCCAAGCCCGAATTAGATGTAGGTGCACAGAGAACAAAATATATTATATTAATAGAGATAACTTTATTAGAGTAGCAAAAGATATTGATAGGGATTATGAAATAATTGTAAAAGTCACCCAATTTTATCTACCATTTATTTTTTAACTTCAAGACCATGGCGATTTCTGTTTCATATATAGAAAAAGAACTCATTTCTAAGAGATTATCCGTTATTCTTAGAAATGCATACTGGTTGATAGTGTTAATATACCTATTTATATGAGGCTTTTTTAGGTATTTACTATTTTTATTTATTTTCTCTGATTATTACTTACTCCGTGATTTTCAGTGTACACCCCCGCACAAGGTGCAAATCCTTGAGATCCTTGTCTGCCCCTCCAAAAACCCTTTTCCGCCCCTTTTCGCCCCCTGAAACCCTCTCATTTGCGGCGCGTGTGCGTCCATGTTGGCCCTCAGTAAATATGAAAATAAATAAATCCTAAGCGTAAGCCAAAGTTTTGATGTATGCCCCAAGCAGTTAAAACGTGGGGAATATGGGTATGGTTTATGGGGGAGTAGGGCATGGGGCGTGGGGCGTGGCATACTAAATCCTAGGAGCGAGAGGACGTGTGGGCTGTGGGCTTGTGTGTTTCGGGGTTGGGCTCGAGTGAGCGGGGTATGGCTGTGTGGGAGGTCAGTCAAAGTTATTTTGGGGCCACATTTTAAGCTCTTTGCCAACGTGTCCTGCGCATCCTGGTCTAAGCCAACGGGCTCCAGCTACGCCTTATCTGCAGCACCGCCGCTCCTCCAGTCACTCAGGAAACCCCACACCACACCGCCGCCCCACGGGGGATTGGGATTTCTGGGGGTGTTTTTAATATTTTAGGTGCTCTAAAGTTACATAACGCGAGAGGGTGGACAGCGCAGTTCTAACTCCTTTCCATGTCCAGCCTTATATGTATATGTGGCGCATTATTTATCAGCAAACAGGAAATTAGCAAGCAGGCAGCTGGATGAGTTTAGTTCGACTCAGGAATACCTCAGACATGTAGAATAGCTGTTATTTCATGCTCACAGACCGTTTTCTCTTATAAATCGGAATTTCTTAGGATAATTTTAGTATTATTTTACATTTTTAAGTATTAAGAAACATTTATTTTAGAGAATTGCTGGGTCAAAATATTTGTAAACAACAGAAAGAATCTTATTTGTGTTTGCCCAACTTCAGCTTCCCTTAAAAAACTAGAATGCCTGATTCTACAGTTTGGGGAAAATAATCCCTGTAACTATCCCTTAGCGAGCTAGGACTTTTTGCTTATCTTGCTGCTTAGACGGAATTCGCTGGACGAGGCGATGTCCTCGCAAAAGCGAATTTAATTAATTAGACAGACGCTGGCCAGCAGATCCGAGCAGGAGCTGTGCCCCATTATCCAACCCCCCAACACCGAGCACCCAACCTCCAACGCCCAACCCCTAGCATCCCACTCGACCGCCTCCTTTGTTGGTGCGGTCGTTTCCTAAAAAGTTCTACATGTGTTGTGTGCTGTACGGAGGTCCCTTATCAAATCCACCGCAGCGGCAAAGTTAAAAACTATTAACTAAAATTTTCTATTAAAACTTTTCGCTGAAGTGAAAACTTTGCCATGTTGCCAATGTTGTTGCCGTTGCTTTACTGCCCACAAGCAAGTTTAATTTGTTGTAAACTTTCCCGTTGGAGCGCACGGAAAGGAAAGCGGAGATGTCCATTCCGGGTCGTCTCCTGTGGCTTTTTTGTCTCCAATATTGCAAGAACAGAAACAAAATGCTTAACCTTTTCCCTCTCTCTCTCTCTATTTTTGCAGATTCCTCGAAGGACTTGGCCAGAAAATTGCATTAAGCTCGAGCTTCAATAGATGCCCACTAACCGCATTAGTTATTAAGAAACGCTTTAGTAATTCCAGTTGTAATTCAATATTTGTTTGTAGTTTGAATCGCTTTTAGATATAGTCTGCTTATTAATATTATTAAATTCGCAACTTGAATAAAAATGCTTTGATTTTATTGCCAATTTTGATTTACGCTTTTTGATATTTGCGCTAACTGAATCGACAAGCAGCTGACTGAATGATCTCCCGAACTACCCCATAACAGGTTGGTATTATTTCTTATCACAATTATTATCATAGGTTCGTCCTTATCAACCGAAGTAAGAGGCGCCATCTATTGCCCAATGCTTGCATCACAAGCCAACCCCCCGGCTGTGAAAAAGGGGTGGAAATGGAACGCTTTCTAAAATTTCAAATCACAAAGCTTTGCGACGAGCTTTCGGCCTCAAGTTGAATATGCAAATTAGGATATGACTTGAGGGAGGACAACTTTTGAGAGATTTAAATGGGGACAGTTCCAGCTTTTAATTTCGCAAGTTAAATTTCTTTGATTATTAAGGATTTTTAAAAGAGGAGGTTTTTAAACTTTTTAAAGTTGAATATTTCTGTTTGTTTCAAGTAAAAGGTCAGTGCAAAAGGATAAGTTATTTTTTAATTAGCTATTCCTATTTAAATAAAAGCCTATTTATTATTGATACTATCCAGACCATTGGAATGTATTTTCAATGACTTATGGCTTCGGAATTCGGTTTCAGTGCTAACTAAAAATAATTCTAAGATGATATCATTCTCTTAGTCTTAGCCTTCAGGTGAGGTCTCAACAGGATTTCAAGTACATTCGCCTGAGTGAGTCCCAGCGAGCGCTTCTCCTCCTGCCACAACCTTCTGACTTCCTTTTGCATAAACATTAGCCACTTCCAACCAAACTCACCCAGCAAAGAAGCAACGTAAAAAAAAAAGTTGGTAGACAAGCATTTTTGGACCTTATCAACGACAATGCCAGGTCGTTAGGCTTGCATTCAGATTTCAGCTGGAGACAGCGCCGTGGATGGTGGAATCACAAAGGAATGAGATGGGGGACTGGTCAGGTGAAGCCAGCCGATCCCTGCGGCTGGGAGAGGTGGGTCTGCTTTCAAAGGCAATCTGGCAGGAGCAGAAACAGAATCAGAAACGGGAACAGGAACGGAACCAGGACCAGGACCACAGTCGCACCCTAAGAGACGGCGTTGGTTTTAATTTTATGACTCGCCAGGGTTAAAAATTTGTGCACATAAAATGGGGAGACATGCAAATAAAATGAAACGGCATAACAAATTTCGAAAAAACAGAGAAACCTACACCATAAGAAATTTTCTACGGAATTCTTTAAGGTTTTAAAATCAAATTATTTTTTAATAAGAGCAATGATACTTTTATTTCGAAATTAAGATTTTCAGATCCTTCATTATTTAATAGGAATAATAATCAGAAAGTCATATGTAAGTTCATTTATAAAAGAAAGGTTCTCCAGTTTGCATATTAATACAAGTTATATACATTCTGTTTTAATACAATTATATATACTTTAAATTATTAGATCATCTTTTGATGATTTGTGTGTGGTCTCTTATATATTACTGTAATATCAGAGGGCAATGTTAATGGAAAGTATTTCCTAAAATAGGCATAATTCCTTCCTTCAAAAAAAATACCTTCACTGTAAACTGATCTCTGTAATTGTTTGAAGAACCAATCGTGCAGAAAAGATATCTTAGATCCAAAATTTCTCCAAGTTAATTTTAGAAAACAGACTTTGTGCCATGGCATACCTTTAGGCCAAGGCAACGGCCATGATTTGTTACAGATTTCCTCTCTCGACTCGACTCGGCAATTGAACAGCTTACGGCTCAATTCTCGTAAGTTCCTATGGCAGCATCTCAAACACTGACAGAAAGGCCAAAACAAAAAACAAAAAAACAACAAAACAAACAAAAAATAGGAAAAAATCAGGGACAAAGACAGCCCGCACCTGAGGCGTATGCATATATGGAGGAATATTAATGGATCTGTGCCATAAAGACGACAGCTGGCAGACACGCAACAAGAACAAAGCAATGACAATCGGCCCCGCATTAAGTCGAGCAGAATAAAATATGTGCAGTCGATGCGCGATGGGGTGAAGAGGGTCATGGGGTTACGGAAATTTGTTGCCAAAAGTATGCGACAACAAAGGCAAAACTTCATCATGACAGCTGAAAAACAATAGAAAACTTTCTGGCTTCCAACAAAAGGAAAAGGAAACATGGCAGCCATTGTGGAAAACCCAGCAAACAACAAATGCAGAACGGAAAATGAAAAGCAACCCCGAAGAAGGGTTGTTTGCCTTATGAGGGTTGGTTATCTCCATGGCCCTTGCATACTTTTAGGCTTGCGCCTTAAATGCTCGGCCAAACCTTTCTCCCTGCTTGGCCTTTGAAATGAATTTTAATTTCTTGTCTGCGGTGCACGAGCACCCAGCCCGAACGCGAGAGCCCCAAGCCCGCCCTCCCCGAACAAGGGACCACCGGCAAACAGAAGGACCAACGAAGTGAGGGAGCAAAACAAAAAGGAAGAAAGCAAAATCAAGTTGAATTAATTTCGAAAATCATGGCCGCCATGTTCGAGCTTCAGCTCCTGCTCCAGCTCCGGCTGCCATTGACAGCAAGGACGTGGCCAGGCCGCAAGGGGTGCAGTCCTGCTCCTGGGGAATCCCACTCCCCGGTATGTGTACGTTAATCTGCTCGCAGACGTCCCACGCGATGCGTGACTCCTGCTTGAGGAAGGATGGAAAGGACGCGGGCAGGGGCAATGGTGTTGTCCTGTCCGGACAGGACAGGACTCATCAGCGACATGAGCAGCAACCGCAAAAGGGGACAAGGACTCGTCGTGTCACGTAGACGAAAGTAAATCCACTTTCACCCTTGCCGAATGCTTTTCCCAGTTTTTCCTCGTCTCCTCCTTCACATCCAGAGGAAGACCCCTTCGCAAAATGGCTTCTATAATTTCGTTTCTCTCCACTTTTGCCGCCTTGTCACAAGTTGTTTTCCATTTCCCATTTTAGACATGTGAAATGGCAGGCCAGGATGTGCCGGAAGCTTTTCACAATTTATAAAATTACATTTTGGCTCATTAATTTTACTTATTGCACAGCTATTCTGTTTTTCAACAATTTGTTTTGCCTCCAAAATGGTTTCTAGCGTATTTTCCACATCTCCGGCTGATATATGGCCAGGGTCAGACAACAGCTGATAAATGGCTGAAAGTTAATGCGAAAGAATGGAGGAGGGATGTGCTTATTAATTATCCTCTGGCCCAGCTCATCCTTCCGTTTTGCTGCTAAGAAACTGAAGCCTGTTAAATCATCGACAATAACAAATAGTCCGACATAATGAATACATCAGCAGAGGTCTGTTCAATAAGCTTAACACATTTATCTCGCTTGGTAATTGGAAAATCTCACACTTGAGATTATTTATTTAAATTTCCTTAATAAATATATATTGAAAAAGAAAATTACATTCTGGGAATACGTGAGAATAGGGATACGCTTCAACTTTGCTAATAATAAGTCTTTGTCTGGGCACACTTGCAACGTCAATCAATAAATAAATTATGGTACATTTCTTAAAAGCTCAATGGCTCAATTGTTTAACATAAATATTTAATTTTTAACTGCCAACAGTTGTGTAAATTCACTCAGAATTCAGTACGAATAAGAAGACCATTGTCCTTGCCAAAACAAGCAAACAATTCATTTACATCTGTTTCTTCAAGTGAAGACAATATTGCTTATGTTTTAATATTGATGCAGCATGAAAATGCTGATTGAATTAATTGACATCAGGAAGTTTTCCCGAGAACCAACTATCAGCTTCTTGTGTTATTATTATTATTGTGTTATTAAAATTCCAAATGGAACAGTGGTCAGTCCCCAGCCCAAATTTAGTTTAGCCTGACCAACCCTTTTTTGGCAGGGCAAATAATTTAATGCTGGCCACTTATTAAATGGACAGTTTTTGGGAACCGCAGCCGCCCGTAACGAAACGAACTCGAAAATACGCTGGCTGGGTTGGCCGCCACTCGCACTAATTAAACAAATATTTAATTATAAAATATTTTACTGCAAAATGCAAGCAGACGCATAAAATTTATAGCTAAACTATTATGCGACACACGGACTCAAACCCATGTGTCGAAAATTCGCCTGCTCAGCGGGAAGCAGCCATATCACACCCTGCGATTTCCCGAGAGCCCCCCCTCAGAAAACCCCGCATGAACAATATTTTCCAACTAAAAGCGCGCAAAAGTTTTTAAATTTAATTAAATTAGAAGCAATTAGCGGGAAAGCTAATAAAAGTTGGCCAAAAACTGCAGTAGTCCGAAAATCCAGGGGTGGCGCCAGGAAGGGATACGCTCAACTTTCTGATTACATTTGCACTGGTCGGCAGCTTAGGAGGAGGACGGTATGGGTATTTGGGGGTTCACTCCCAGGAGCCGCTGAATGGAGGCCTCGTCAAGTAATTGAGCAAGGAGCCGCAGTGATAATTGAGTATCACTAAGTGTCATTAAGTGCTCCACTCGATGTCCTTCAGTGCGTGCAGGAGGCCTAGCGTTAGTTCAGACCCTCTCCCTCCCAGTCGGTCCTATTGGGGCTTCCCTTTGTTTGCCGGGTCGCCGCATGGCAAATAACTAAATGTGTTTACTAAACCACTTACTAAACACTCAACCACTGCCGGCTAGCAGAGATCGGATGCCAGGATGCGAGTGCAACGTGACCAAGCGGCTAAAGTTGGGCCATGCAAAAAGGAATAGGACCCTAGGTACACGCAGAAAAATGAATTTCCCGAAAAATAAATATTTTTAATATTTATTTTCATTTTTTAAATTAATTAGAAATTAATATTCGCAGTTATTTTTCCCTATTTATGGACTACTCAGTTATTATATTATCCTATATATTTTCCTGTGCATGACATAGAAGGGGAGAATTGAGAAGCCTCGCCACAGACGCGTCTAGTCGGGTGAAGGAAAAGCACAACGAGGGGAAATCGTTTTCTTTTTTCATAATGCTGTTAACTATAAAATATATCCTTGCATGTGTGCCTCCACTCTGTCTCCCTCTCCCCCATATCCCCTCTCTCCATTTCTTTGAAGCCTTTTCATAAAACACGCACGCAAAATATAAATGTTAAAAATAAAATGTGAAAAAGCAAGCAACAGAGAATCAAAGGCAGCAGAAAAGGAAATATCCGCCATGTGAGACTGTGTGTGTGTGTGTGTGTGCCCTGGGTTTTTGTGTGTGCCGAGTTAGCCTTTTTTCCCCCTTTTAGCCAGTTTTTGTTGCTGCCGATGCTGCTGCAGCTGCTGCTGTCGGCTCTGGATTTTCCGCAGTCGGTGGAAGCAGCAGCCAATGGGAGAGCGGCAAGTAGGTGGAGCTTAAAAAAAGACAAAAAATTTCCCCAGCGAAAAAAGCAAAAATTGGGGGCAGCAGGTGGGTGGTTCTGGGACTTTTTGCCACGTTTTTCTACACGAAGCCGAGTCCTGTGTGGGTGTGTGTGTGTGTGCAACCCCAAGGGGGTTGGGGGTTGGGTGGCACAATGTGGTCGAAATGGAGAGGCCGCCTTGCGTTTCTTGCCTCTTGCTTATTATTTGATTTTATTTTATTCAAACTCTTCTGCTCCTTCAGTCATCCTGCGCTCACTCTCTCTCTCTCTTTGGTCGTCTCACTCTCGCAGGACTCGCTCTCCTCTGCAGGAGATTCTCTCAGAATGCGTTTAGTGGGTGGCAGGTGGAAATTGGTGGAATGAAGACACTGCAATGGCAGATTGTGTAAATTGTTTGCATCCTGGCCACAAGAAAGGTGCAGACAAAATAAATATCTTAAAAATAGAGAGAGCAAGAAGTATTTTAAAAGGAAATTCTATTTATAAAGATGAGATATTAAATGTATGCATTTAATTTGAATAGATGATATTTACCTAATATATTTTATGGAAAACAATACATTACATTACATTAAATTGAAGAAAGAAAATTCTAATAATGTGAAGATTCAAAGGAAAGGTGTTCGATCCAAATTAAACTTAAGGAAATATTGTATAGTAACCAATATGTTCTCATTTACAAATTTCCAATCCAATTTTTCTATTATTACATAACTCCTAGCATTAAACTGGTTCTTTTAGTTTTTAACATCAAATACAAAAATGTTATTCCTGAATTTATTGAAGAGATGATTTTGAGCTTAACTCTTTGATCAGTTTTCAATATTTGTATACCTTTGCAGGGTATTATAATTTCAGTCAGAAGCTGAAAATGTATTGAAGGAATCATTTCCGACCCTATAAATAATATATATTCTTGATCAGCATTAAAAGCCGAATTGATCTACTCATGTTTTGGCAGAACAAATTTTTGGACTTTTTTTTTTAAATTTTATATCATAAAAATTTCTAAAATTGACTTAAAAATTGAATATTTCAAATTATTTATTTCACTATGTAGATTTATTAGGGTATTAAAAGTTAATATATAAAAGCATTCCGAATTGAATTTGATGCTTTTTTGGCGTAGTTATGACATTTTTAAACCTTGATATGTCCCAAAAAAATATCACATACATAGGTCATAATAAAAACTGTCCCATAAATCTTATATAAATTTGATCATTAAAAAATAAAAAAATTCAATTAAAAATAATGCATTTTTGTCTCAGAATTTCCGTTTGTATTGTCTGTTAAAGACATTTTTTACAAAATATAATATAACCGAAACTAACTTCGGGAAGCCGAAATTTGAATACCCTTGCAGTTGCCAAAGGATCATGGCATCGAATTTAAAATCTATCATAACTAATGTAAACATTTTAATTCGGAATGCTTTGCTGTATTTAATATTATTAGGTTAACAAATCAGTTTGCTGATTTTAAATTTTAAAATTTAAATTTTTAAGAAATTGTATATAGCTCTTTTTTAAAAATAGCATCACTTAGCCATACTCTTATCAAATTTTAAAAATATATATAAAGCTTTTTTAACAAATAATTCTCTAAGAACATAGTTTTTGTAATAATTTGCGGCGAGTAATAATAAGAAAAATTGGATTAATAAAATGCTTATTTTGTTTAAAAAATGTATATTTTATTACTTCAGAATCAAAGAGAATCATGCACTTTTTCCATCCAATACTTGGCCAGCGGACCGAGAGAAACCTCAGCAAACAACCTCCAAATGCGTAAATTCGCAGCGAACGCAAAGTAAAAATCGCTTTTTGTCGCAACTGTACTCTTTTTTCCTTTTTGTTGTGCACGCGCTGCTTTTTCTCTTTTTTCGTTAATTTTGTGTACACATTTCGCATCCTTTCGCCGCTTTTCTCCACGCCTCACGACACCGAAAGCGCCAAGGGAAACGGCGAGGAGAATGCCTGCCAACTCCAAGTCATCCTTAAATGTTAATTTTGAATTACGAAATTTTCGCATGTCAGACCCCCCCAAAAAAACCCCCAACATCCTGAAAAGGGAAGAATGGACGGGGATCAGGAGGCTGGGGAGCGTGAATAATTTAGGGTCTTTGAGCGCTTGCCCAAAGCGAACGGCAAAAACGGATAAACAAGGAGCAGACAACCGAAAACCCTTTCGCGAAGGACCCAAGCGCAAACCCTTAATGCCCAAATAGAGCTTAAGGTCGGACAGGGGCTGGTGTCGCCGCTGGGAGGGGGTGGCTTTTGACGAGGGGGGTTGCAAAATAAATGAGCCAGGGGATCCATCGCATTTTCTGTATGCAGCAATTTCGATTTTCCCCGGTGCTGTTGTTGTTGCTGCTGCTGCTGCTGCCTTTTGTATGTTGCGGCATTTTATTTTCTATATGCGAGTGAAACGAGCGAAAATGAGGAAATAAATGGAAAAAACAAAATGGCGGCTCTTTTTTCTCTTTTTATGCGTACTAAAAAGCGCCCCAGAGTCCTGGCAGCGAAAGAAAAATGCGAAAAACAAAATGCAGCCAGCGAACGAGCGAACAAGAGACAGAACAAAAAAAAAAAGGAACACCGAGAGAAAATCGGGAAAGGAAGTGGGAGGAGAATGTATGGGTCGTATGCGGGGGGGGGGGGAAAGCATGAAAAATGCCGAGAAGGAAAAGCTCATGATTTATGATTTAAATTTCGAACGCGTGGTGTGAAGACCAAGCATCCTAGCCAGCCACTCACCCACATCCTGTGCAGCGAATTCGGCGATTTTTCCCGTCAAAACTGGCTTTATAAGGGTCTTTAAATTTTGAAAAGTACTTAGTAATACGTTTTAGAATTTATATTATATATTTTTATAGTAAAATTAACAAGGTTTCCTTTGCATTTAAATTAAATAAAGATATCTGAGGACAAGGCTTTAAATAGCTTAAATCACACAGCAAAACCCGTGATTAAAACTCCACATTTTGGGTCTTTCCTCCAGATGCTTTATGTAGGAAATGAATACCGAATTATTTTGGATTTTTGGAAGGTATTATGCTGCCGTAGTGTCGGATTAATCGGACTTGGATTTAGACAATAATCATACAGAGAAGTTAAGACGAATTGAGTTTCGCAAAACCTAACTGTATGACCGGCAGCAATAATATATGAACAAATGTTGGAGGGGGGCGGCTTTAAGCTGAAATGCACTCGAAATAAGAACACGTAGAACTTTCGGGTTTTTACGCGACGGGCGTCGATGTCTTTATTGTAGAAGGTAAATCGGTACTGAATACAAAGTCGAAACTAAAGCTAGGGAGAGCGGATTAGAAGCTCTAGGGACTGGAAGTCCGGAGGAAGAGGGAGAGAAAAGGAGAGCGTTCGGGATCACACTGCCTCCCGAAATTAAACGCCTTTCTGGCGTGAACATTCTCCCCCCCCTTTGGTCCTTCGAGCCGGATTTGTGGATTATTTGGATTTTTGGATTTTTTTCTGGATTTTGGATTCCGGATTTTTTCTACAACTCCGCTTCACCAGCAGTTCTCGGCGTTTTCTGCTTCCAAGATAAGTACTCCGTATTCCGTCGCCCCCCTCGCTGCCGATCTTCAGCAGTAGTCCGAACAATTAATTTCGGTCACTCTGCTGCAAGATTAATTTTCCGTGTCGACTCCAAGAGCGAGTTTTCCTGACAACGGCAGTTGAGGAATTTTCCATTTCCTATTTTTTCCATTTCATAAAATTGGCAAATTTTTTTCAATCCGTCTCCGTTTTAAACGTCGCCATATTCTTTTTCGTCCGCTTTCCTCTACATATTGGCATTTATCCGTACATCAATGTACAAAACGGTTCCGACACAAGAATAAAAAATTACATACATATGTCCATACATCGGCTTACATAAAAAATATTGATTTTTATGTCGCACAATAGAAAATAAAAATTCCAATAAAAAGAATTTATTAACAATCAAAATACAGTCCGCTGCCTACGAATAGCTATCCAGTGCTATAATATAAATCCATATAAGTACTTATATTTTCTCCATATAAACATATATACATATATTACATATTATATTTTCTTCCCCATTACATACAACATTTAAAAAAAAATATAAAACAAGAAAATCAAAATATATAATAAATAAAGAATACAAAATTGCAAAAATTTGTAAACCAGTGTCCGTATTTTTGTGCATTTCATTATTGCGCCTTGCATAGTTCCGCTGCCGCCGCGACATATAATTATCTACTTACATACATATACATACACAAGAGCTTTACATCGCCGGCAGCGTAACCCAACGAACTTTGTGTTGGGAAAAAAGTGTCAGGTGTTCCAATCCCACCATTTCGATCTAATTATTTTTTCTTCATAATTAATATTTTTATTAATTAATATTTAATCAATTAATTGATCATTAATTACTTTTAAAGTTTTGCACTCGATTAAATATCCGCAATTGTTAAGGGTACTCCATTGGGTTATTATTAAATACGAAAATAATAAAAACTCTGCATTTCCATTCCGCAATTATTTATAAACATAAATAAATTTCGATTCTCGTCGCATTTGCTCCAATTAATATTTGTTCCACTACATATATTTTCGATTCTCGTCGCTTCTACATCAAGTAAATTTTTTCCAGTTTATTTACTTGCAATTCTGAGATTGGTTAATTCCACCATCTACCATCTACCATTCGAATTCTACGGCATATTCTTGCAATCCATATTTGTTTCGATTTTACCGTCTCACATTGCTACTCCTTCGATTTAGTTGACGGTACTGGGAGCAAATAATTCTACCATTCGAATTCTACAGCATATTCTTGCAATCCATATTTGTTTCGATTTTACCGTCTCACATTGCTACTCCTTCGATTTTGTTGACGGTACTGGGAGCAAATAATTCTACCATTCGAATTCTACAGCATATTCTTGCGAACATCCTTTATTTTGAGAATTCTGCTCAATCCAGCAGCTTCATTCACCTACTTAGTTGGTCACTCCTGCCTACTCCCAAAGGAATATAAATATGTCAGAAGCAAATGTTGGAGGGGGGCGGCTTTAAGCTGAAATGCACTCGAAATAAGAACACGTAGAACTTTCGGGTTTTTACGCGACGGGCGTCGATGTCTTTATTGTAGAAGGTAAATCGGTACTGAATACAAAGTCGAAACTAAAGCTAGGGAGAGCGGATTAGAAGCTCTAGGGACTGGAAGTCCGGAGGAAGAGGGAGAGAAAAGGAGAGCGTTCGGGATCACACTGCCTCCCGAAATTAAACGCCTTTCTGGCGTGAACATTCTCCCCCCCCTTGCGAGGATACGCAGCAAAAGTAACAGGAAGGATTAGCTCTGGAAAACGTAGGATAACGCTGAGCACTCGTTGGTATGGAGAAGAGTGTGGTGATCCTGTCCACACGACTGGCATCGGTCGCTACTTCGACAGGATCCTCCGGAATGGTGGTGGGCCAGGCAGTTGACGCAGTACTTCCTGTCGATGACTGTCTGGAGCCGTTTCTTCGCATCAAGCCGGAGAAAACGGTGACACTTCCGAAGAGGATGGTTCCCTTGGCAGACTCGGCATTGGTAGGATAAAATACCTCGGGAACGTCTGCTCTTGCTATCGTCGTATGGAACCCAGTAATTGGAGGAATCGGCAGAAGTGGTCACTCGTGTGGAGAACGAGGAAAACCTTTGGATGGGTGCAGGAATTTGTGGTGCGTTATCACGAGGATTCGGAACACTGGATGAAGTGTTGCTTGGATGCAACAATGTGTGATGCCGACCGTGACAAGTCAGACAGTTGTGGGCGCTTGTACAATTACGGAGTGGATGACCGCTTGCAAAGCAATTTAAGCACAACTGCTTTTTCTCAATGTATGAAGTACGATCTTCTATCGTCATTTGGAGGAAGCGTGGACATTTACGCACTGGATGGTTCTCTGCAGAACACAAATCGCATCTTTTGGATAAGTGAACAATCCGCGTACTAAAGGATTGTAGTACTCGTGGCGACTGGTTGGAGATTGTCGGTTTAGACGAACGGAGGCATATCGTAGGAGGCTGGAGAGAATCGATGGTTTCCAGAGTTCTATGGCGCTCAGTAAGGAAAGAATCGAGTTCTAGCCACGACGGAATATCGGTTTTATTTGTTAAGGATTGCTCCCATAAGGAAAGCGTCAGCTTTGGAAGCTTCGTGGAGCACAAATAAACCAGGAGGCAGTCCCAATTATCTGTAGGAAGGCCGGACAGAGTTAGGGATGTGAGGCAATTTTGAATTGTATTTTGCAGCTCCTTCAAGGCTGCCGAGGACTCACGTTCAATGGACTGAATGTTCAGTAATTTCTTCAGTTGGCTGTTCACCAACGCGCGTTTATTTTCGAAACGCTCAGTTAGGTTTCCCCATGCTGAGCGGAAACCGTCATTGGTGAGTGGCGAATTGGAAACTATGGAATGAGCTTCACCACTAGTCTTGGCATTTAAATAGAACAACTTTTCTACAGGGGTCAGCGTAGGATTGTCGATATAGACCGCTGTGAAAAGGTCCCGGAAAGTCGGCCAGCGAAGATAATCGCCCGAGAAAACTTCCGTTTCGCACGGAGGAAGCCGACAGCCAGACGGAAAGGAATTTTGGGGCGCAGGAGGTTGGACTGGAGACGATTTGGAGGAGATCGTATCGATCTGTTCCATGAGCTGGGCGGCACACCGTTCGTAAATAAAATAGGAGTAGTCGTATTTGGCCTTAAGAGTAGGCAAGGTGTCCTCCGCGCCCTCTAACCCAACTGAAATCAGCTCTGAACAATCTTCGTACTCTTTCTCGACCTTATCCCATAGCGCTCGGACTTGGTCGAGATGGATTTGGCAAGAGTATTTGGATGGAGTGGGCGCTGCTGGATTGCAGACTCGGGACTCGAAGTGACTTAGACGGTCACAGATCAAAGTAAATTTGTCTAAAATTGAAGGAGCCATTCTGGATATTTCTTTATAATTTTTACTATAAATAGGTATTAAAATTTATGTGTCGAAGTTTGATTGGGAATTTAGGAACCAATCGGACTCGTAATAATTATTTTTTAAATAATTATTATATATAATTATTTGTGGAAAATTGTATTTTTCTCGTATGGAATTTAAATCGAGAATATTTGAATTAAATACGGAATTACGAAAATACGGTCACACTAGTGCGGATACGGAAGCGCACTTGGATTTCTAACTTAATTCGTTAGTTGGAATTTTAATATAAAATAATTTCCAAATTATTTTATTGATCTGGACTTATGTGATTGACCGGTGTTGTATTTTGGAACCAATACGTGTGTATGTCTATTTGTGCACTTGTCGTATGCAAGTGCAAAATAGCGGAGATAAGGAGAGGCGGAAAAAATTGCCAAATATTGGAGCGTCGACTTGCAGACGATTATGTATGTATGTACATATGTAACTGCAGCTCAGGATAGAGCAAGGGAGCAAATAAACAAATATATGTACGAATTAAATCACTTTATAATTTTAGTAGCTGCGGACAGTTATTGTTGTAAATTTGTAAATATACATAAGTTTCGGAGTGAAGTGGACTGTATTTGTAGTATGTATGTAATGTGAATAAATGCTAGCGGGAACACAGTAAACGAGAAGGAATGAAGAATAATTCGTAATTGGAAAGTTTTACTGTGGCTTAGGCATTTATTTAAACAAACACTTTATGAATTTTGGAACCCGTAGATCTTGTATAGAAATTATTTGGATATAATTTCTCGATTTGGGGAAATGTCAATGTTGACAGCGATTGTAGTTTTGTGGAGTGGACTGTATTGAATATGTATGTAAATGTAAATAAATGCTAGCGGGAACACAGTTAACGAAGAGGAATCGAGAACTATTGGAATTAAATTCTCACTGTGGCTATTGCATTTATTTATTTATTTAAACACACACTTTTGGATTTCGGCACAGAAACACAAATGTAGAAAATTTGGAAACCGAATTATTTTGAATTTGGAATTGGAAATTATGCTGCCGTGTGTCGGATTAATCGGACTTGGATTTAGACAATAATCATACAGAGAAGTTAAGACGAATTGAGTTTCGCAAAACCTAACTGTATGACCGGCAGCAAAAATGTAATGGACTTATCTGGTGCGGTGTTAAAGCCACCGGAGCTGCTGGTGGATGAAATCCGGCTCGAAGGACCAAATGTTGGAGGGGGGCGGCTTTAAGCTGAAATGCACTCGAAATAAGAACACGTAGAACTTTCGGGTTTTTACGCGACGGGCGTCGATGTCTTTATTGTAGAAGGTAAATCGGTACTGAATACAAAGTCGAAACTAAAGCTAGGGAGAGCGGATTAGAAGCTCTAGGGACTGGAAGTCCGGAGGAAGAGGGAGAGAAAAGGAGAGCGTTCGGGATCACACTGCCTCCCGAAATTAAACGCCTTTCTGGCGTGAACACTTTATTATTTTTATTTTTTACTAAATAATATACCTAATAATATTATGCTAATATCAAAGAACCCATTGAACTTATCAAGAATTGTGTTGATAACGATTTTTTGTTTTTAGCCTTTTAATTTCTGCTCCAAGTCTTTCCTCTGAGGACCTGACAGCACTGCCCACATCCTTTGTGTTTGGCAGGGTATATCTGTGCGTGTGTGTTGTTGCTGCTTTTGATGTGTGTCGCCTGCAGACGCGGGACAAGGGCAGCATCATCCTCCTTTAATTGCCGAACCGCCCATCGCCACGCCCACTCGGCCATCCACGTTGTCGCGTTTCAATTGAAGCTGTTTGTTTTAATTAATTACATTAATAAGTTTTCCTTGTTTGTGCCGGCTCACATTGTCACCATTATCACGGCTGCTCCATCAGTATCTCAAACAGGTAATCGGCTTCGCCTTGTGAGATACCGATGGACTCCGCGGCCAAAGTCGGGAAAATGGAAAATTAAAATGGAAAATGACATCAAATGAGACTGACAAGCGTCAGCATTGGTCACGATATTCAACAAAGACAACATACAAATTATTTTTAATGTTTCTGAAAGCTCTATTTAATTATGTAATTTATTTGAAAGCAAAATTATCAGTAGTTCAGTACTATATTTCGTTCCCTTTGAAACATAATATTTGAAAAAAAAGCTCTTTGTGCTACAGAAAAATAGAAAAGATGGCGCAGATTCGCCGGTTCTTTGAATTTGTATCTAACAGATTCTCGGCAGCTGGAAAAAGCGCGCAAATGTGATTCATTTTTTCCAGTTTAATCGGTTGCATCTGCACAGACACGCAGTGAATGGCCTCGCCTCGCTTTTTGCAAATTAAATTAAATTGAATTTAAAGTAAAAACCGAGATTTCACCTTTTCCGCAACGATGCGAGTCCAAAATGGCCGACCGAGCAACTTACCCCCTTTCTCTGGGGCGGCTTAAGGGTTTGTTTAGCCTGCGCCACCCCATTCCACCCCTGGCTTTCGCCGAGAGGGTTGGGTTTATTTGGCGAAGAGTACAAAGCAGCTGCGAGCTGCAATTATTTCATTTTTGGGTAATGAAAACCGCGGAACCTCGAGACCAGCTGCCGATCATCAGTGAGGATTTTGGGCTCAGCCCCTAACCCCTAAGCGTGCGAGAGTCCTTTGATTAACGACCTCTCCTTTCCTATCCATCAGATACTTGGACACAAAAGTTGGAGCTTTGGCTCACGCATGGATTACCCTTCCTCTGTCCTATATATATGTATATATATATATATACATAAAGGAGTGGGTGGGATATATATTTCCATTTTAAATGCACACTGCGTATGGCAACGTCAAATTACAGAGGACATTATATAAAATGCCCGCAAATGGTCGAACACACGCATCAGCTCTCAGAGGCCTGTCAGTGTCGAGCCCATGTGTGCGTGCGTCGTTAATTTAAAATTTACCATTTTTAGTTTAAGCCGACAGGCAAAAGGTTGGGGGAAACTTCACACTGACAGGCGAAGCGAATCGGAAAAGTCCTACCAGAAGTGGCAGCTTAAACGAATAATGTTAAAAGCTCGATTAAAGGGTTTTTTTTTTTTTTTTGTTAATGCCTGGGTAAAGTTTTTTAAATATTCAATTCGTTAAATAGTTCATAATTACATAATATATAACTTTTTTAATTGGAAATTAATGTTATTCCTAAGAACTATATCATTGTGAATATGAATCTTAAAGCATTATTTATTTGCCAAAATTATAGCGATTACTCTTCCTAAAGATTACCAATATTTTCCATGAAATTCAATAGCTCCAGGACATCGCTGTAGGGTACATCCGGTCCCAAAAGCCTTCCTGAAAATGCCCCCAAATACACAACGCAGAACGATAAAGGTTAGAGCGAAGCGCACGCCAAGCTGCTCCTGGAAATGGGTCTGGGTCTGGGACTGGGACTGGGGCAGATAGCCGCAGTGGAAAAAAGCGCCAACCCAAAAACCAGATGAGTAAATTATATACGCCAACAACAAAGACAATAACAACGGCAACAACAACTCCAGCAAAAAGTAACGGCGGTAATGTAAGCCCACCGCACACCAACACGAGTTTATATACGCGGAAAAAAGGTCTATGTACAGTAAATTATATTATATGCGGCTATGTGTGCGCTAAATAAGGTAATTTGTGTGTGCGGCCGCCCGGCGGCATCCTGGAGCAACAACCACATTGCACAACGTCAACAGCCTCAGAGGCGGGGACAACAACGAGAAATTCATTAAAATGAAAAATGAAATTCAACCATTTTTGAAGTGTGATGGAAGTTTCTATTTTAAGTCGAGGTCTGTTAAATTTGTTCCATATTAAAACAAAATATCAACTTTCCTCGTTAATATTTCGCCATGTTCCCTCGAAACATTTGCTCCTGCCAGCATCTATAACTGCATTGCCATATCCTTTTTCCTTACAGAATATTTAAACATTGCACAAAGAATGTAATTCAACATTCCGATCGATTGGAGCTTTGATTTAAGCTGTTATTAATATTAATACAATTTTCCGCTGAACTAAAGGTACCGCTTGCAATAAATTATCTCAATAAAGAAAAGCTTGTAATTAAAACTGAAGTCATAATGGTTTATAGTTCATGATGAAAGAGTGTGTCCTTAAATATAATATAATGAATATAAGGCAATTAATATTTATAAAAAAATTAAATTAAGATTTTGTTGGGTTTCAATCTTCTTAAACTTCATGCATCATTTATTTCTGGTCCTATGAAATGGTAAATAAATATATACAATTATTACATCCAATTCCTTCTCAACGCCATTGAAAGGACACTCCCCCAAAAATTGCAGCTGATGAAAATCGCGCAGTAATCATCGATTAAACGCCAATTAACCGGCTGACAAACAGCTGATTTTCGACCTGCCATCAGCTTCGAACCCAAAAGGACAAAATGAAAACATTGGGGACACCCCATACACACAAACACACACTCATGTCCCGACTGTGACGTCATAATGTAAGCATCATAAAAGTGTCAAAAAAAAGAGGAAAAAAATGAACTTAAAATTCGCGCCTGTAAAAGTGGCACGCGCCAACAAAGAACAAATTGCAATTAAATAAAACAAAAAATTAAAATATAAATGCGCTGCAAAGAGCGCAAAAATAAAAATTAAAAAACCAGCGAGTGAGCGAAAAAAAATAAAGAAAAAAGGCGAAATGAGCAGAATAAAAAATAACGACGACAACTCAAATGGCAACAATGACATTGACAATGTCAATGAACGGCCAAAAAAAGTAAAAAAAAAAACGGCAAAAAATCCAGCACACACATACCGATAAACATATGTGGAAAACAAACAGCCGAAAAAAAGAGAAATAAAAAGGGGTGGGTCACGTGCCGCAGTGCAACCGGCAATTATCATAAGCAGCAGATGCAACAGCCTCCCATATATGTATATGTACCTTTTATGTATATATATATCTTTGTATATCTGTGTATATGCCCGTGTGGCAGCCCAAAAAAGAATAAACTAAAAATATCCTGCCAGGAGACGGGGGCGAAGGCCAGACTGCGGCGGGTCATTCATTTTTTTCACACCAGACTGCTATTGTGGGCGCGGCTTGGGGGCTGGCATTTAATTTAATGCCAATTACGTGTATGAGCCGCATTAACCAACCCACACACGCACACACACACACACACGGCTGCAGTGTCCACTCACACACATACACTTTCGTCGGGGCGAATTGCCGAAAAAAGAACAGCGAGAGCGGCAGTAAAAAATCGTCGCCAGCCGAAAAGTATGCAGCGAAAAATTCGAAGAGCGAAACGATGAGAGTGAGTTGCCTGCAGAAAGTAGTTCTTTTACTAGACCTTTTAATAGTTTAATTTAACTTTTTAATAATTATAAATTAATAATACTAATTTCAGTATATTATTCATTTTATTATTTAAGATGCAGCTAAGCCAGCTCTCTAAAATCAATATAAGACT
Source organism: Drosophila kikkawai (assembly GCF_030179895.1). NCBI lineage: Eukaryota > Metazoa > Arthropoda > Insecta > Diptera > Drosophilidae > Drosophila > Drosophila kikkawai. Next base: position 24,101,823 of record NC_091731.1, on the reverse strand, counting down.
TTAGGCTTTCGATTTGATTTAAAAGTCTTCTTGCTCAAATTTACTGCTACCATCAAACCCGATAAACCAACATATTTATCGAGTAATTTTCAGCAAACAGTTGCTGTAAACATTTGGTTTCAGGGCGTGTAAGTTAATTTCAGTTTTCCCCTGCACAGTTTTACTGCACTTAATGAGCGGGCGGCGGACATCGAGGTGGCTGCGTGTCTGCCGCTCGTCTGCCAGCTGCGATTGTGTTGATGCATGCGGAAACGCCAGACTCCGGTCACCCATTCTTCGTTGTCCGCAGCAAGGATTCGCTTAACATACTACAATGGGAATGGAGAATGGAGAATGGGGAATGTGGAATGGGAAAACGAGAAAAATGAGCGGGCATCGCGTATACGCCCCGTCGTCCGCAGCAGCATCAGCAGGATGCACCCGCCGGCTGGCCAGTGTCCTCGTCCTTCACCCAGAATTATTTTTGTACACTTTTTTTTCGGCCGCCCCGCCAGCAACAATAACAACACCAACAATACCACAACATGAGCAACGGCAGACGCCGCTCTTTACATAATATGCAATTTTTATTTGGGCTTCTCCCGAAAAAAAGAAGCTGAAAAAATGGAACCGCCTGCATTACGCATGTGTCTCCGTGTGATTGCCTGTGCGTGTGTGTGTGGGTCAGCTGGATGGGTGTGCGTATTCCATCAATGCACGCATTAATAAGCCGGACTGCCCCGGATCCCAGTGCCCGGTTCCCGGAACACGCATTCGAAACTGAATCTGGGCGCCGGGTGCCGATGCCATATCGAAAACGAAAGTGGCGGGCAGCCAAAAAAAAATAAAGCAAACAAAAATACCAAAAAAAAAAAACAATAAAAAAAAGAGGAGAAGGTCGGCTGAAATGAGGGAAAGGCTGGGAAACCCAAAAAATAAATATAATTGCAGGCCGAAAAAAGGAGCCCAGTAGCGAGAGCGAGAAAGGCGAAATCGAAAACGGAGAGCCGTCGACATTAATCGACTCGAAGCGGGCTTAATTCATATTTAAATGGGCCGACAAGTGGAAAATCAGGAGGGGGTCAGAAGCAACAGTTGCGTGCCGCTTGCCAGTTTGTGTTTTCCGTTCAATAATTCAATTAAGCTTTATTTATGGCAAATCAAAATTGACCGTTCAACTGTTGCCCTTTTCGCCACACGGCTAATTCCACTGACACCACCACCACCACCATCACCATCAGCTGACCCACTGTATCCTAAAGCCAGGTGTCCTGCGAGAACATTATTGTTTCGGATTGCCAAAATAATTGACCAAACGCGGTCTGCTCCTGTGTTAACTTTTATTGATGATTTACGGTTCGAATATATTCCTAATTGTTGGTCCATTTTTGAATTGCAATTTCTCGCTGCCATTTCTCTAATGTATTTCTGTTTTCTGTTTCGTTTCAGACCGATGATTTGGACTGATGATTTGGATTTACATACATTTTATAGTTGCAGAGCCAGTAGATAATATCCTGATTTCTTATAAGATCTGAAAGTTATTACATGTATAAGTTGTTTTAATGTTAATTTGTTATAGATTTTTCATTTAAATATTTAACTGAAAAAGTCTTAATTTATTAATCTGTATAATATATAATAGTGACTACATTCTATTCTATAAACTCTAAATTTTACATGCAGATTAAATTAAATATTTTGTTCACAATTTTTTGACAGAACATTCTATTAATTTAGAGAAATAATCCACTGCTTTAAACTTAAATAAAAGCCAGTAACTGTTTGCGTATAATTTAAACTTCCTTCGCATATTATTTCATTAAGAGTGGTCCTTGTTTTCGTTGCCTTTCTCCGCTCCCCTGTCCGCCTCCTGCGCAATTTTAATCAGCAAAAGGCATTCATCTTGTTCGCCAAACTAATTTTTTATCTTGCCAGCAGCCAGGCAGTCTGGCAGGAGCCACTGGTGTTCCGAGAAGCAGAGGGAGAGGGGAGTCCTGGCCGTGGTCCTAGCACGTCTTTCAGGCAGCGAGACAAGGCAATGCTCTCCAGTCCACAGTCCAGTTGCTGTTCCTGGTCCCTAAAGAAATGCAGGCAAAAAAAAAATAATAATGGGTGGACGAACAGGATGCGGCACAAGTAAATGGTGGAAACTTTTAACGCCCTCGTCCTGAGCCCTGGACGCTGGATCCTGGATCCTGCGGTGCCAGCTGCTGCAGATGCTTCGCATTCGCATTTATTTAACTAACAGTAAAAAATTACTTTTGCCCAGGACGTTTCTCTCCCAGGGAATTTGCCCGACCAACTATGTTGGCCAAAAGTGGCAGTGGGAGTGACAGTAGGTGTGGGTGTGGGTGAGGAAGTGGCGCCTGCCCAGGACATTCGTTATGCTTAAGCAGAAGAATACGAAACTGTACTTGACAGCGCCCACAACCAACCCTACAGCTTCTGCTAAACTAATAGCAAAGGGATCCCTTGGGTTTCTACTCTATATATATACGGAGAAATATAAAAATAAATGAAAAAGCTGGAAAAAGTAATGGCCAACTCGGCACACGGACACGGGCATCTTGGGGGGAGAGCCGGGTCCGTGTCCGTGTGTATGTGACTGTGTGTATCCTGCAAGTCCTGGTCCTTGCTCGTTGGTCCTCAGCTCGGGGTTGTTTGCTGAATGCTCTCGGGCAAAAGGAAAATGGCGTCGCCTTAATTTATTTTAAGTGGTTGATGGTTTTAACTTCGAGCCAAGGATGCCGGACAAAGGAGCAGGGCCCTTAAAGCCACTCGTTTCCTGTTTCGGAGCAGGAAAAGGGGGAGTGGGCTAGATATAGACCACAACAAAATGGGGAAAAAACAGCCCGGCTGGATGCCATTGTCCCGTGTCCTTTGTCCCAAACCTGAGTCCGAACCCGATCCGAAGCCCAGGCTTTGTCTTTTCTATAAACCATTATGCAAATAGCCTCAGTGGGTGCCCCCCAAGGCGGCAGAGAGAGCCCCACAAAACCCCAAGCTGCAAGAACAAGTCAAATTTATGGGCGACTTAACAATTTGCCGGACGCAAGCAAAGGTTCGAGCAGCGGGAAGGGCACGGAGCCCAAAACAAAACTGCAAGGGGAAAATCACGAAAAATTGCAAAAACGATTAAATATAGGCAGGCAGGAACAACATCCTGCAAGCCCTGCCAACGAAAGCAAACGAATGCAAATTAAAATCTTTCCCTTAAGTCGACTACGCCAGCTCCAGTTCCAGAACCTCAGCCCCATTCCCATTGCCACACTCGTCTGCTCGATGGCGCCATAAAAAGTATGTGCTCGTTCACACAGACGTTCCACTTGCCAGGACCTCCTCCAGCATCGGGCATTTTATGCATAGGGGAGTCATTATATTGAATTGAACGTTAAAGCGCTGATAAAATGTGCAACAAAAGGACCAAAGGATAACCAGCAGGCCAAGGCGAGTAACGTGAACGAGTTGGAGTCCATTGACTCACCGCCTTCGTGTTGCATAACCCAGCACAGCCAGCCCTTCGACTCCACTCGTCCAGCCGCCATTCACCATCATCGTCGCCATCGCCATCGCTTCTCCGGGCAGTCGAAAAGCCAGTAAAGCAATTGAGGCCTCAGACACTTAAAATGTAAGCCAAAGGCCGACCGTCTGCATCTGTGTCGGCCGCCAGTGCCTGACCAAGTGTGAGTGTGTGTTTACACCGAAAGAAATAGGACCGAAGGTAAAGCCAGATTTATTTTATATGAAAATATTCCGGAAATTTGGATGAAGTTACATAAACAATTTATAATACTTGATAACATTAATAACTAAATTATACATTTCTCAACTCATTGAATTCATTTATCTTTCCCCAGTGTATGGGTGCTTGTTGTCTGGCGGTGCTCATAGCTGTCAGCTATAAGATATTTCCATAGACACGCAGCCGGACTCAGGAGCAGGAACAGAAGGAAGGAAAGCAGCAGGAGCAGGAGTAGGAGTAGCCACGATTGAGTTGCTAGGATCGTCAGACGCCTGCCCAGACATTCAGGGGGATGCGAAGATGGAAGCGCATTGGCTCAAAAAACACGAAAGTAGGCTGTTTTGCAGAAGGGTGTCTCAACCAAAAAATAGTAGAAAATTTCTACAATCTTTTCAGAGACAAAAGTTATCCGACTTTATATAAAAGAATATGTAGAAATCAATATATATCGTTTCATACTTTATTTAAATTTTACATTATAAGAGTTGAATATAAAGAATTTTAATTCAATTCAAAGGCGAATACATTTGATTGTTAATAATTATTAAATATAATTTTAGAATAAATTTAAAATGAAAAAAGGGTATAAACACCCTAACTATTGGAGTTTCACATGGTACCTGAACCACCGCACCTGTCGTATCGAAGTAACTGCCTACTTCCTCAATGGGCGCCGATGCCTTGCAGCAGCCCCAAAAAGCTTCCCCTCGCCGCTCGTCCCTCGCTTCATATCCTGTCAGGAGCTGACTTTTTCCTGTTGCTGCTGCTTCCTTCCTTCCTTCCTTTCTTCTGGCTCTTATCTTCGTTTAACTTTCTACCATGCCATGGCCCGTTATCTGTCTGCCCATGTACGAGCACGTGTCCTGCGAGTCTGCTGCCTGTGTATGTGTGTGTGTGTGTCTCCTTGTCTCTGTTTGCATTTTTGAGCAAATCAAGTGAAATTACATTTTTCTATGCCATGCTCTTAATGTTATTTGCATACGTATCCTGCAGGCTACAATATTTACAAATGAATGCAGTCCGGTGCCAGGCGTTCGGTCCTTGGTCCTTGGAGCCGTGGTCCTTTGGGGCATCAGACAAGCGGCAGTTGAACCCCTCCCAGCCGCCTACATTTGGGGCGGAAGGGTACAAACTAACTACGTCTGCGAAAATTCTTTCATATCCTTTTCAACCATCGTTACGTGCCCTCAAAGTGCCATTTTGTCACAGAGTCCTTTTTCTGCTACTTCCACTTCTCCGTGGGAACCCACTCCACCAGCTGTCATTTGCGCTTTCCTTCTCATTCCCTCTTTCTCGCTCTTTGGCTGGCATTAATATTTGTTTTCGTTTGATAATTTTCTTTTGCTGCCTTTTATACTTTTAAGTGCACATCCTGCCATTTCCAGGACCACCTTCATCCCATTTCCCAGTTAGTTTCCCATTGCTATCTGCGTCTCTGTTCCTGCCTTGGCCGTGTCTTATTGGACTGCAGACTGAGTGGCAGCAGGACGAAAAGGAGCGCAAAAAACAAGCTGCATTTAAATGTGCTCCGCCCCTTTTCTATTTAAAAAATGCAAAGCATTTGCTTGGCTTCGCGTTGCCCTGCCTTCTGCTTCGTCCTGTTCCAGTTCCTTCTCCTGCTTCTGGTCTTGGCATCGTCCTGCTGCTGCCTCTTTCTTTTAATTTATTTTATATCGCTGCCTCCTTTTCCTACGCGACTACGGCCACGGCGAATGCAAACCCAAAACCGAGTACGAACGGTGAAGGAAATAAAAGGAAGGACTTGGATTGAGGGCGCCTTGCTTCCCCTTCACCAATAAGATTTCCGCTAGGTAACAGCAAAAAAGGATAACGAAAATATCTAGAGGATTGTACAAAGGAGATGGAGAGGTCAGGGGGTATTTTTTTTTATTATTTGTTGCTAAGCAATTTGAAATTAAAGGGAGCTGCTGCTTTTAATATTGTATTGGTGTAGATATTTAAAGTGTGTAATTAGTTTTGGTTTCATTTTTAATAAGTAAATAAAAAATTGTATTAATGTTTACATTTATAAGATAACTAGAATTTAAATAAATTTAAATAATACACTAAATACTCTTCTAAATTTTTAAAACTGATTAGTTCAATGTTTTTAAATTACTTAAAAGTTGTCTTAACATTAAATTAGTTAAATACATTTTCCAAGAATCTGTGTTTTAATATCTGCTCTCTTAACCGCTCTTAACCACCGCAGAAAGCAAAAAGGGGAGGAAAATGTCCTTAAATAAGAGAAACAAAATTCCACTTAGAATTCTTATCCGGAAAGTGGCTACGCCTGGCGGCAGGAGAACGAAACTTCAACGAGTTTATCCGAACTGCAAAGTTTTTGTTGCGATTCCGGCAGGGGCGCCACTGTGGAGTTCATATTGAACGGCTGTTACACTGGGGGAAAAAAAACGTATCTTCTTTCTTATTTTCCAAGTTTGAGCAGATATTTGAAATTAAAAAAAATTAATTTGGAAATCGATTGTGGCCCGGTCAACAATTTGTGTTTGTTGTCTTGCAACGACTGTTTGCTTTTCAGAAAAAGCCATGTGCACCGGTGCTGGCTCCTTCCGGTTACCCCTCTGAAGGGGCAGAAGCTGCAGGAGTGTTTGCCGTCGCAGCTTTCTTCGTGGGCTCTAGGTAACACCACTTTAAAACAGCGCTTACTAGGTTGTCTTTAGGAGGTGGCGGTACAATATAGTTTCCCCGTGCTCTAGCACCTGATCCTCTTCTTCCTCATCGCCAAAGATCTCCTGGTCCTCGACCTGCCACTCCTGCTGCTCCTCGACCTCCCACTCCTTCTGCTCCTGATTCCGCTGCGAAGGTGTTTCTTCTTCCTTCGCCTTCTTTGAGGGTGGCTCTTTAATTAAAAATAAAAAGTAAGTAAATTAACAGTAAGGCTTGTAAAATGGAGCAGGCAAAGGAAGTAGGTTATAATAACAACAATTAAAAAAAATAAATATAAGAAAACTTTATGGTATTATATTATTATTATTTATATATTTGTTGTTTTTCTATTTAAAAAAGGGATTTCTTAAGATGCCAACAAAGTGGTCCAACAAGTCAGCTATCCCTTAAAACCACCCCTAGATGACCGGCGCAGAGAATCCTTTGACCCGTCTGCAGGACTGCTGCTGACCAGTTTCCGGCGACGATGAAAATCATGAGAAAATCTTGAAAATCTGTGCAGCATCTTTTCGAATTTTTACCCTTTTTTTGGGCGCTGAAGTTGCAGTGGCAGATCAAAGGTGATTGACCATCGGTACGAGTCCAACTCCGGCTGCGGCTGGGCAACAGCCAGGACCTGTTATCAAGCAACTTCCAACCAGTTGCAAGATTCAGAGCAATGAACCAAGCCGAGATGCTGGGCCTGGGAAAGTTCTGGACTGAGGCTGGGACTGGGACTGGAACTGGGATGCTGCTCCCGAGTCTCGACAGGAACAACTCGTAGACCAATTAAATGGAATGCCAACAAAGAATGCTTTTTTCCCGTTTTTCTCGTTTTGCCTTTCCCGTAATAAATAAATGCATTGCCCCCCTCTCACTAAACCCCTTCAATTGCTTTCTATCTCTTTTGTTCTCTTCGATGGAAAAGTTTTCGGGCAGGCAGGCAGTCAGCTTCTGCAGAAAATATTCTAATGAGCTACAAAGTTCCACATCCAAATAAATCCGGCGACTGGCCAGAGACATGGCCGAGCTTCCTGCCCGGGACTGAGCCAGGGACTGAGACAGCTTCCGCTGCAAAATCAAATGAAATTTCAAGTGGATTGGGCTGGCATCCTGGCTTAAACAAAGAAATTTTTGGTAGTTTCCCAATTTAGCTGGGAGCCGAAATAACCTTAGAGATATTTAAAATCCCTAAATAGAGATTAGGATATGATATGGTAAGGAAACTACGACTAATTCTAAGCGCTTAAGAATTTTTTTTTAAAGAGGTAATACTTCTAATTACTTTAGATTTCAGTACCTATAAGGCTATATATGCCGTGATATTCCCTATTTCAACCTGGGCCAAAGACAAGTTGACCGCAATTAGCCATTAATATTAATATGAGCGGCACGACACCTAAAGCAGCACCGCGAGCGTCTCACGTGTCTTCGGTGGCGACCAAACGACCTCTTCTCCTTTACTGGACAAAATGCGACTAATTAGTTTTGGGGCTCTGCTCCGGCGGATCTGCGGATATCCTAAAACCTCTCATCCCTCTAAACCGACCGGTTAAAGTTTGTTATGCAAAATACGGCGCGTATATCTGGGCGAGCAAATGAAGCTAATTCAGCCAGGCGGCTCTGGATGTTTTGCAAGGATGTGGCCAAGGCAGCGATGGAGATGATGGCCAATCGCCAGCCAGGAATATTTGATAAGTTGCAACAGCAACATCAGCAGCAGCAGCCGGCGAGCTCCATTCGAGAACGAGGTCCAGTGCATAAAGTATCATATATAATATTTATGGTCGTCGTCCCTCTACCTCAGCATCCTGCGACTCCTTTTTTGACCTGCGGAAGCGCTAGCCTAGCAGCAAAATTTTGCTGAGAGCCCTGACCACTAATATCGAACTCGGCGCCAGCCAAGCCAATAAATCGAGCTGGCGAACCCCAAGCAAACCTCCAGCCAGGTCATGGAAACACACTGAAAGAGCTGCTTAATAAGACTAGATATTCGACGACTAAGTAATAGAAATATATCGAAGAATATATTTGTACATTCATATAGTGTTAATATATTATTTTTAATATTAAATCGTTCCTTTATAAGTGCATATAATGTAAAAAGAAATAAATAAAAATACACACTTTTATTATGAAAAAGTTTAAGTCGAGGTCTTAAGCAAACTGTTAAAGCCTAAGACATATTTTATAATTTATTTATAAGTTTATTGCTATCAATAAATAATTATTATATTAGAATTGGAATGTTTTCCTTTTAGTTCTTTTTCTCCGAGTGCCACATCCTCAAATACCCCTCTGGCTGTTGTTGCTTGGTGGGTTGCCTGGTAATTATAATTCGCCCAACTCGTGAGCAAAATAAATTAAGAAAAGCAAAGTTCTGCATCAAAGTTTGGCCTCGCCAACAACGCCAGGGACTCTCTATTTTGCTTGGCTGCTCCACCTCCTCCTCCTCTGCTCGGAGCGAGTTCCAGTTTTATGCAATTTGCCGGATAGCGAATTCTTGCCGTGGGAACGGACTCACGAAGGAGGCAGGAAACGAAAAAGCCATGTCCTGGCAATTGCATTTTAGCCTGCATGCAAATAAAATTGCAACAAGGACGAGAGCGTCGAAACTTTTATTGAACTTGGGGAGTTGAAAATTTGAGCTCCCCTTATACCATATCCTTCTGTGTGTCCCCAACTCTCCTCATCCATCCACTCGAATGCTGCCAAGGCACAACATTTTTCCATGCTGGTAAAAGTTAACTCTGAAAACCAAAGGAAGTTAACTGTTGAAATTAGTAAAAGTGCAGAAAAGTTGATGCATTTTCTGGGGACAAGGAGCGGATTCATTCGGGCGCCAGGGTTTTGGAGAGATTGGGATTAAGTTTCAAAAACCTACACCTACACAAATTAAACATTAAATGGAAATAGACATAATATAGTAATATTTATGAAAATCGCAATAAACATAGTTTTTTTTTAAACAAGCATTAAATTGTAGCTCAGCAAGGAGCTTTTTACACTTTAAACTGATAGTTTTCCTGTGCAGGATATTTTGAGGATTCGCTCCTGTCCCGAAATGGCCACAAAATGCTGCCAGGCATGGGCGGCATTAAGGGCTGGGAAAAAGCAAGCCAAGGCAAGGCAAGGCACCCCATTGACATTTTGCCCAAACTTGATGTTGATGTTGAAATTTTTCATCAAGTTGCATAAAAATAACAACGAAAAACAAAATGTTCCTTCTTGCTGGTCTTTTTATTTTTATGTTTTTTTGTTGTTCTTTTTGTCAAAAACAAACTGTGAGGAAAACTCATCTAAAATGCATAAAATTTGAGTTGATGAACTGGCAGGCGAGCGGAGTGGCAGTGGAAGTGCAGGCGATGGAGCAATCAACAGCAAGCTGCTGCCAACGGAAAGTGGAAGGCAGCATCCGATGACTTATGGCCAGGACAGGCAGGATCTGCCACCCCCAAGGACCGGGGTTGGGAAAGTTATTGGCTAATGCGAGGCTGCCAATTGAGGCGAAACGGAGAGCTGGCACAAATTTGTGAATAATTCAGAAATCAATTTCAAATGGGCCCCAGACAAAAGATGAACACGAATCACGGGCAATCACAAAAGGATAAGGCCAAGACGGAGAGGGGGGCCTCTAGAAGGAGTCCGAGACAATGGCCCAGAGTGGCCAGCAATTGAGCCGAACATGGCAGCAACATGGCAGCCCAACATGGAGCAGTTAGATCCAGACCAGCTCCGTGCCTTGGCTTTATAAATAAATAAAGGCAGTCGAAATAAATGCAAAAGGATCGGGCTGACAGGCAGAAGGACAAGGACATGTGCATATATTTGAACAATGCAGCAGCGTTCGAGCGGCAGCCATGAAAGGAAGGAACAAGAAATCAAGAGCAAGAGCGAGTGTCGGAGCCGGAGCCGAAGCTGAAGCCAGAGCCTGAGCCTGAGCAAGAAATGGCTACGAACCAGAGGCATGGGAGGCACAAGAAGCAAAGCGTGCGAAGGACAACAGCCAGCAGACACAGCCTCCGGAGGAGGAGGAGTGATGCTGTCTGGCCATAAGTAAATACACTCACTCACACACACACCCAGCTGAATTTCTTGTTTTATTTCGGCATTTTATTGTTGGCAAATTCCCGCCCAGCCTCAGATCCTTTGCTTCTCTTTACTCCTTTGCACAAGACGTAGCCAAGGGCAATGACAACGGCAACGACAAAATAAACCTAAACCTAAACCTCAACCAAGATGCAGACTCTGGTCCTCGCACTGCTGCCCCTTCTGCAAAGTTCGTTGTGTTGCCAAATTAAAGTTTTCAATTAAAATTTTGCCATTGTTGTCATTTGGTTGCCTGCTCTTCTCAATCTTCTCGGCTTCTTGTTGTCATAGGATAGAGCCGAAAGTAGCCAAGGGGCGTGAGAAGCGACAGGATTGACAATCTACTATATGTATCTCTCAGCCACCGAAGGCAATAGAGAATAAGTTTTAAACTGAAAAAATGTGCCTTAGAGATAAATGTATACAATGTTTACTTACATCATTGAACATTATATTTTTTGTTTAAATTTATTAGAAATTAAACTGTTTGTAAAATACAAAAATATTTACTGCAAATTCCAAACTTTGATCGATTTAAATGCTTTTATCACTCCGCAATAAAGCTGCCTAACATCACTTGATTAGTCAGCAAATCCCACTGACAATGCCTGTAATTAATATCCATAAAAGCTGGGCCAGCTTCTACCCAGATGGACTGCTCCAAATCAGAGGGACAAAGGCTGCATTAGCGGCGTTTTGATGGGTCAGCGTTGGCGTTTCGTTAATTAGCGGCTCATTCATCAATTTTAATATAATTTCAAATTTCAAACGGGCTTCCAGCAGCCCCAAAAAGATGCTGTATATCCAGTGGGATCGTAGTTCTTTACAGTTGAACAAGCTCTGGGCGCTGGTCACTGGCCGCTGGTAGGTGGATAGGCATCCGGAGAAGGGAGAGGGGACTGTCGGCCGGGGTGAGTTATGATAACATTCATTTGCCTGTAAATTTCCCAAAAGGCATGTAGCAAACTTTGGGGCGCTGCTCAAACTATCCGCAAAGAGGGAGGTTTGGGCCAAAAACACGCATGGCCACACATAAGATCTGAGGGGGCGAGGGTCTGGGTGTATTTCTGTACAAAGGATTATTTCGTCTCGACCAAACATGCAATTAATTATAAGCTTAAGGCCTTGGGTCCCGTTCCGTCCCTTTACGGCTCGCTTGTGTTGTATCTGCTTGTCCTGTGGCACTTCCACATGGGGCTCGAAAACTTGAAAGATAATAACCTTAGCTTACGGCCAGACTGAAACAAGGATGTCCGACCAGGCGGGGGTGGGGAAGTAAGGTGGCGAGAACTACAACTATTATTTATTCCCAAAAGTTTAAGGCAACATCATTATCTTTTATGCACAACAGCACATCCTCCTGACAATGTCCAGGCAAGGATGTGCCTTCCAACCCTTTTTCGGGCCCGGGCTCCTTCAAGAAAAGTATTCAGGGGTTCGGTGTAGTGTGGGTGTGAGTGTGAGTGTGTGTACACTCTTTCATTAAAACTCACTTGCACACACACCCGCATCAAAGTTTCTGCGGCCATATTCCTGGCCAACAACCCCCGAACTTAGTCCTTTTCGGTCCTCCGGCGGGTGGGAGCGCTCGTCTCTGTGTTCAGTTTCACAAAAACTTTTCTACACCATCAGCTCAAGACATAAAAACTTATCGCCTGCCAGCCTACTCACCCTTTTGGCCCGGTCATCCTCCTCCACCCCGACTGGAGTTTGCGTAGAATCCAACCCCCGATGTGATAAATTTACGGACGGAACGAAAAGCTAAAACTGGGGTTTGTGGTTGTTGCTGGAATATTGTATGCGGTACCCGGATAAAATAACTCGATTTAAGATCGACAAAGGCTTTTAAAAGCATCTTCAACTCTTCCCAAATCATCCAAGGGTGGAAATAAAGAAGGCATTATAAAACATGGATCAATATTAATTAATAAACTTAATTTATAAATCGAAAAATAACGATGTACCGACTTTAAAATTCCTTATCCTTTAGTTCTAACATTCTTAGGAGTTTAATTCTTTCAATCTCTCCTCCAGTGCTATGTCAGCTTAAAACTTTTTAATTTTAAATATTATTTATGAAATATATTTCCTTAACTTTGCTCATCTAACACCTATCCCAGCACCCTCCTCTAGTATTTGGGAATACACACAGCATCTTCGACTTTTATTTCAACCCCTTCAGTGATCTTCCGGCGGCCAAAGGTCAATCTGGCCAAGATTTTCTCACACAGTTTTGGGCAACTTTTCAACTCTTTTCGCCGGCAACCGGACAGTCAGGTTTCCGGCTCCTTGAACAGCCTTTTATCGGCTATGGGAACGGATGCTGTCCAGTTGTGGAATCACCTCCGTGTGGGAAAGAGCATCTTCGAGGAGCCGTTGAGCAGCCGTTCATGGAACCGAGCCTTCCAAGACAAATCGTGAGTAATGCCAGGGAGAAACCGTATCTACTAGTTGGAGCCAACATTTGGGGACAGAAAATACATTCTCACAGTTTTCCCCAAAAGAAAAAGCCATTGCTGTTGCAGAAGAACTATTCAAACTTTCGGTCATGGCATAATACCTCCAACAGTTGGACAATCCAACAATCCGGCAGTGGCCGGGACAAGGCACGTAGCCGGATTTAATGTCCCGCATTGGTACTTGAGAAAAAGTAGTTGGCACATTTGGTAAATGGCCATGGGGATGGCCGGAAAATCGGGGTGGCGGCGCCGCAGCAGCTAAGAACTTTTACTTTGCTGCTGAAAAGTAATGGGAGATCCTGAATAGGACCCCCCCTAAAACTTTTGCCAAAGCAAAAAGTTTGTTCAGCAAAAAGAACCTACATATTATATATATACGTAAGCCCATGTGTATGTGCGAATCGTATATAATGTAATGAAATAAAACGAAAACAGTCCTGGCCCCGCACCCAACCCGAAGCCAAAACTCAAATGGAGGGCCTTGGCAAGAAAACTTTCTCGTGCGGATGGAGGCAGAATTTAATAGAAAATGTTCTTGTTGGAATTTTCATTTATAAATATTCCGGAGGAGTAGACAACGGGGAGGGCGAGGCCAGGACGAGACTCCAACTATTTGCTGCAGCAAATTCCAAGAAGTTTTAGCCAAGCTTTGGTGGCAGCAACCGTTGGAAGGATGGGGCGCAAGGATGGGAGTCGAGTCGCATCTAGCATGGCTTCTAAATACATTCATGTACATAACATTTTGTCGACTGGTTTTTTGCGACTCTTTGCTTATGATTTATCGCCACCAGCCAACAAGAAGATGGCCCCAGCCTCGGTTTCGTTCAAGTGAAAGGCCAGAATAGCTGTGCAGAGAGAGAAAAATTCAACAGGAAAGTGTTTCATTAAAAATCTCCATTTTGAAAATGTAATGTAATGTAATAATTAGTTAAACATTACAAAAACGTCCCTAATTTTACTATTTTTATATACCACTAAATGACCCCCATCTTTATCTATAATTTTTAAAATGAGTTTATCTAAATAACTTTTACATTAATTTGTACTTAAAACGACCTGTAACTAAAAATTTAAAATTCTTATAATTCTAATCTTCTGTTAAAATACCTCTCCAATATTTTAATAACTTAGCTCTCAGTGTATAGTTTGGGCGCTTTGGTGGGACACACGTAATTTGCATTCTGTAGAGGGGTTTTGGCAGGAGCTTGGGTGGGTCTTTGGGCGCACATACTCCACGGCCGAGTGCTTTTCATGTTCCACTTTTGATGTTCGACCGCACGCATTACGGATCTGCCTTGGACGGAGCAACTATTTCAGCAGCTCCGTCTCTCCGACTTGTGCGACGGAAACTTTCCCCTCGTCAAAGTCAGCTTAATTAATGAACGGCCGCCTCCCACTCGATTTGGGCAAAAGGGGCTGGCTGGTGGAAAATCAATATTCAAATGCCCTGAGCCCCTTCCGACTCGGTCTCTCGCTGCTAACCCTTCGTGGCGACGACATCAATTAGAGCACATCATCTTGGCCGCCTCCACAAAAACCTTCTGAACTAACAATGAAGGTACAGTACACTCCCATGCTGGAACACCAGCGAGGCAGGCGGGCAGGAGGAGGCGTGGCATGATCAAGAACTGGTTTTTGGTTGCGAAAACTCACCCCCGGAACTGTGGAAGATGCTGCTGGCTAAAGTCCTCCGCCCTTGGCCGGTTCTAATAAGAAAGCGGCGCCATTTTGAATTTGGAAACAACCCCCGGAACTGTAGGAGGAGAGTGCTCGTAAGTGCATGCCGAGTAAGCGTGCTCCTTATTTATGACGTTTTTATGCTAATGGAATTCGTCCTTATATGTGTGTGTGTGTGTATGTCAGACCCGCAGGGATTAAGGCCTCTGATAAGAAAATACTGCGAATCCTTAATATACCCGTATGCTCGTGTGTATATATGTATGTGTTGACTGTGTTGCAGATGGCGGCAAAATAACGGACATTTTATGGCGGGTATTAAAAGTTTCATTAAAGAATATGGAGCAGTAGAGGAATACAATAAAGAAAAATAATTATATTAATGATGCTTGATGGAACTACGAGGGCGGAGTCGTATTTGCATGAGCTCTTTACTCATTAAAATATAAGGTTTCGTCACAAGTTAGATGTTCTTTAGAAAATGGACGATGTACGATGAAAGGAAATCTCCAAACATATGCCTTTACTGTTTTAAAAAGAACAAAAAAAACTGAGGGAAATATGGTTTAAATCGTGTTTTCAAAATCTACCTGAAAATAAGATTAGAAGCAAGAGAAGAGTGTAGCCTCAAGAAATCTACCGATTTTTAAATCACTTAAAATGTGTTTGAAAGTCTTAATATTTCCTCCCTTTCTTGATATCCTTCATTAACATTTTCACATTTTAAAAGGGTTAATTTCAGCTCACGAAGCAAAAAATATCCCTAACCACATTCGAGGGGGCCACAGGGCCCATTAGGCACTTGTGTCTTTATGGCACTGATAAACTCTTTTGTAGAAGGAATACTTGCAGCTGACATAATTATAAAAGGAAACAAATGTGTCACACACGGACACACTCACGCAGGACGACACACACGTATGTACACTTGCCGAGGGACTCTCACAGGACCCACAGAGACAGTTACAGAAACAGAGACACATATCTGAAGGGTTCAAGTTGAAACAAAAGGATTCTTCTTTGGCATACAAAATCGTTAATGATAAAAATACAAAAATGGGTAACACACATGTTTAATGCCAAATGTGGCAGACACACGTATACAACTTTGGTCAGAGGACGAAAAAGGACACGAACACAGCCACACAGGGGACAAATATAAGCAGAGCTACAAGGATGGTGGTCAAGCATTGTAAAAAGGATATATTTCAGGCTTGCTTTACTAAAAAATACTCTTATTATCACAGATTTCATGATTTCTTAGGATTTTAACATTCTTTAAAGCTAAGATCCTTTAAAGATGGTAGAGATTTCGCTCTTTAATAAACTTTTTTCTGCATACAATTAAGACTTTATAAGTTTCCTTGTGGACATCTCACTCTTCTTCTATTATACCCAACATGACACAAAAAAACTTAACCACACAGGAGACACGCCTCCATTTAAAGGCTGACTCGATCTCGAGCCCAGACACTACCGGAAGCCATTTCCTTCGCCTGGGTAAATCAACCAAAATTTCCCAATTAATTTGCACATCAATTTTCGAGCGTAAATAGAAACAAGGAACCCCTTCCCCCACCTGTTTCCCCTGTGAAATTGCCATGCGAAGCATCAATAATGGCATAAAAATTGATTACATTTGTCGGGGACAGGAGCCAGAAGCCTTGTAGTTATAGTTGAGATGCAAAACTGTTGGCTGGCCAGGAAATGGGGCTAGAAGAAGTCCAGAACGACCCCATTCCAGTCCACTAGACCCAAGCATTCCCCCCTCAATTTTCTTGCACTAACACCAACTATTCAGGGGGAAGGAGGTAAAATCCTTGAGGCCCAAGCCGGTCCAAGTATTTGTGTATCTATGGATGGAAATGGGTCTTGTCCACGCACACTGAGAGAAGCTTTGTTCAAGAAAGTAAAGTATTGATTACGTGCGGTTAATCAGTTCATATTTATTTATTGATCTTAACTAAAAGTCTTTTGGTTATGCCATCATTCCCTGTCAAAGGCATTAAAAACATTATTAAATAAAATTCTTTTAAAAATAAAGTAAAATATTAATAACGTTGCTTTAAGATAGTTGACTTTTCCTTTAAAATATATTTCTTGAACTTGTTTTCCTTATAGAAGAAGAAAAGCGATTTCAGTGTTTTCATAAAATACTGCAAAGAAAATGAGTTATTTGTTGAGTTTATTGTTTTATTATATTATTTTAGTTTTCTAATACTTTTAATACCCTTTTTGTTTTCTGTGCATTCAGGCTGGAGATAGTTTTCCCAGAACGAGCAGCATCATTTAAACTTGCACTGATGAGGGTGACTACGAAATACAAAGTACAAAAAATGTTTCCGTTTCTTGTTGTCCGGCTTTGATGACTCTCTCTCTCTCTATATATCTGTTCTATGTCTTGTGGGTCCTCTGGCTGCGTGTGTGTGTCTCGGCCAACTAATAAATATGAACGAAATGAAACTGCCCAAAAATTTCCACACAATCACACATTATGCACCCCCACATACTCACACATTAGCCATATAGTTTTGCCTGTTGGCTTCCAAGTTGACTACAAAATCCGCAAAAGAACGCCACACGCACACATCCACATAAATGGTCCCCATACGGGGGAGCTTGTGTGTGTGCGCATGCCAACTTTCGCTTCATAAGTGGTTGTCCCGGCCCCAGTGTGTGTGTGTGTGTGTGTGGGTGCTGAAAAATGAACCCATCATGGCCGAAAAACTACAGCCGGAAATTCGGTTAGCAAGTGTTGGCTCCCCATTTTCTGCACGTGTGTGTCTGTGTGTTTAATGAGTGTCCTTGTTCTCGTACCCTTCTGATACAGGACTCGTCTCCGATCGACACCACTTTAGGGGAATCGGTATTCCCTTAAATAAGGGAATATCAAGTAAATATCTGATAAAGCTATTTAATTTCTATGGTTTTAGTTTAAAAACATGTTGACGTTTTTTTATGCTTAGTTTCCTGATTAACTAGAATTAAATGTGTTAAATTAAATGTTTATTTAATTACAAAATTATTTAAAAATTTTGTGTATTTTGTGTTATTAATTGTTGTGTTATTGATAGATAACATTTCAATAGTCACAATACTTTAGTAATTCTTCAAAAAATCTCTCTGAGCTAAAAATTATTTAAAATTATTGCATTATTTTGTCATTTAATCCCGGAATGGGAAAAGTGTGCAAATCTTTTATTTTGTTTTTATATTTAAAACTTGATATCAAAAGAGATGTGGTTTATATAATTTTTGATTCAACAAAAGGAAAGAGTATTCTATATCCCTCTTTCGCAGTTTAACTTATTTCACTCTGTGAGTTTTTTTTTTTCTTCTTCAAGTCAAATTATGGTAGCATAAATGTGGGCGGCAGGCGGGACGAGAACATGGAAAAGGATAAGGATGAAAGAAAAAAAATTTGTTGGCCAACCAAAAATGAGGGTCGTCGGGCTGTGCAGAGATAGGAACTTGAGCGAGTATTTTTAGGCGCCTTTTTGATCCAAACAATGCCAGCGGACGGACCCCACCCGGGGAACCCCCTTCTTCTTAAGGGGGTCTTCTCATTGGGCAACTTTTTTTTTTCGATTTTTTTTTTTTTGCATTTATTTATAGCTTGGGATGGTGTGTATATGTCCCCAAAAGGATTTTTAGAAATTCGAAATACTTTAGAAGATACAGCCTTTTTTGTGAAGCAAGATCTATGCAAAATGGGCTTTTTTCAAACTTTAAACGCGTTTATCTCGAAACCACGTTTTTCGAACTGGCGGCCATGATATCTCCAGTTCAACTGAACCGATTTTCATGAAACAAAGTGGAATCGACGCAGAATTGTCACCATTTTCGGCTGACGGAACAGATTTTTTTTAATATTTTTTTTTCTATTTTTTTTTTACACTAAACTACAAAAAAAACGCCCGAAATTGAATTTTTTTTTTTGAATGGCCGCCATTTTGTTTTAAAAATTTTTAAAAAAAATCTGTTCCGTCAGCCGAAAATGACATCAATTCTGATTATAACCCCGTTTTTATTTTTCATTTCGGACGCTCTGGAGACCCTGAATCGTGGCCGCCAGGACGACACCTTTTTTTTCGACCACCAAGTTTGAAGTCTCATTACTCTTTGAACAACCCTCGTATCGAGGCAAGAACAACTTTTTTAGTTACTTTGAACATTTTTGAATACAATAAATACAAAAAGTTTTAAATTATTCCTTGCGTTTTCAAATAAGAATTTTTTTAAAAAGGGTCCATAAAACGACTTTTGAATGAGAAGACCCCCTTAAGGGCCAGCATTTTCTCTGGAAAAGGCTTTCGTTTAATTTATTTTTCCCGCTTTCATGGTATATGTGTTTGTGTGCTGTGTGTGTATCTTTTGCTGACTTTTCAGGCACTCAGACACTCGGCCTGGATACACATGGCCAGGACACTTTCACAGGATAAACTGGCACGCACAATCCTTCTTCGGAAGAGCCTCCTTTGTGTAGGCCCTGTCTGTGAGCGGGCTTGTTTGCGACCATGGCAGAGTGTGTGTGCCGGTGTGTGTTGTTGTCCTTCTTGTGCCTGTTGTCCTTAGCAGGCAGGCATCCCATCCTTGGCCGCAGCCCCAAATCCATTTTCTCTCTTTCTGTTTTTACTTGTATTTTATATGAAAACTTTACAACACACAAATTTGCATATATAGAAGTTCCATTGCTTGTGTTTGTGTGTGTGTGTGTGTGTGTGTTTATGTGTGACTTTGTATTAGTGGTTGTGAGAGCGAGGAAAATGTATGCAAATTTCAAGTGTTTCCTCTTCGTTATGAACCCAACTTCAATGCAAAATTAACAGAAATATGTAAATTTTCTTTTCGTCCAAGCCTCCGTTGGCCGTCCCATCCTCTTCGTTATCCTTTCGGGCTGCCGAAAGAGCC
Organism: Drosophila kikkawai; assembly: GCF_030179895.1. Taxonomy (NCBI): domain Eukaryota; kingdom Metazoa; phylum Arthropoda; class Insecta; order Diptera; family Drosophilidae; genus Drosophila; species Drosophila kikkawai. The sequence goes on along the minus strand of NC_091731.1, from coordinate 24,082,293 downwards.
GAGCCTAACGGCAGCCTCCGGCCAAAGTTTTGGCCATTTTGTACACAACTGTACCGCATCAAGTTTTTAGCAAGAAAATACTTATGTATGTGTGCGAAGGCTTAAAACCCTTGTTTAGGAGATATCAAGGTAAATATTTAAATAAAAAATGCAAAATATATGGTAGAAGTAGATTTATTATGCTGAACAATAAGTGTGCCATCTATAAAGAAGAATTTTCTACAACAAATACTACTATCAATCCTTTAATCTTATATCTGAGGTAATAATATTAACAATGACAGCATTAATATTTGATTTTCTTAGGCAACTTTTTAGGCCTGTCTCGTCATATGAATCTTAGGACTTCTAATTATGGTTTTCTTTCATAGTTTTTGTATTGATTAAAATAAATATTTTAAAATTCTCTTTATTCCTTTTACTCAACTTTTTTTTTTATTTTACCTAACGAGTGGCTCTAAACTTAAGGAAGTTATACTGTATATCCGGATCGTATCCGCACACAGGGCGTATCATTAATGGCTCGTTCACAATGGACGAGCTGTCTACTCTCTCTCCTGCGCTCTGCAGCTAATGTCCCATTTCGGAATCGCACTCACACACCGCCACGCATCGGTGTCGTGACCCAACCTCTAACCCAATGACCAGGACCAACCCAGGCCAAACAAGGGTTAACAGCAATTTAAATAATAAAAGTGCTCGGCTCTGGGATTCGGAGAAACGGAAAAGTGAAAAAAAAAAATTAGAAAAAAAAGCAGCGCAACCCTTAACTTGTTGCTATGCCCAAAAGATGGCATCCAAAATGAAACTAGCAAAGATGCGAAAAAAAATAACGGACGAAAAGGAGAAGGGATTCACCGCCGGCTGGCGGCCAAGGAAAAGGTTGACCCACAAGCGGAAAGTGGCGACTGATGTGGGTGATGGATTGCAGATGCCGGGAGTCCGGGGTACTGGAGGCTGAGCAGGGATTATATGGGGCAATATGGGTTAGAAGAGCCTTGCGCTTGAATGTCCTTTCGCTTTTCGCCGACCTGTGCGAACCATAAATTTAAAGCTGACAAATTTCGCTCGCCCCGGAAACTTGTTTCTGCTTTCCGGCAAGGAGACGAGTGTGGAAAAACAAGTTCAAATGAGGAATTTTTCCCATCATCGGGGCCAGACAATTGCAGTTCAAATGGTCAAGGATACGCAGAGCCCTCGGCCACCGGAAACCAGTTTGGTCCAGCGGCTGCAGCAGCAGCTTTCAGACGGCCAGGTGTGCCTGATGATGCTGCAGATCACGCGGATCCCTACCTAACCACCCCACGATTCCAGATCACAGAGCCAGATCCCAGATCCCAGACCCACCACCGTGGAAACGCGAGCGTTTTCCGATCTTTTGAGCGTTGCTTTTTCTGCAATAAACTTGCCCAACGGGTTTCCTTTGTTGGCAGCCTCGTCCTTTGTCCACATCCGGGCAGACAATGGACAAAGCTCTCGCATCCTGATTGCGATCGGATCGCCTAGCGTCGTTTGCTGGGTATATAAGCCACGGCTGCTGCGCAGAATCAATCAGTTTCATTTCAATCTTCAAACGCTGAGGATCATTAGCAGCAGCACCACCAGCAGGAGCGGCGGCCGCACAGGAGAATCAGAAGCACCAGGATCGAGGACTCCTTGGAGCGCCATGACCAGGCGGCGCTAAGGAGGCTGTTGCAGCATCTCCGCACCGACGACGAAAAAACCCCAAATCCATCGCAGCAAGCCCAACAAAATTCAGTCGAAAAGTTGCATAAATTCAACCGCCGAATGTCAGATTAATTTGTATAAAACCCAAGTACCAACAACTCAAACTCCAAACGAACAATTTGCGAAAATAGTTAACGTGATTACCGCATTTTACACATTTTCGTGAGATGGTTAAAGTATAAAAAATAACTCAACAAAGCACAACTCAAAAAAAAAACACAAAACCCAAAAACCTAAACCTAAGCAAAAGTTCAACCAAATTCAAAAGACGAATCAAAATCAGTTCTGGATACAAATCAGCAGCACATAATTGGACTCATCCAAACATACTTGATCCTAAAATCATAAAATTACTCTTGAAACAAGTTGAAATATAACTGAATTACAAGTTTGGATATTATCCAGAGAAACACAATTGGAACAAGACCGAAATTAAAGTTAAATTCCAAAGTAAAACCAAAATCAAGGAAAGCTGAAAATCAACAAAATCGTACAAGACCTGGAACCAATTGGAAAGTTCTCCACACACATCTGGCCAACAACAGGACGAGATGAAAAGTCTCTAGTTAAGAGAGATAATAATATTGTTTTTATATCTTACAGGTAAGTTACAGGCAATATTTGAATATGTAGTTTAGAGAAGATAAATCTGCATTTTGTTGGTTAACCTCACTTTACCTACGTATTTAATCCTCTCACAGGAACCCCAAGAAGCTGAAGAAAAGGAAAGCTATTATGGATCGAGCAGTAACCACGCATCATCTTGCATCCGGTTCCGACCCACATCCCCACCAACGAAATTGTTATGAAACTCAACAAAATTCTTAAGTGTTTACTGCTCATTATTCTCTACTGCCATGACAGTCTCGACCGAAACGAAGTCCAAATTCAAATTCAAAACTGCCACCCAAATCGAAGCGAAATTAAAAGCCAGCCCAACTGCCGGTATCTCCGGCAACAGCAATTGCCAAGCCTATCCGCCAACGCCAATGCATCCGCCCACCGAGGAGCCTTGTGCCCCAAGCTACAAATCCGGCCAGCAAATCACACCGCATCCCGACAGAAACTGCAAGGAAGGAAACCCAAATTCAAATCCAGGCGCCACAAAAATATCCAAGAATACACATGCTGGGGCCAAAGCCAACGCTGATGATAATGATAAACTCGATGGCGAGCAGAAGGATCGAGCATTTGACGGCGAAAGGAGCAGAAGGACCAAGCGGAGCAGCGACGCCAACGCCGTTGCCAACGCCGACGCCGGCAGCGGCAGCAGATAAAAACAGGAGAAAGCCGCCCCGCCGCAGATATCCTGCTGAATATCTAAGCAGGGGCAGTGATTTACCCCAAGCAGCACCAGCCACCCCTAGACAGGAAACAAACTCACTCACACACACGCACACACTCACAGATAAAGCCCACATCCTGCGGCGAATTCACAAGCAAAAGCCCAACGAGAGAGACAGAGAGAGAGAGACAGAGAGCCGAAGCAGCAGCAGAGAGCGAGAGAGCGCCCACCTTTTGCTCTCCAAATTAAGCAAGTATGTTTTGATTACAGTGTTTAGAGCCCTATTTCCTAAACAGATTTGATAACTAATTTGAAACAGTAAGATGGAAAAATTCAAAACCCCTAAAAATATAGATAGAAATTCAAATTTCAGTCAGCAAATCCGAAATTCCAAACCCAAATCACGAGAAACGAGCCAAAGGTGAGCCTCCTTCTACTCTCGATAGCAGCCCACAGTCAGTAGCAAAATTTCAAAATCTCAACACCCACCGATACCACGAAAAAAATCCCAAAACGAACTCTTCTTCTACGGCATCGCAGAAGGCTTCATTTCCACAATGCAAACCGAGAAAGACCCTGTTCCTTCTATTTTGTCTTTTTACTTTTTTGATGCCCCGAGTTAGCCCCTGCCCCGCCAAATTCCACACACTCAATGCAATAGTTTTTCATTTTGTGTCCCAAAACGCAAATCGAAAGAATGTAAATTCAAAATTCGCGTTTCGTCCTTACGAATCTTTAGTTCCAACCACACAATCTTTAAGCAAACCATCAAACGCCAAAACACAGTTTCGCATGGCCCAGAGCTTTAGGCGCAAATCAACCACCCAACCACCACACACACACACTCACACACACACACCCTTCAGGCAGCACACACACGCGCAGGGGTACGCTCACTCACTCAGACAAACCCACACAAGCAAACACTCACACCCCTTTGGCAATAAAATGGCTGCAAAGGAAGCTGCTTCTACGATTCCCAAGAAGAAAAGAAATAGCCTGACCCAAAAAAAAAAAAGTTCGATAGAAGACTCAACAAAAAAAAAAACAATGAAACCCGGTTTTAGGTAAACAAATATCCATAGCCAAACCAGAATTCAAGTTAAACTCAAGCATTTCTCGGCGCCTTTAATATTTCGTTGACATTTTCATCAAGATCGAAAGCAAAGGCGTTGCGGCAATTTTTAAACACAATTTTTTGAAAATTTCAAAGATGTATTTAAAGCGCCAGAAATGTTAATGGAAATTTGTACAGCAAACCGAACAGAAGTACAAATCCGCCCAAAAGTCATCCGAAACCACCCTCAAACTTTAAGAAATCGAAAAAGTCTCTTGGTCATTGACACAATAACCAAATTTGACCGACCAAACCACGATTCTGACCGAAAGCAAAATCAGAAATATTCAAATTAAGTCCAGCCAAATTTATAAAAATCAAAATAAAATCTTTTTATATTTTTATTCCATTTTATGCAACAAAATTGACCACCCATTAATTGCATTTAAGATAAAACTGCATTAAATTCAGACAAATCTCAAATTAAGTTAAAAAAAAACAGCATAAAAAGACAAACAAAACATCCTATCAAAAACGCAAAGAAAACATTTATTGATCATTTAAAAAGGAAAGTTTAGTGCACTGTTTCAAATTCAAACGACAAAAAAAAATCAAATTAAAAATACCAAGCAGCTAAAAATTAAAAAATAAATTCAAAATTCAAAAACAGAAAAGGAAATTCAAAAACAGAAAACGAAATTCAAAAACAATAATACAAAATCAAGTTTTGTTTTAACGAAAATATTAACTTAAATCTAAAAAAAAACAATAGTTTCGATGCCAAAAAATAAAAACGTTTTTTCAACGAATTAAAAAGAAATGATAAATTCAAAACGTAAGTCCTGACTCTGCTCAAAATTAATTAACTTCAACCACTTTATCAATATATATCAGGTTAACTAAAAAAGCAAAAATCTGAATCAAAAACAAATACACGGAAATCAAAAGAAATAAACTAAAACATATTCGAATACTACTTTCCAGCAATCCAAAAACAAACTTTAAAATTTGTTGTGCAATTGCATTTTAAAGAGTTTAAACATTAAAATCCCGAGAGTATTTTTAAATTCAAAAGCTTATTTAGAAACGCACCTAACCAATATAAACAATCTTTCATAAAATTCCAATTATAAATAAAAACTTATTTAAAATTCTAAAATATCATTTAAAACAAAATACATTAATTTTTGAAAATATAACAATCTAAACTAATATCTAAAACTAATATTTAGAACATTTATTTGAAAACCTTTTCAATTGCCATTCATTTATAATCCCGAGCTACATTTGACAATAATAATCCGACAAATGCAAGAAAATTAATAGTTTCATATCCATTATAAAATTTGTCTTTTGTCATAAAGTTTGAACTTCACATTTGATAAAAAATTAAAATTATATTCAAATACAAATTTTAAATTTTTTAAATACGACGTATTTTTTGAAACTCATTTTAAAAATAGCCACAAATATATTTTTTAACTACTTAGCATCTTTGATTCGCATTTAAATTAATTTTAATTAACATTCTAAAAATAGAAGCCTAAATCATTACGCAAAAAAGTAAATTACAAACAAAGAAAACTAGTTCAAAATTTAAATAATTATAATTCTGAAATCTGAAAATTCCAAAACCTTATATCTCAATTGCAAGCGATAATAAATTCTAAATTATTATTTTGCAGAAATTCTAATATTCATTTCCATAACATCCAAAATCCAAAATGTTTTTCAATCAAATTAAACAAACTTCAAATTCAAAAACCTGCGATATTATACATTTAAAGACTTTCGTAACAGTCGTATATTCTTACAAATTTTTAATCACTACGTGTAAAAATTTATTTTTAAAACTGTGCAACATTTAATAAGTCTTGACCCTATTCGCAAAATTACAAGACAAAAGACTGCTATTTTAAAATTTTTTTTTAGTATTTTAGCAATGAAAAATCAAAATTTCCGATAAAAACAAAAATATTTCATAAAAATATATTTAGAAAAGAAAATTTAATATATATATAAACTTAAATTATAACTCAATTTTAATAATATTAGATCATTAACAAAATTAAATTAAATTAAAAACATGCAAAAATGTATGGTATTTCAAGGCTTAACATATAAAAAATTTCCCTTAATAATTTTCTACCTTTTTATTCGAATTTAAAAGAAATTGACAATGTTACACAAGACTTAAAGCTGCCTCTTAAAATTATTGTTTTGATAACACATGCGATAAAATGTAAATATTTATTCAAAATATGAAACACAATTTAAATCAAAAATCTTACGCATTTTAAAACATTTGAAGTCTGAGAAAAATAAGGCGTTAAAATTTTAAGACCCTTTTAATATTTAATATTTGTGAATTTAAAAAGGTCATTACTTTCAGAAACTTTAATAACATTTTTATATTTAAATTGTTTTATTTTAGACCCAGCAAAACCAAATCTAAAATTCCACTTTCAACTTTCGGCTCCTCTGGCAATCATCAAAATTGAACCCAAAATTTTCATAACCAAATTCAACCACTGACCGGCCACAAAATTCCAAAAACCAAATTTAAATTTTAAGCATTATATTATCGTCCACAGACCAGGTAAACCAAATTATAATCTAAGTCAACCAAAACTCTAAAAACATCCAAAAGCAAAACGATTTTTTAGAAATATTCAAGATATGATAATAACTGGACATTAAAAACATTAGAAAATCCAAAATCAAATGAAAACCTCGCCAAAAATAATAATCTAAAAGAAAATAACGCTCCAATGACAGCATTAAAGGAACCTTTGGTCCATAATTATTGCCACATTAAGATGATTAAGTATTCGCAACCCACCCATTAAATTCAGCAGGAAAACAAAACAAAGCCAAATTCAGAGGAAAAAAGAGAAAAAACTGCACCAAAATTTCAAAAAGGCAGTATTATAAATTACAAGAAATTGCGGAAGTTTTAATGCGACAAATGTCAGGGGCAAAAACGGAGCCCGCCGAAAAGCACCAAAATTCCAAGAGCAGCAAGGCGCAGGAGCTGGCAATGAAGACGCGACAGGAACAGGAACATGGTTAGGGAAACTCCTGGCAACTTTCTGGCCAAAATCTTACAAATGGCGGCCGAGGGCGAGTGAAGCGGCAGTAGGCAGTAGATAAATCACAGCGAAACAAAACAATTCCCAGCTCTCGCAGAAAATTCCAAATCCGAAAGAACAAAAACAGTAGCTGTAGCTGTAACTAAAACTGAAACAGAATCTGAAACCGAAACAAAAACAAAGGCACGCGATTTCAAAGAACACTCTCCATAGATGGGGTTGAAAACCAGATACCCAAAGAAGCAGTTGAGCCGCAAATTCATTCCCAGGCAGTAGCATCTATACTCAAAGATTCGACGATGACCACTTTGATCCGCCCCAGGAGAGGCCGAGGCCAAGGCCTCAAGCCCGTTACTTCCGCCCGAAAGCCGCCGCACAAAAAATACAAAAGTCGAAGACAGAAAGCTACAACAACTTAACCCAAATCCGTAGTTCGAAATCAAAATTATAATCAAAATCAAATTCAAATTCACAAACAAAATGAAGGCTGCTGCGCCAGCAGAATCCGAATCAGAACTTTAAGTAATATTCGAGACGAGTGTCACACGCACGGCAAAAACTCCCCCAATCCTCCAGCAACAGCAACAGCACCAGCGCCAGCTCCGGAGCCCTAGCTCGCTGTTCCAGGACCTTTCAAATTGTGGTCAGACTCGGTTTCTTTGGCAAAAGTTCGAACCATCATCATCCAGCATCAGCATCAGCCTCGTGCAGTTGAAAGCACATCAAACAAAACTTCAAATTTATATAAACTACTGGCAATAGCCGAGGTCGAGGCATAATTGCCATCAATAAATAAAATATGGCTGGCATGAGGGCCAGAACCAGGACCAGCAGACTACAGACACTCCGCACTGCCAAGAAAGACACCCAATCCGAGCCCCCCTTCCCAGGAGGCACTCAGTCAATGGCCACTAGACAGCAGAACGTTTTGATTTATAAATTCATGGCAAAAGTTGCCCAGCCAAGTGGCAGCCGACTCCACGATGACGATGACGACGACGAAACACACCACCCAGAGGGACTTGGCAAACAAGAAAATGCAAAAACCGTCTTATGAAATTACACATTTCCGACTTGTACTAGCAAAACCGTAAAACACCCGAGCCGAAGCCCAAAAAAAGCAAATTCAACTATGAAAATTTTCCAACGAAGATGAAGCAGTTAGAACGCTCAACCCCCCTCCAAAAATCCGGCCCAGAAATTTAGTTATGAATTTTATTTGCACACAGCCCATTACCAGAGAGCAGCATCTTCCACCTTTGGCTAGTAGGAAATACGAAAAAAATCAAAAGCTACGAAAAAAAAGTATAGTTTCGGGCAATTTGGAAATTTGCAAAATCATTGAGACAGCGCGAGAAGCACCCACGAAAAGTAGCAAATGGAATCTTGTACAATAGTTCTATTGAAAGCCATTCAAAATCGAAACCCTATACTTTCAGACCAAGATCTACGCAAAGAAAGAAACAGATAGATTTAGATAAATAGATAGATAGAGAGAGAAAGGGACAGCCAACCGAGAGGAGCGAGAATATCCTCGCACAGATATTCTATAGCCAGGACAGAGAGGAAAAACGAAGGAAAAACGTTTCGGACACAAGGTTGGGGGATACCTAGTGTAATTGCTTAGAACTAAGAGTGTTGCACTCAAGTGCAGGACCGACTGACACCGCCCACCCGCCCCAGTCCCCTCACCCATCACCCCTAGACAATGGAAATTCCCCAATCGGGCAGATTAAAAAACGAAGAACGTTTGTAGAACAAGCTTAGGCCTCTTTTTAGACCCAAAAAAGCACCGAACTCAGGAACTACGATTAAGCGCGAATTGTACAACGTAACTACACTCTGTATCCCCTTAGTTAAGCTAAAATTAATACGAGAAATTGCACAAAAACGCAAAAACACAAAAGGGCCAAAAAAACAAACAAATGTAGATAATGCCAATCCTTTTGTCTAAACTGTCAATTCTTGGAATGCTATTGAATTGCAAAATGTTTTAGACGAAACGATTGCCGCATTTTTTATGTGATTTTATATGTATACATTCACTTACATCCACAAAGTCTCATTTTATGTATTTTATTTCGACAATCTCCCTACTATCATTATCTTAGCCAGATTCATTTATAATTTATTTCGACTCATGTGATACCCAAAAACGTAAACTTATACACCAGAAAAACGAAAATTGTAAGAAAAACCAACAACCAACAAAAAATCAAAAGCTGTGTTAATCAATCTTTGATAGATCTATGAAAAAATCATATTTTTTTCACAATAAGTAATTAAAAAATCAAATTCATATAAGCAAAATTATTGTTTAGTACATACTTGTTCAAAATCACAGTTAATCATTTGTATTTTCAAATATTTAATTTAACCGCACAACCTCAAAAACCCAAAAATATTGTAAACAACATTAGAAATAGTGTGAATATCATATCAAACAAAAATCAATAAAATTGTACAAGCCAATTTGCTCTAATAACAAAACAAACCAATGCTATTTTTATTTATATTTATTCATTTACAGCTACCTTCAAGTAACTTCGAAAGGGGCAGCCAATCTAATAATCTAATAAAAATATATTTGGGTGTATATATATGTATATGTAATAAGAAGTACATATAATTTTTCACCCTTAAGCATCCCCTTGACAAAGGCTAGCAAAGATGCCATTTTGTTTGCCAAAAACTATTACTGATTCTTCAATCTTCGCTTTGATGAACTCCCTAGATTTTTTAAAGGCATTTCACATTGATCACCATATTTATCTATTATATTATTGTTTTTTATTTATTATCCTCCTTTCAAAAATTTAATTGTTTAATCATAAAAAATCCATCTTTAAATGTATCTTCCGAAATATATAAATACTTTTATTCTATTATACTTTTCATATAACTAAATTTATAAAGAACTAAATAGTTTTCTCACTTGACATCTCGTAATTCGGATACCTACCCCCAAAATCCTTTCACATATTTGGAAAGTATCTATGATAGTATAGATATCGCTGAAATTGTTCAATTTAAATATTGCTATATAGAATGGGGGAAAGAAATGGATTTGGAGATGCCGAATTGATTCTCACCTTCAAAACTATGCAGTTAGATAGTAACTACAAGTGTGTCCACAATCAAAGAGTAATTATAAGTACATATATGTGCTTTATTTTTGTATGTCGTGTACAGCTTTAACCTTTTGTTCGGATTTGGAATAGTTTTTGATTTTTTTTAAATTCATGAAAGCCGAAAATTTCTTCAAATTCCTTCCGAAGGCTTTTTTTAAATGTATAAATTTCTATAGTTTTAAACAAAATTTAAATAATTTACCCCTCACGTTACTGCTGATCAATTAAATTAAAAAATATAAAACCCGTTTTCCCATGTATTTTTAAAAATTATCATATTTTTGTTGAAGTTTAAGCAGTTTACTTGAATATATTAAGTAAACATCACTTTTTATTCGTGCACAGATGTATCATCGATAAATATTTAATCTAAAATGTAAATAAATGAACTTGTTTTTACTCGATCAAAACATTGCAAAGGCATATGTAAAAGTATCTCAAGAAAAAGCTTTGTTCATGTAAACGATAAGTAATATCATATGCAAGGTTTAATAGGTAAGCCAATGCCTGTGAATGCTTCTTCCCAAAACGACTTCCGAATCTATGAAAAGAGCACATGACGAGGTAACAGATAAGACTGTTTATATTTTGATTTAACATCCAATTTGTTTGAGATTAGATAAGATACTTTTAGTCAGCTTTGCATACACCACTAATACATGTAAATAAATGAATAAGACTAATACAGGAATCACTCACACTACCCGTAGTGCTAGAGTAGACATTAATTTAGGAGTAACTTTGAGGTTGGTCGATATTCGTCGTCGCTTTATTACGATATTGCATTTCAGCGTTTATGTTAACATTAAATGTTTGGTGCAACGTAAAAGTTTACTAATTTCGATTTTGCGAGTCGAGGCTTTCCATTTTCTTTTTCCATTTGTGACGATTTCGAAAAACAATAATAAATAACCAAATGATAGTTTCAGATTGAGAGAATGCTAATATCAACTGAAGGCCGTAGACGTTCATTAAGACATTTCACTTTACAAGCCGGCAACAATGATCGATGGATTTTCGACGGCAGCCTTGACTTTCCTCAGGAACAGGACAGCCTCACGCCCATCGATGATGCGATGGTCGTATGTCAGGGCGATGTACATCATGGGACGAATTTTGACCTGAATTTCCCAAAAATACATAAAAATATATAAAACAATTAAGGAGTTTGAAATTCCGTGAACCTCACCTCTCCCTTAACAGCAATAGGCCGCTCAAAGATACCGTGCATTCCGAGAATGGCACTCTGTGGCGGATTGATGATCGGTGTGCCCATCAGGGAGCCGAAAACTCCACCGTTGCTGATGGTGAAAGTACCACCGTCCATATCCTCCACGGTGATGGCATCCCGCTTCGCCTTGTCGGCCAGGCCGGCAAGCGCAATCTCAATGTCGGCGTAATTCATGCCCTCCACGTTTCGGATGACGGGCACTACAAGGCCGCGGGGTGTGGCCACTGCCACCGAGATATCCACGTAATCACGGTAGACAATGTCCTGAAAAAGAAAAAAGAAATTTTAATCGCTTGGCAACACAAAATATTCCACATTTCGTCATCTCGCCACGGGAAATTGCATAAACAAAAGGGGAAATAAAAACGAAATTGTCCGCTGATAAGGAAATTTAAACAACATAGTCTTATCAAAGTACGTCACGGGGCGATTAGAGACTAGCTGTGGGCGGGGCGCGGCGTGGGCGTGTTACCTGACCATCGATGACGGCGTTCACCACGGGCTGATCCTGCAGCGCATAGGCACTGGCCTTCGAAAAGATGGACATGAAGCCCATCTTGATGCCATACTTCTTGATGAACTCATCCAGATGCTGTTTCCGGAAGTTCATGGCGTAGCTGAAAATAAAGAGATAGATATTATTTACATCTTATCTAAAGCATAAACTAAATCTAAATTCTTTGATTAGAATTCGTGTTTGTTTTGATGCCAGTTTTTATATTTGGAAGCCTGATTAATATAATCTAATCATTTCAATTTATGAAACCCCTTAAATTACGAATTTTTGGTCATTTTCAATTACGTTCTAGAAGTGCCTCAATAATCCAATCGAACCCCAGCTTATTTCTCCATAAATAAATAAATATCTTAAGCCTGAAATCACACCATCACTTACCTCATGTCGATCTCGTTGAACGTCGTGAGCATGGCACACGTGTTCTGGGCATCCTTCAGACGAGCAGCGATCTTTAGTCGCATACGGTTCATCTTAACACGCTGCTCGGAGCGCGTGCCCAGGATCTGGCGGGATCCGTCTGCGGGCGGCACCTTAACCTGGGCCACTGCTGGCTTGAGAGTAGCCGCTGGTGGGGCAGCAGGCGCCGCACGAGGAGCTGCCTTCGGCGGCGGTGGTGGCGGAGCCTTGGGCGCCGCGGCAGCAGGAGCTGGTGCCGCTTTCGGTGCGGCAGCAGCGGGTGCCGGAGGAGGAGTAGCTGCCGGAGCAGCTGGAGCCGGAGCAGCCGCTGCGGGAGCAGCAGCCTTGGCGGGCGCCGCACCTGGCTTCATCTTGAACAAAGCCTGGCCGGGCTTGACGGTGTCGCCATCCTTGACCAGGATTTCAGTCACGGCACCGGCAAAGGGAGCGGGCACTGGCACCGTGGTCTTATCGGTCTCGATCTCCATGACCGCTTCGTCAGCCGCGAACGAGTCACCCACTTTGCAGGTGAACCTGGAGGGGAAGAGGAACACGAATTAGATTGGGAATGGCAGAATAACAGGTCCGAAACCTGTTGCTGGGTCCGAGTCATCGACCAGACCTCACACTTACTTGATATCACCCTCGGCGATGGAGTCGGCGAAGGGAGGCACATTCACCGTCTGCTCTGACCACATGCTTGACGTGGTGTGGATACCCTGCCAGACGAGAACCCTGAAAATACGCGTTAGTCGGAAGACGGCTTCAATGGCTGGATCGGAACTCACCTGGAGGCCTCTTGGCAGCGGAGGGTGGCATCATTGCGGAGAAGGGCTTGCTGCTGAGCGGCACAGGCGACAAGCCGGGAATACTGGCGGATGCAGCGCTTCAACTGGGGGATAGCCAGAAAATTAGTGATTGCACAACTAGGAGACGTATTGTAGATCACGTGCGGTGGGCGTCATAAGAGGCTCGCCGGCCAAAAACAATATATTTCACTATTTTTCAGCGGCGCACGCACACACGCATACAATTACATAATCACAAAATGCCAGGCGGGCAGCGAAAGTGAATGGATACAGCATATATTTTCGGAATACGGATCGTACACCTGGCACACACACACCTGGTGCCCCCTGCCCGCATCCACCACACCGATTTACCTCTTGGCTACGAAGGGCCCGGACTCCCAGAGTCTGGGGCAGCCGTCTCGTTACGATTGAAATAATTCCCGTCATGGCTGCGACTCTGCTTCGCGAGTGTGTGAGAGTGTGTTAGGGTACCACTTGTCAATTTTATAAAAATTGTATTAAAACTGAATTTGCGGCTATGGCAAAGCAAAGTCGATTTTGCAGTCCGCCTTATTCCTCGCTTTTTTCCTCGCTTTTAAAAACACCAAATCTTATGTCATGACAGATGATTTTCTATCGATTCCTATCGATTGTAACCAACTATCGCACTAGTCGGCGCCATGGTGCAAGAGGGTCCTGGGTGGTCTCTTTGTGAGAAATGTTTTTTTTTAAAGTCCTTTGCTATTGTTATCTTTGTTTAGCTCCTATTTCTCTGGGGGCGGACAAAGAGAACTGGAAATGATGTCCTGAACAAAGCTGAGGAATCCACCCTACATATGGCACCATGCCACGGTGAGGTGGCAACCATAACATACGGACTGCTAGGGCTGGTAACGCATCGATAACCGATAACATTTGATTACTTCTCTCATTGCTGAAAGTTTCGCAAACTGAAAAGTTGCAGAACTATAAATCCGAGGAAGCCTTTCCACCTGCGTTCAAAATGAGTTCCAAGTCCCTATTCGAAAGCGACGAGGATGCCGCCCAGGCCAACAAATTCGCCAAGAAGGCCAAAGAAAGCCCTTTTATGCTAGTGGGTAAGTTTCGCGAGTGCCACACACGCACACACATACGCACGCTCAAGTTCAGAGTGCCGCCGTGACGTCACACGGAAAATTTTGGCTGCTGCAGGCCAATTGAGAAGTGTGATGCGTGAGAAAATCGGCCAATCTTGACCTTGACCATGAGGTTTACACGCTGAGGTTAATGACAACTCGCAGCCGTATGCGAAATTCGGTGACATAACGGTAAATGTTTCGAGATACAGATACGCCTGGAAAGCGAATGATGTAACAGGAATTTCCGGTGCATCTAACGGTTGTCGTGCGGTGTGACAATTAACAGCTGACATTAACAAGATTTCTTAAGTTTACTATTTGTCCGTTAAAATGATACTTCTGTTAAAAACAAGGCATTTTTATCAATGTTTTATTAAGTTTCAGCCGTATTTCCTGAAATTATTTAAAAATTTAAATAATTGGAATTTATTTTTTTATTTGTTAACGATTTGCTTTTATCTTCACCACACCGAAACTTTCTAATTTGAATTCCCGAGAACCGTATAAAGGCATTATAAACAGAAATGATAATCGAAAACATTTGTTACATTTAGGTTTAACTTTTTATCTAAAAAAAACCTTATATAACAGTCTTAAAAAATAGTCTGCATTAAATAAAGCCAATATAAATAGTTTTCTTTTGTGATCATTGTTCAGCATTTTTGTTGTCAGTTCATGCGACATCGTCTGGCTTTTATCAGCTCACGCGAACTTTCCGCTAGCAACAACAAACCTTTGAAACGGTGACAAAGTGACGCTGATCTTGGGTTCTACTTTTACTACTACTTGCAGGCATTGCTGGATTTGTGGCCGCCGGATTGATTGGGGCGTACAAGTACAAGAACCGCGGGACGATGAGCACCAGCGTATTCCTGATGCAGCTGCGTGTGGCGGCACAGGGGACCGTGGTCGGCTGCTTGACCGTCGGATTGGCCTACAGTATGGCTAAGGAGTACCTCTTCGAAAAGGCGCCCAAGGAGAAGTAAGGACTCGAGTTCCTACTTAGTTAATACTAGCTGTAGTTGTAGTTGATGTCACTCGTAAGTCGTTCGCACACAAGAGACCTCGAACCCAATCCTAATTCGAATCTTAATTTGTTTATTCGATTTCTATTTTATTTTAAACTTTTTGTCTTATTTTACGAAAACAGTTGAATATTTATTTAATCATCACCCTTTTATTATCATTTTTATCTCACATTTACCTGATTTTTGTTTCATTTTAGTACCAAGTCACTGACTAACTAAACTCATATGATTGTAAGACCTCCCTCTTCAAAAGTACCCACAAGAACACCTTACCGGGATAAAATCGGCTAGCCCGCATACATCTAAGCAAAATGTATCTCTATTTATGTATTTTATCAACAAAATATTTTAAAATTTGCACCGAGCGAAAGACGGTGAGAGGATTATCGAAGGAGGGCTGGGCTCTTAACATTTAACAAAGTGTCCAAGCCATGAGAACAAGACAATGTTTTGTATACCTGCGTAAGATTGTGATAATGTTTGTTTTAATTGTACAAGTTTAACATCCAAGCGGAAGCTGTCGAGGACAGACGACAAGATGAATGAATACCTCTCGCAACATATAATATAATTAAATAAAAAAGTAGGCTAAAACCTCTCATGTCTTGTGATTATGAAGGCGGGAAAACCCTCTGCTAATATTGTAAAAGTCATACGATATAAGTCTTTGCTCTTTTAGCTATTTATTTGCCCACTCAGCTGGTGACACTCTTATAAAGTGTAGGTTCCCATTTGGGGTTTAGTTAAGAAGACTAAGAAGCAGAGGTGTTAATGACCTTCTCATTGTCGTAGATCTCCTTGGCGTAGCACAGGTTTGGGTAGTCGAAAGCGGCGCCGTAGCGGTTCTTGCATCCGGAAGTCGACTTCTCGCCTGGGTTGTACACGGGTTGACCCACAATGTTGGAGGTGGCGAAGTTGCAGGTCAGCACGAAATGGTTGTAATAATCCTTTGAGAAGCGCACTGCGGCACATCCCACATGAGTGTTCTTCTCAGCCACCGCAATTGTGAACTTGGCCACATTTTTGTTGGGCAACTCTTCGGGAAAGTTGGCCAGGATATCGGGAGAGGCATTGGAGCGTTCGGCGAACCAATTTTCGATCTGCTCCTTAACGATCTCCGCATCTGTGTACTCGGACTCTGCTCCACTGTAGCTGAAGATGGCGTTGTTTTGACCAGCATAAGCGAATCGCTCGGTGCTGCGGCACTTATCCGGCAAGGACTCACAGGTCTTCACGTTGAGTACAGCAAGATGAGCGAGCTCCTCGCACCAGGACATCTTGGCCATGCGAACAGCTTTGGGTAAGCCCTCTATTTGACCCCCGGCCACTTTGTTTCGGAGTTCGTTGAAGAGGGTGAGGATCAGCTTGTGATGGGGTTCCATCTTTACCACACGGGAATCCTTTGGGCAGTTTTCGCTAAAGTTCTGTTAGATCAATTTAAAGGGTATTAATACTAAAGCGAGGGGTTTCGCAATATCTTTTCTTACTCCTTTGTTATTGCAGGCGATGTGCTTATCCAGACAGGTGGGTAAAGCACAATAGTCCGCAGCAGAGGTGATGGCAACCACTGCCGAAAGGAACACACTAATTGCTTTTGTGAGGAACATTTTGGTGCATTCACTTGACTATTCAGTTGGGTCTGAGCAATCAATGTGGTCGAGCCATCTTTTATATGCCCCGTGAGAGACTGGATTCATTGTTCCACAAATTCAATAGAACTCAGCTGTGAAAATAGTAGGAGTCCCAATCCAGCTGCCATACGAAAGCACTACAAATTTTAAGTTTCTCTTTAAATAGAATATAAAAAAGCCATCAGTCAGCGGCCAGCATTGTCATGAAGTCTTTGTTACTGTTCTGTGACTCGAAGTGGACTACTGTGCCTTGCTCACCTGCCTGGACAAGTACATTGCCTGCAACAACAAAGGAGTAAGAGGTCCTAGATGAAACTCACTGAATTTTCCTCCCAGAATTTTGACGAAAACTGACCCAAGGATTTCGGTGTGGTGAAGATGGAACCCCATTACAAGCTGATCCTTACACTCTGCAACGAACTCCGAAACGAAGTGCTGTTCCTGGCCAACTATCCTGAGGAACTTCCCAACAAAAATGTGGCCAAGTTTACAATTGCGGTGACTGAAAAGAACACCCATGTGGGATGTACCGCAGTGCGCTTCTCAAAGGATTATTACAACCATTTCGTGCTGACCCGCAACCTCGCCACCTCCAACATTGTGGGTCAGCCCGTGTACAACCCAGGCGAAAAGTCGACTTCAGGAAACAAGAACCGCTACGGCTCCGCTTTCGACTACCCCAAATAATATCAGTAATTTAAGAATTTTCGAAATTATAAAGCACTTCATTTTGCTATCCTTTAGGTACATTTGATTTTATTTTATTGAAATGCAGCACCAAATTAGAATTAAAATTTCAGATGAAATGTTAATGTGGGAAATATGGATGCCGCTTTGCAGCTGCGGCACGTGCCTCTAGGACCTTGTGGCTGTTGCACTTAAGATGGCTTTGGTAATGCTTTAGTTGACGGAAACCAATTAAGCAAGTGTCACATCTGAAAGGGAGTGAGGGTGTGGAATTAGTGATTGAAGAGTTGCATCATCATATTTGCACATAAACGAGATTTAAGTATGCAATGGATAAACCATTTACTTGCAAATTGCAACACAAATTGAGCTTCATATAATTACCTGTAATCGCGGGCCGAGTTATGCAGATTCTGATGTGCGCGGCAGGCGCTTGGAGTCACAAAGGACTTGGGACAATACTCGCAGTGGTGAATCCGCTTGCTATCATCCATGTGGATTCTTTGGAGGAGAAAATATTAGCTTAAGAAGGGATAACATGTAGGAAATATATACCTCTCGTGCGTGGAGCGAGCACTGCTAAAGCGGAATGATTTTCCGCAGTTGTAGCGGCACACATATGAACGCTCAGACGAATGGGTTTTCATGTGCGTTTTCAGTGCGGAGCCGACGGCAAAGGAGGCGTCACATTGCTGACACTTGTGGGGACGTGCGCCCGAATGACGCAAAATGTGACTCTTCAGAATGAAGACGGAAGACAGCCTCTTGCCGCAAATATGACACACGTGTTTGGCTTCATCCCGCTTTTGGCATACCTCGATGTGGGTGTCCAGCAGGATCTGGTTATGGAATTTAGCCTTGCACTTGTCGCACTCGTGAGTGCATGGAAGGTTAAACAGTTGGCAATGCTTGGACATTGCAGCTGCCGAGCGAAAGCCCTCATCGCAGTGGTCACAAACGAATCTGAAATGGAAAACTCTCTATTAGCTTTTTCATACCAATAATAGTGGGAGTTTGACTGCATTAACAATGGTATTTACTTGGTATTGGGCGAGACGTCGTGCAGCTGGTACTTGTGCATCCTGAGCTCTTCCGCATCATCAAACCCGAGTCCACAATTGCTGCAGGTGTGATTTGGAGAGTCGGGACTACCGATTGACTTGTTCTCTTGAGAGTGTGCTGGTTCAACATGTATTACCTCAAGTGTCTCATCCGACAACTGAGGTTCTGGAACACCAAGTAGAGCATCTACAATAACGTATTCAGGTGTCAGGTACTCGGACTCAGCGATGTCATCTTGAGCCTCCTCCTTTACGACCTCTTCCTCCGGGGAATCGATCCACGGGTACTCATATTCCTCTTCATCCTTGCCCCTATCTAGCTGGTGTTGTAGTTGTTCCTGGGCCTCGATGCAAACTCGGCGAAAGTGAGTTGCTATCTTCAGGTCAAGCTGACAGTTTTGGCATATCAGCTTAGGTAAGTTGTCACCGTCCTGCAGCTAAAACCGTACACTCGTAAATACCCTCTTCCTTACTTCCGTGTCATGGGGATACGCTACTCACCAGTATATTGGTCAAGTCCTCGATTTGGACCAGAAGCGAAGCACTCGAGGGCTCAAACAGATTGCTGGCCGTCCCAGGATCTGCTTCCTGCGAACAGGTCCTGCATATATCCCCCATGCCTTAAAATTAAAACACCAAAATCGATTTGGTACCAGAGACGGTTTTTGTTTGGAAAAAAGAAGAAGAAACTACCCCCAAAATCAACGCCGTTCCCACAGAACAACAACCAGCTGAAGGACATTCACGTGTCAACGTTGACAGCCCGCTTATATTTAAAATGTAATGTTTAATGTTTATCCACAGCGTTTGCGAGCACTAGCAACTCTCTTTTTGTGCAGTTTGGTATTCTGATGTAGCGCCAGGTGCGTTGCCCGCAAAAACCAATGCTGACAGGTCTCGCAGCTGGAAAATAATCAAGTTTGATCAAATATATTCGTGATTTAAGAATTATTATAGCAATACTAACTGATATTTTCGGTTGTTCGTGTGCAACAACTCGTGCCGCTGCCGAGTCGACGTCGAGGTAAAGGCCATCTCGCAGTACTGACACTGGAACGGCCGCTCATTGGTGTGCGTACGCTCGTGGATCACCTTGCTGCTGCAGCCGCGGAATGTCTTGTCGCAGAAGCGACAGGCGTAGGGCCGGGCATCGGTGTGCAGGATCCGGTGGCGGCGCATCTCGTTCTCCGTGTAGTACTTAGCCTGGCAGACGTCGCACTCGAACGATTTCTGGCCGGTGTGGCGCAGCAGATGCAGTTTTAGGTAGGTGGAACACTTGAACACTCCACCGCACTGATCACAGACCCATGTCTTGGCGTTACGCATCGCCTGCTTGGCCTTGCGAGCTGTAATTTTCGTAGTGCTCTTGGAACTCGCAGTGAGCTCGTCCATGTTTCGAACCTGGTCTTCATCTGGAAAATCCTCTGGCTCCGCACCAGTGTTTTGTTGATCCTCATCTAAATATTTCTGGTCCTGCTCGTTCTCTTCGGTGTGCTCCTCGTCATCATTATCTTGATCCTGTTCATCTTGATTAAGGTGGTCTTCCATGTCATCTGTGTCCTTATCAACAATCTGCAACATATCCTCTTCCGAGGGCGCACTACCTCCCATTAATTCTGTTTCATCTTCAAGGCATTCGGCTTCCACTTTATTAGAATTTTCCTTCCATTGCAGATGCTTCTTTTTGGTGACCAAAAATGACCGATGGACTTTCAAAAACTTTGAGCGGAAAGCCAACATTCTGTCCAGATCCTCTTTACATTCTTGGCAAACGTGATCAGGCATAGAATTATCGAACTCCAGCTAAGATATTGTAACTATTAATACATGTATTTTAGCCATAAATTTAATGTAATAAATGTTGCTTACAAACATGTCGGTGATATCCTCAATAAGTCTAATGAAATGGTAGTTTGACTTTTCAAAGAGCTTAACGGAGCTGGACTCATTTTCTAGTTTTATGCCACAAGTGCGACAAAGCGAGCGCAACGCACACATTTCAAATAAACAAAATCCGAAAACATTAAAATGTTTGTGTTTAATTTTCAGGGAATTGACACGGCAGAAGAAGAAGCAAGCCAGCTGCTCTTATTTTTGTTGACGCGACTCCGGGGTTTCAGCCACGCCCGAGTTTGGTCACACTATTTGTACAGATGGCGGATTTGCAGCCACACTGCCCGGCAGAAAACAATAAATCTCGTTCAAAACAATAAGTTTTAAATATTTGTGAAACCATGACAAGCGAGTGTCGCCTATGTTGCGGGAAGATCTTCACTCCGCACCCGAAGAACCTCTTCGAGAAGCGCAACCAGCGGATTCTAACGGCCATCCAGCAAATCACGGGCTTGGAGGTGGCGTCCCTTTCTTTTGTGTAAATAACTCAACTAAAATAGCTAACTTTTAGATCGTTTTGGAGACCACGCTACCCAAGCACATCTGTGCCAACTGCCTGCTGGACCTAAGCCACGCCGTAGCCTTCCGACAGCGCTGCTTGCAGGCACACGAGAGTCTGCACAGGAATCCCAGCAGATCGAATGACGCCTCAGCTGATAGCGCTTCGGCTATCAAGAAAGAATGCAGTCCCCTGCCGAAAGACGAACTTGATGGATATGACAGCGAAAATGGCTATAACTCCGAAGACAAGAATGAATACGATTCGCCCAGGGAGCCCTCACCGGTGCCAAAAAAAATAAAACAGGAGCTACGGATGCCTAACAGTCAATCGCCACGGGTCAGGATCAAGCGCCTCCACGTGCCGGAGCTCCGGAAACCCACTCCGTCTGAGCCAAAGCGAGACGGCCGCAAGAGACGGCGGCGTCCCAAGCCGTATCCCAAGGACAAGAGATATGTGTGTGATCAGTGCGGCTGGGCTTTCGCCGATATGAGCAACATGAAGGACCACAAGCTGCGGCACTTTGAGAAGAAATACGCTTGTGACCAGTGCGGACGCAAGTTCTACACCCAGCCACTGCTCCGGCTGCACTTCCGAGTGCACCACATGGGCGAAAAGCCCTATGTGTGCAAGTACTGTGGAATGGGGTTCAACAACAGTCCAGCCCGCTGTCGGCATGAACGGTAAGGATAGCCTCCCAAGGCCCTCTTCCCAAGACTGAACTCTCTTATACAAATTTCTTAGGCAAGTGCATCCCAACGAACTGGCCTTTAAGTGTAAAATCTGCAATAAGCGCTTCAACAGCGAAAAGAGCCGGACCAAGCATCAGGACGGGCACAAGAGCAACGAACCCGATGTGCACTAGTAAGGTCCACCTCCATAAATATAAAATCAAGTAATATATAACTCTTATGCTTTTCCAGTTGCGAAACCTGCAACAAGGAGTTCAAGGAGGCCTCGTTTCTGCATCGCCACTTCGCCACTAAGTACCATCGCAAGCGCATGAATCGGCTGGCGGAGAATCCTGCAGACAACGAGACAATGACGGATCTGGACGAAAGCCAGGGAGATCCTGACGACTTGAGCCAAGAAGATATGGACGACCTCTTTGAAAGGATAGACGACGATCAGTATGATGATGATCAGTATGATGACCAGTATATTGACGATGAGGTTAATGCTGAGGAAGGGAAAGACGACCAGATTCTCGAGGAGGAGGAGGATGTCGACTATGAGGCAGCTTACTTGGAAGAACTGGACGAATAGCGGCCTTTAAAATGTCAGCAGAAATACCAGGAAAACATTATGTCGAGAAACTGTGTGGGTTCAGTTAAGAAATTTTTTTAAGCAATCTAAGCCGGGCATCGGATTTACAAAAAATGACTAATGAATAAATATATTATTAAGTTGTACTTGTCTGACGTTTCCTATTTTGACTAACTGGTATTCATTTTCCCAGGAACTTAAATTTAAATAATAATTAAAATGAATTCATTAGAAGACTGTCCTTAGACCACCTTCTAAAGTTCCATCATGGAAACACTGTCCTCACGACTAGACCACCTTAAATACTTGCATCATGGCAACACAAACCGATTCATGTACGATCCTGATCGTGCAAAAGTGTCGAGAGAATTGGCGCTCAAGCTGCGGTCATACTGTTGTTGTCGGTTTAATTGTCGCCGCGGGATGGCTTTCCAATGCCGGTTGTGTGTCCGTAAGTTTTACGAACTTGAGCCCATTGTGTTATTTGATATAAAGAACCATGAAGTACTCTCAAAAATCAAAGACATCACTGGATTAACGGTTTGTTTTAATACATTATGTGTGCATACATATGTATATAATTTCGCTTTTACTCCATTTACAGTTAGACGATGAAGAGCACCTTCCAAGACACATTTGCGCCATCTGTCAAAAGCAGCTGACTTTGGCCAGTGGATTCCGGGATAGGTGTCGTCGTGTCCAGCGAGATCGGTTTAGAAAAACTCGTGTCATGGAAGCTGAAAGCCGGGAACCTCCTGATTCGAAGGCGGAATACATAGTTCCCAACGCTAGTTCAAGGGTGCCCAAAGGAAAGTTCATTCAGATTGGCAAACAGATGTCCCTGCCTAAACAAGCACTGGTTCAAATTCGGAAAGTCAATAACAATGAAGTGAATCCAAAACCTAACGATGCTGAGAACATTCCACCGGTTCCAAGGCCTAAGGCTAGAGAGTTCCTCATTTGCGATCAGTGTGGTCACTCGTTTAAAAACTCTACCAACCTGAAAATGCACAAGTTGCGCCACAGCGGCCTCAAGGATTTCGCCTGCACAAGCTGTGACCAGCAGTTTGTTAACCCATACCTGTTGAAGGTGCACATACGGGTCCGACACCTGGGCGAAAGGCCATTTGCCTGCCGGTTCTGTGAGAGGAAATTCTTTACCAGTGGCGCACGCACTTATCACCAGCGGTAATTCAGCATTCTAGCAATGCTGATGGTTATCCATTTTGTATATATTCGTTATTATTTCCCCAGGACGCAACATATTCGAGACGGAAGCTACAGGTGCGACTTATGCAGCAATGTGTTCAATACCAAGTCCGACTTAAATAGCCATAAGTACAGTCACCGAAAACCTTTTCAGTGAGTGAGTTGTGATACATATTTATAAATAATATAATGCCCTTTCATTTACTTTTAGATGTGAAGTATGCAACGTAAGCTTTTCTCGGAGATGCAACTTGAAACATCACTACGCCTCGAAAAGGCACTGCAAAATAGCCACCTCAGTTGGGGGTGCTCAGCAGGGCTTGATCATAGATGATGACGATTAATTGGATTTTAGACAACATAGTCATAGTATTGTTTGTTGAGGCGCAGGATTGTCTCACGATACATTCAATTTAGTCCGGAAAGGATCTCATATATTTTCGAAGAAAGTGTTGGGAAAAATCGTATGAATTCGTAACGTTTATTTATCATTTTCACACTGAATCGTATTTTGTTATGTTTTTGTACCAAGTAGACCTTAAATTGCTCTCATTTATTGCTAGAATAGCTCTCACTTAACTGCAATGGTCGCAACGTTTAATAATTAAACTAATAAGCGCCTTGGATATATATTTATGTACAAATATATAAACATTAAATAAATTAAATTTTCATAAACAATTTTAAATTGTGCGCCAATTCCGCAAGCTTGGCAGTCACCAGGGTAAGCCGACACACCTTTCACTACCGAACGACCATCAAAAAAGAATCAAAAAGTGAAAGTATTTGGGAAACATTCAAGATATGGTATGTGTCGTGTCTCATTAATCCTCTGAAATGTCTTCACAGTGTCGAACTTGTGGTCAGGAGACATATAGCAACAATGCAATAAATATTTTTGAGGGAAACGATGTTATCATCAATCAAATCGCTCTGGTCACGGGCGTTAAAGTGAGTATTTTTGAGATACACTTTGGAAAGTTTCATAAAATAAGATCAACTGCAGCTCACTGACAAACTGGATTTTCCTAAAAGAATGTGCTTTTCTTGCCTGGTCAGCTTGAACGAAGCCATTCAATTTCGAGAGCTTTGCGTTGCCACAAACCAACGCCTTAGTCTTGAATTCGAATCCGATGATCAGGAGGATTTTGAGGATCCTAGGAGCAGGGAAGAGTTGGCTTTGCAGAGCAGTGTGACGGAGATGTTTGAAGATGACGTGGAAATCGAGATACTTAAGCAGATTAAGGAGATCATTGAAGAGGATGAAGCGGAATACTACAATACTCACTTACAGAAGCAGCAGAGAGTGTCGGATCTTGGGAAAAAGAACGATATACCGCCGAACAACTTCCCGGAAACCACCTGCAGCTCATCTCATGAAGCTGAACAAATCCCCCAGGAGAGCACAGAAAAAAGCGAACGGAAAAAGTACAGAGCCAGAAAAATATATTTCTGTGATCAGTGCGGCAAGGAGTTCAACGACAAGGGCAACCTCAATCTGCATCTGGTGCGCCACACAGGCGTTAAGCCGTTCGAGTGTCCGGACTGTGGCAAAAGAGAGTTCAGCATGTACCTCATGAACATCCATATCCGCGTCAAGCATCGTGGCGAGAAACCCTTCGTCTGCAAGTACTGTGACGAGAGTTTCTCGGACAGCACCCAGAGAAGTCGCCACCAAAGGTTACTCACTGTATATCTAATCTCGGGATACACACAACTAACATTCGTTTTTTTTTAGCCGGATGCATGAACTCAAAGTGGCAAATAGAAGGTACAATTGCGCATTCTGCGATCTGAGATTTGAGGTCCAGTCCCAATTGAAGAAACACGAGATCGTGCACTCTGGTCAACGGAACTATCCGTAAGTAATGTACCCCAAATTTTAATTGTAAAATTTTTTAGTTTACTTATTTTACGTACTTTCCAGCTGCGAAATATGCAATGTGGCCTTCACCCGTAAATTTAATCTGCAGACCCATTTCCGATCGAGGCAACACAAAAAGAATGCTGCGGAAAAGTCAGAAAAAAGCTTGGAATAGAATAAGATTAAAATAATCAATTTGAAATTTCACCATTCTCATGGAAATGTGCGGGCTCTTTACCATTTACCTCGAATCGTATTAAACTTGTAAACAAATTAACAACTCTGTTTCTGCCGCTGAAATAACTTTTTAAATAAACGAATAAATGTTAGTTTGAAACTTACGAAGCCACCAGGTCACTTATAAAATACTTGTGTCGCACCTGTGGCCAGGAGGAAGAGTACAGCAGTAAGCTATTTTACAAGGAAAACACAGAAATCTTAATAATAACAACAACAATTTCGCCATTCCCACGGACACACAGGCACGTTAACACCATTCGCCACGAAACGTCACATAATTGTAAATAAAACAATTTTGTTTATGTTTGCACACTAAGAAATCAAAGTAATTCAAACAATTTTGTTTAAATTGATTGGATTTAATCAATTGGATAAATAAGGTCTGCAAAATGCCTATGCTGTGCCGCACCTGCGGCCAGGGGGCAGAGTATTCAAGGGACCTGTTTGACCAGGAATCCACAGACATTCTGGGCAACATACTAAAACTGACGGGGATTCTGGTTAGTTTGCAAACTTGACGATCAAGTGCTGAATAATTTAAAATATTTTGGTTTTCAGTTAACTAACGAGAATGGCGTGCCCACGCGTATCTGTGTGTCCTGCCTGCTGGACCTTAAGGAAGCCATTGCCTTTCGGGAGCGCTGCATCACGACAAACAACTTGTGGTTCGAGGAGCAGAACGATCTTGAGGAATTAGACGCTGCGAACATGGAGGCGGAGCTGGAAATACCACAGGACATCAACGAAGAGGACGGCATAACTTCTGATACAACAGATGAGGTGATATATCCCTTAGGTACACAGGACGCCATTCCTGCGGAGGAGGACTTGGATCCCTTGATGAGTAAAGAAACTATCAAGGTAGAGAACGAATCCCTACATTCAGACGCTGAGCCCTGCGGAAATGATACCCAGGAACTCGAAGAAACTCCACCACCACCGGCAACTCGTAAAAAGCGAGGCAGACCACCCAAAATGCATAAAAAAAAAGATACACCTGAAATGAAAGCGGCTAGGAGTAAGAGGAGAAGGATTAGGGCAATGGCGAAGGGTCTGTACTTTTGTGACCAGTGCGGGAAATCCTTCAACGACAGTAGCAACTTTAATACCCACCTGACCCGACACACGGGTGTGAAGAAGTTCGAGTGCGAGGAGTGCGGCCGCAAGGAGTTCACGCAGCACCTTCTCAATCTACACGTGCGGATCAAGCACCGCGGCGAACTCCCGTATGTGTGCAAGTACTGTGGCCAGCGGTTCGGCAACTGCAACTATAGGTTGAAGCATGAGCGTGATCATAATCCAGGACCCCGGAAATACAAGTGTCCTATCTGCGATAAGGGATTTAAGGACAGTAAAACTCTAAAAGATCACGGCCTGGTCCACTCTGGTGAACACCCATTCCAGTAAGTTTAGATTGAATTGTGAAGCGATGTATGTACATAGACTGATCCGTTCCTATTCCTCCTCCACAGCTGCAAGCTTTGCCAGACGCACTTTGGTAAGAAAACAAGCCTGAAAACTCATCTGCGTTCGATAGGGCATAGGAAAAGGGCCGAGGAGCAACAGAAAAATCCTGAGGACGAAGATTTGTATACAATGCCTAAACCCTCTAGCACTCGTGGCCCTGGAAACCATTCCGTATATCACACAAAAATAGTTTAGGTTGTATAGTTACGTTACTCTAAAAAGCCTAATATTAAATTATCAATTGCTAACGTTAAAAATTCGCCATTCTCATGGACACGCAGCCAGGCCATTCGCCACGAAGCGGCTGATGTTTGTAAACAGAAGAACAACTCTGTTTTTGTTTGGAAGTGAAAAACAAAATAAATGAAGCAATTTTCGTTGACGGGAAACTAGAATGCCTACGCTGTGCCGCACTTGCGGCCAGGAGGCGCAGCATTCAAGGACGCTGTTTGACAAAGACGCCACTGACATTCTGTTCGACGTCCTGAAACTGACTGGGATTTGGGCAAGTTTGTGTACTTGACTATTGAAGCCCTAAATAATTGTAATTGTTGGTTTTTAGTTTACTGACAAGCAGGGCATGCCCACGCGTATCTGCATGTCCTGCCAGCTAGACCTTAAGGAAGCTATTGCCTTTCGGGAGCGCTGCATCAGGTTGAACAAGTTTTGGTTCGAGGAGCGAGATATTAATGAGGAACTAGAAACTGCGGGCAAGGAGGCGGATTTTGAAATGCTGCCAAGGGATGCTCCGCAGGGTAGGAGGAAAGAGGATGCTATAACATATGAGGTCTCAACTGAGATCTTGGATCCCTTGATGAACGAAGAAACTATTAAGGTGGAGAAAGAATCCCTACTTTCAGAAGCTGAGCCCGTGGATTCTGGCAATCAGCAGCTCCTAGGAGTTGAAGAGCTATCGTACCCTGAAACACGCAAAAAGAGAGGCAGACCACCCAAAAGGCAAAGCGAATCCTTGGTAATAAAGCCGTCCCGGAAGAAATCCGAAAAAGAAGCGACTAGGAGAAAATGGGCAAGGGCAAAGAGGATTCACGCAAGGGAGGAGGGCCTATACTTTTGTGACCAGTGCGGAAAATCCTTCAGCGAGAAGGGCAACTTTAATGTCCACCTCACGCGTCACACAGGCCTAAAGCAGTTCGAGTGCGAGGAGTGCGGTCGCAAGGAGTTCACACTTCACCTTCTGAAACTGCATGTGCGGATCAAGCACCGCGGAGAGCTGCCTTATGTGTGCAAGTACTGTGGCCAGCGATTCGACAACTGCATCAAGAGATTGCGGCACGAGCGTGGACACAAGGAGAGCCCTGTCCATCGGCCGCATACGTGCGCCATTTGCAAGAAGGCCTTTAAGGACAAGATCACCCTGAGGTTCCATGCCGTGGTGCACACCGGCGAACAGGCATTTCAGTAAGTTGGAATCACGATAAGTCCTGTTTTTAGCTAGCCTTATAACCCATTCGTCTTTAGCTGCGAGCTCTGTCAGGCTAGCTTCAATCGGAAAAGCAGTTTGCGAACTCATTTTCGCTCAAAGCAGCACATAAAAAGGACGAAGGAACAGGAACAGAAAAAATCAGGCGATCAGGATGGTTCTATTTAGGAGGATGGGTAAACTATTTAGATTATTTTCCATTTATTTTTAACATATTTATACATATGTATTTTTTGTGGTTGTTAATTATTTTGAAAGATCTTAAAACAAAAAATTCTTATGTAAGAAACGTAAATACATATGTATTTTATTTTATAAAAGTCTAGTTTTAGTAGCTTTCAAAGCATTTACATTAGGTGTACATGGTAAAAATAAACAAAAATATGGTTAAAACTGCCTTTTTACAATTATAAGCGTCACTTTTATATATTTTAAACTTCGAGACTTGCAAACGAAAATAGTTCTCGATATTATTGATGAAATACATGAATTTCTGAATACAATAAAACATTCTCTGGTATCAGTAAAATGCAATCTCTTTAATTCCACATATTTCTTTAATTAATTCGAATATTTTGAATAAGTTCAGTTCGTGTATAGCAGCGAATTCATAATAAGTTTATACACACTTTTTATTGAATTTGGAATACATGAACTTGGTGTCGTATAAACATAGCAAGTGCCTGCCGTCCTGGTTGCAACCCCTACTTTAACGTTTTGCAGCCCTGGTAACCGGGCTGTCTGTGTTTTGCTGAAAATTCGCATTTGCCGGCAATGGATGCGCAGTGCGCTGCTGCGCTATCAGTCGGTTCAAAAATCTGTGGAAAACGCACCCTCTTTTCCGACAGAAAAACGAAGTAGTTCAAGCAAAGTTGGAAGTTGCTTGAGCCGAACTTTCCAAAGATAAGGAGGTCTTCCACGGCAGCTGATTGTGGTGATTCAAACAGGGTGTGTCTCGCCAACTCCTGTGCATGCCATTAATATTTGACTCACGTATTTACGTTCGTCTTGGTTTTTACAGAAAAACGAAAGCGTGTTATCCAAAGACAAAGGCCTTGCCGAAATGTCGCCAAAAGAGGGCTCCCAGAGGCAGGTTAACAAGAAGCTGGTGGAGCTGCTCCTAACGGAGGCGGAGGAAACTGGTGCCATATTCACTGAAAATAATGCATCCTGTGAAAGCATTGATGATGAAGAAATACGGCAAGATGACTGTTTCGATGATGAAAGCAAATGCCGAACTTGCTCCCAATACCTGATGCTGGATGACACTGTCAAGGATCTCTACGATAAGCGCAATATAGAGCTCCTCCATCAAATTAAGTCTGTTACAGGGATCTGGGTAGGGCTTGTTTCTGTTATTAAACCATAAACTCTATAGTCTTTTTATATTTTTTTTTTTAGATAAAAGCGGGAGTGCAAGGATTACCCCATCATATCTGTGAAAGTTGCCAGGAAGCGCTTAAGAAAGCCATTGAATTCCGTGATAATTGCATACAAGCCAATGCAGAATTTAACCAAATAGAGAAAGACTCAAGAGAAGGGTTTGAAATCCATGACGAAATAGAATTAGAACTTGAAAATGTGCTGTACGAGGAATCATCTAAGCATATTAACAAGGCTCCAGGAATGGGATTGTCTGATCTTGAATTCGGTTCCGACAACGAAGACGATTTCCCGCTACACAAAAACAATACATCACCGGAAGAAGACATCCTCTCAGGCAAGCAGACTTCCAGGGAAAGAGAGCATGTTTGCCGGGAGATTGCCAGCATTACCAAATGTATAACGAAAGAGGAAATCGGCAGGATCGAATCCGGGGCCGAGGTCTACAAGGTTGTGCTAACTGAATGCAATCGCGCAGAGGAAACAAAGCCCTCTGAGCGGGAAGAGAAACCAAAGTATTCCCTGGCAGTGCCGAGGCGAAAGAAACCCAAGAAGAGCTTGGAGGAACAAAAGACCATCCGCCGCCTTAAACATTTGGCAAAGCCGTTCAGTTATGTCTGCGATAAGTGCGGCCATGCCTTCCGCATGCCGGACCAGCTGCAGATTCACTTACTCCGGCACAACCAAACGAAGAACTTTGCCTGCCCGGAGTGCCCGAAGAAGTTTTACAATTCCTATCTGCGAAATATGCATCAGCGAGTGTGGCACAGGGGGGAAAAGCCATGGTCTTGCAATCACTGCAGCGAGACGTTCTCCAATGCAAATTGTCGTCAAAGGCACGAGAAGTTAGTAATGGTCCATAACAATTTCAAGATTGAGTCTAATGTCATAATTGCAGGGAAGTACATGGGGTAGGTCCCCGGATCAGCATGAATCGCTCGGAACGGAGCCAAGTGAATGGCCTGAGGGAGAAGACAAAGGACGGCCGACACCATTGCATTCAGTGTGCCAAGACTTACTCCTCGAAGCGCGCCCTTGCCTGGCATATGAACTCCCATACCGGCGAAAGGCCCCTTAAGTGTAAGGACTGTAAAAAAGGCTTTGCGGGGCCAGCTGCCCTGAGGCGTCATGAAATGACCCACGATAAGTTGCCATTTCATTGTGAGATATGTCTCAAGGGTTTCCTTCTGCGCTGTCAACTCAAGGAACACCAGGTTGTGCACACAGGGGAGCGACCATATTGGTAAGTCCTTAAAAATGGTTTAATTAACCTTGTATTTATGTGTTTTATCCTGCCAGGTGCGAGATCTGCGACATCTACTATAGGTTTAGACGCAATTTAGACAAGCACAACAAGAGCGACGCGCACAAAAATAAAGTGTTGACCACTCAGTCAGAGGAAATGGAAGGATTTCCAAATGCATTTAATGATATCTTAAGCTGCAACACAGATTTTGACAAGAACAACGTGTTTATAACTCAGGAAGACGAACTCGATGGACTCCAGCTTACGCTCACAGAATTTTTAAGCTGCTGAATATCCTAAAAATTTTGAATTAATTTTATAATATTAAAACAACTGGAAAAGACGGCTATCCAGCTGAAGAAGACTCATGAAGAGTACAACTAAAAGTCATAGAAATAATTTTAACATCAACTTTTGAATCTCAAATGTAGTATCACTTAAATACAAAAGACTTGACGCACAACAGGAATGTGCCAAATACTCAAGAAGAGCTCAACGGAATGTCATATATACAATCTCCATTAAATATTAATGTACTTAAGTAACAGTGATTATGTACACTCTAAATGAAAAATATACGTACTTAGACATATTTGTCCAAATAAAGAATATCGAAATGCATTTAAATACCATTCCTTTTTCTAAAATAAAGCTACAAAGCAAACATTTTTTATTTAACTTAAGGGGGTTTCCTGAATTAGGAGGCAAAAAAAAATCGATTTTTTTTTATTGCTTAAATCGATAGATAAACTATCTAAGAATATACCACAAAAATTTCAGAAGCCAATTCGAAGTATTTTCGAAGATACAGAGATGAAAGCAAAGGAGCGCCGGGTAGGTTTGCAGGCGCTTTGCGAACTTTGAGGCCCGTTTTCTCACTTTTAATTTTTACGATTCTTTCGAATTGGCGGGAAAGATAACAAAAAAACTTATTGACCGATTGAAACGAATAAGGGCTTATTCTCTTTAGAATTGAATTCTCTTCTATTTGAACTAAAACGGTTGTTGAAAACCGCTTTTTATATTTTTTACAGCATGTTAAAGTCAATATTTCATTTTTCGGGATAAAATATTGACTTTAACATGCTGTAGAAAATATAAAAAGCGGTTTTCAACAACCGTTTTAGTTCAAATAGAAGAGAATTCAATTCTAAAGAGAATAAGCCCTTATTCGTTTCAATCGGTCAATAAGTTTTTTTGTTATCTTTCCCGCCAATTCGAAAGAATCGTAAAAATTAAAAGTGAGAAAACGGGCCTCAAAGTTCGCCAAGCGCCTGCAAACCTACCCGGCGCTCCTTTGCTTTCATCTCTGTATCTTCGAAAATACTTCGAATTGGCTTCTGAAATTTTTGTGGTATATTCTTAGATAGTTTATCTATCGATTTAAGCAATAAAAAAAAAATCGATTTTTTTTGCCTCCTAATTCAGGAAACCCCCTTAAACTAGCACTCAAAAAAACATCCTGAATTGTATGTTTTAAAATAGTATGCGTTTACCGCGTAATCGAAAAAACGCTAGATTTTTTAGGGTTAAATTTCGATTTTTCAAGGTGAAAGATAAATTTTCATCTGGTCACACTGGTTTTTGCAGCTCTAGAGTACAGTCGCAATTTTGTAAAAAAAAAAAATAAAAAGTTTGACCCGAGTGGAAACTATTGTTGGATTCACAGAAGAAATCCTTTCCAGAGCTTCGGGCGAGCAGTATCCATCCGAACCCACGCCCAAGGACCAATGTCGTGGCGGGAATAGCGCGAAACGCACCCAAAACAACATGATAAACCCAATTGCAACCGAGTCGGAGGCCATCAATTCAGCCACCTATGTGGACAACTACATTGATTCCGTGGAGAACCTGCCGGACGACGTGCAGCGTCAACTGTCCCGCATCCGCGACATCGATGTGCAGTACAGAGGTCAGTTTCGGGGCGAATTCCCGCGGCAAAGAGTGAAATAAACCTAACCTCCTCCTCCCCGTTTCATCCTATTGGCAGGCCTAATCCGCGACGTGGACCACTACTACGACCTGTATCTGTCCCTGCAGAGCTCTCCCGACGCCGGCCGCAGATCGCGGAGCATTTCGCGAATGCACCAGAGCCTCATCCAGGCGCAGGAGCTGGGCGACGAAAAGATGCAGATTGTCAACCACATGCAGGAGATTATTGACGGCAAGCTGCGCCAGCTAGACACGGACCAGCAGAACCTGGACCTGAAGGAGGAGCGAGATCGGTATGCGACGCTCCTCGAAGACGGCCAGCCATCGAAGCTGCAGCGGCTGCAGAGTCCGATGAGGGAGCAGGCTAACCAGGCGGGAGTTGGCGCTGGAAACGGCGGTCTGAACGGTAATGGCCTGCTCACAGACAAGGCTTCCTACGCCTTGGGTGGCTATGCAGCATTGGTATCGGGATCCGGTGGCTTAGCCTCCGGTAACGGTGGCAGCTCTACCCCCAATTCCGAGCGCTCTGAGCGTCATGTCAGCAATGGCGGCAACAACGGCTCCAACGGCAATATCAGCGGAGGTGCTGGCGGAGATCTGCAGCGCACTGGCAGCAAACGATCGAGGAGGCGGAACGAGAGCCTGGCCAACAACGGCAACTCCCTGGAGATGGGCGGCAATGAATCAAACTCTGCGAACGAGGCCGGTGGAAGTGGCAGCGGCGGAGGAGGAGGAGGCAGTGGCAGCGGTGAGCGCAAATCCTCCCTGGGCGGCGGTAGTGTATCGGGACAGGGACGGAAGAGCAATCTTCAGGTGGCGGTCGGTAGTTTAGCCAGCGGATCAGCCTCCACCAGCAGCGGAGTGGCAGGAGGTGGTGCCAGCGGCAACGCTGGAGGAGGAGGCGCCGGCGGCAACAATTCCGGCAAGAAGAAGAAACGGAAGGTGCGCGGTGCGGGCGCTTCGAACACCAACGCCAGCGCGCGTGAGGAGACGCCGCCGCCCGAGACCATTGATCCGGACGAGCCGACATACTGCGTCTGCAATCAGGTAAGCTTTAAAAGGCGCTTTTCTTTCCAAGAAGTTGTTGATAACACGCCCATTTTTTAGATCTCCTTCGGCGAGATGATTCTGTGCGATAATGACCTGTGCCCCATCGAGTGGTTCCACTTCTCGTGCGTCTCCCTGGTGCTGAAGCCCAAAGGCAAGTGGTTCTGTCCCAACTGCCGCGGTGAGCGGCCAAATGTGATGAAGCCCAAGGCGCAGTTTCTCAAGGAACTGGAGCGCTACAACAAGGAGAAGGAGGAGAAGACCTAGATCCGCCCCCGCTGCTGCTCTGTGTCAAACACCAGGCTCTGTAAATTATTCGATCATAAGATTTACCTTAATGTACATTTAGTGTCCCCATCCCCGTCTCCATTTTGCCCAGTTTGGATCCTATGCTTCATTGGTTAACGGTCAACATTTCTCATTTCACATTTCTGTACAAAAAAAAAAACCTTTCTCTATGTACACACACACACACACACACCTACGAACTCGTATACTTAGAGTACATTTTAAAATAATTTACGGTAATAAACGTTAATATTCTCAAAGCTTCCTTTTGATATCTTCTCCCGACAAACACAAATCTACGCATAGTTTTACGAATCTACAGTTTTAATTGTCGTTTAGAAGACTAAGGCATTCGATTCAATACATATTACAGTAGTTGATGGTGTATAAAGGCTTGTAAAATATATATAAATGTATATAAAACTATTTGGTAAGCATCTGTAGAAAATGGATGTGGAATTCTTATTGTGGAAATGCTCCTGGACGGACTTCCTTTGTAGCGTGTCAAACGTAGTCTAAAAGTATATTCGAGCTATAATGATTGTTGGTATGGCTCTCCTCCTCATGGCATCAGCAGTTCAATGTTTGGATTCTGGATGTTCAAGAAGATCTGGTACTGCGAAAAGACCACCAGCCAGCAGTAGATCTAAGTGGGGAATAAAGAATATCGTTGAAATAGATTAAATAAATATTTTAAGACCAAGTGCTGCCACTCACATTGTAGGCCACCCAGACGAAGTTCAGGAGAGCCGAGAAGGTTTGCTCCAGCTGAGAAATAGAGAATAATCTTTAATAAAGATTTATGTATACAATATCTGTTACTCACATAAATGTAATAGCCTCCAATAAGCCACAGACTCCAGCAAAACTGGAAGAGAATGGCCAGGCCGATTAGACCCAACCAGGGCAGCAGCCATCCGCGAGTGCTGTGGGAATAGATTTAAATTCATGATTTCCCGCTTAACGTGGCCAACTCACCTAATCTTGATGCCATAATACACCAGGTAGGAGGACAGGATGATCAGCAGAAAGTAGATAATGAAGAAGCCACCGGCAATGGGCATCGACGTCCGGATATCCGTCTCGAACAGCGGCGAGTAGAGCTGCGCAGACTCCCCGCCTGCCAGCATGTAGCCGATAAGTGTGATCATCACCACGGAGAGCGCAGCCGTGTAGCCGGCCACGGCGTAGCTGCCCGTTCGGACATTGTCGGACCAGATAATCGGGGACCAGCAGGAGCTCAGCACCACCATGTTTCTATTCGAGGATAATCCAATGAAACAGTAGCAAATTTATTGAGTAAACATTCACTGGGGTTGGACGACACAGTCACGCCCAAATATTTTGGACAATGAAAATGTTGACAAAACAGTTGGTTTTTGTTCAATTTCGCTTACCACTTGCGCCTTAGTGGGTCTTAAAGGTATTCAAGAACAGTTAAAACTGTTTTAACTTTGTGTTCTTGGGCGTGGGCGTACTTTTTTATGAATTGTTTTTAATTAATAAAACAACCAGTGCTGCCAGTTTAGCTATTTGCCCACTAGATGTGGCGTCTCTCGGAATATATTGTAAACTAGCGGGAAATATATAGACTTTCCACGCAATATTAGCGTTTATCTTTTGAAAACATTGTATTTATAAGATTAATAATTTATTCTTAAATATCTGTGGCTCAATATTTAATAACAATAAGAATAATAACAAAAGTAATTGCGAATCTGGAGCAGATTTATCTTAAATTAAGAAAATAATATGGCTTGCTTTTTATGCATGCCCCTTTTTTATATCTAGCTTATTTTAAATTGTTTTGGCTCAGTTCTGGCTAATACTTGGCAGCACTGAAAACAATTTCGATTGCATATCGATATTCTTATCGATACCATTAAACATCGGCGTTGCCAGACCTTGTCTGGTTAAAGGCTTCTTATGGCGTTTTTCCTTTTCTCGGAAACTGGTCACTCCAAAATCGGTGGTTTTTGCCGGATGTCACGGAAAAGGTGGAAAACATTGATATTTAAAAATAGGGCGTAACTGGTACGTAAAGTAATATTTATATCTTGAGAACAGGGGGATTTGCAGCTAAACAGGACGGACAGAAGTGACATATCATAATGTACATATATAATACCCCTTCGAAGAGGAGGGGTGATGGAGTGAAACGAATCTACTTTTCACAGCTTGTAATAGGCGTAGCAAAAAAATCGTCATTAAGTTATCATGTTGAGTCCAATCTGGTCGCTTTTGCTCCTCGGAACGGCGACTGTAGTTGCCACTGAAGTGAACTATGCCACATCGACACGAGATATTGCCTCCCTGTTGCAAATCGAAGACGAGCTGGTCGGATATATGCGTCAGTATGTGCAGGAATTGCAGCATAAAATCAATAAAATGAGGAAGTATGTGGCAGACTTTTAATTTTAAAACGATTCTAATGATCGATCCGTCGTTAAAGGGTGCAGGAAGAGTGGAAAACTAGAAGTGAGCATGTGAAGACTGCTGCAGAAAGCTATGTGGCAAATCCCTTGGTAAGCTTTCCACTAATGCTACGAATGCATGTGGATGCGAAAAAGTGGCTGGAACTTGGTCGCGAGGATATACAGAAGGGTGCTAAAACCAAGATTCTACCATGTAGTTTAAAAAAATGTACAAATGATGTACTTCCGCAGGCCCCCTTCAAGAGTTGGTTAACCGAGACCTGACCGGTATTACGGACATGGATCTTCAGGATGCCACTCGCGGACTGTTGCATTTGCAGGACGTCTACAGCCTGGAAGAAAGAGATGTGGCAAAGGGAAAACTAAATGGAATACAATTCGAGTGAGATTCAAACAAAAAGTACAATATAAACTTGCTTATAAATGTTTCTTTAAAGCTCAAGGCTAAGTGCCGCAGATTGTTTGGCAGTGGGATCGCATCTAGATAGCCTGAACGACAGCAAACTGGCCTGCAAGTGGCTGAACGTATCGCTAGAGCAGTACGAGGAGCACATGGATCCTGTATACAAGATAATGGAAACGGGACGCTTTCATATTTGGGAGAAAATGGGCAAGACTCTACTTGAGATGCGTAAGTTGGGCTTAAAAACGGAGAAATTGATCATCCAAGGTTGAATATCCTTCAGATGACCTGAATGGGAGCCAATCAGCTTTTAAAAAATTATTGGAATGGGCTTCTAAGGAGGACGACACTTGGCTGGTCAACCACTTGTTGGATAACTTGCGCTACATAGCCGTTAATGTGGACAATTGTAGGGGTAAAAACATAGTTCCGGTAAAGTCCGTCCTGCGTTGTCGTTACTTGACAGAAGGATCCCCATTTCTTCGCCTTGCTCCTTTCAAATTGGAGCAGCTCAGTCTTGAGCCTTTTGTTGGGCTCTACCATGATGTTATCTCTTCAGCGGAGCGAGAGGATTTAATTAACCTGACGCAATCGAGACTAGAGAATCGCGGAACGCATCTCAATTTTGTGGAAGCCGCTGTGGAGAACAATGCATCCGGCTATGTGGAGAGTCTACACCGAAGGATCGAGGATATGACGGGACTTGAATTGGGAGAGAGTGAACCGCTAATGGTATACAACTTCGGCACTCTAGGTCAGCATTTCATCCACTTGGATTGCCAGACGCCCGAGGTGAGCCACCCTCAATTTTTTCTACAGTTTTAATAAAAAGTTTTCTTCTTTACAGAACTTTGTTGAACCGTTTCCAAAGGAATATCGTTCGGCTACGGTTTTGCTTTATGTAAGTCTAATATCTTATATGTTATATTTAAATGAATGAATACCTGAAAAGGTATATAAAATACGCTTAATTGTTCACAGCTAACTGAAGTCCAGGTCGGCGGCTATGCCTCATTCCCTGCCCTTGGATTTGGCTTTAAACCCACTCGTGGATCCGCCTTGGTGTGGCACAACATTGATAGCTCTGGGAATTGCGATAGCCGAAGTCTGCAGGCCACCTGTCCGGTGATTCTTGGAACGCAGTGGGGTAAATCCGTTAAACCGCCCATCGATTTTCATCCTCTCTTACCGCCCCACCAAACAGTGGCCACAAAGTGGATCAGTGGGTCAGGCCAGTGGCGCAGGAAGCCGTGTCGGAAGTGAAGTAAAGGCTGTTTTCCATTCGGTTCTTCTGTTTTTTTTTTTCCACATTTGCGATAATTTATTCAATAATTTTGTCGTTATTTATATTATGATAATAAATTTTATGCACTATTTTATAGTATTCATATTTAATTTATATGCAATGTAACATTATTTGGGGCTGGGGTTAAGGGAAGGGCTTGGCATCCAATTGTCCGCACTTGATATCCTTTTTAGTCCTTTTAGGGAGCGGGCTGGGCAGTAGCAGGGCTGTTTTTGGCGAGGGGAGCAGCGCGGGTGGGAACGACGCGTTTCCTGATACGTATGCAAATGATATCTGAGGCAGCGGGAGGCGCCTCCGGCAATATGTATTAAGAAGGGGGATATGAAAGGGTCCGCTAAGTAGGGAATGGGGAATGATGGCAGAACCGGAAACGGAAACGAACAACAAGAACGCGGGCGGGTGGAGAGATGTCGATGTCGGTGTCCGAGGGAATCCGTAGGAATACTTGATTGCCGGCTCTTCTTCTCTCAGTTTTGATATCACGCTCCCGCTGTCCATCCCTTGAGTCTCATCCACAGAAGCAGCAGCACCGCGAGCAGCGGCTGCCACGTCGTCCGGTGGCTCCGTGCCGCATTCCGCGCCGCCTCCTCCAGACCTGTGACAATGAATAAGGGAAATGGTTAATTCATACTTGACAATCGCAAAATCAATAAAGTAAGATTATTATGTCTGATGTCTAAGAATTTATTACTTAAAAGTTGAAAATTTCTCGTAAAACGATTTCGTAATAAAGGCCCCTTTAACTTTAAATTGATAAAGAAAATCAGAATATTAAGTAAAATATACATTTATTTGTGGTTTATAATAAGCAAATAAAATAATGTTGCTTAACATTTACAAGAAATAATAATTAACTCTTTGTTTTGCTCCCTTTGGAAAACATAAAATATAATTCCCATGAAACTTACCTCCGATGTAGTTCAGATGATCATCGTTGCTGGCAGAGGCGCCCGGATGAAGCTTGATTTCTGCAATACAAAACCCGCAAGCGAGCAAACAAAACAAATTAAAATCAGTGAGAGCGAGAGATGGCGGAGCCGAGATTGCGTATACGCACCGTATAACCGCAATGTGCCCTCGGCACGGCCCAGCGAGTTTGTGCTGACGCAGTGATAGGTGCCCACATCGGAGGGCGAGAAGGAACGCACCACCAGCAGCATGACGCCCCGATAGCCATCGCGGCGCTCCGTTATCCCGTACTTGGGCCTGCAATGGATATGGGTTGAAATACGGAGTAGAATAGGGCATGGTATGGTCCGCAGATGGTAGTGGATACAGAGATGTGGAGCCCTGGACACTGATGTCTGGCCCCGGAATTTCCCAACTCACCCATCAAGTAGCATTTCGGGACCCGGCGAGCCGGACTCCAGGCTGGCCGTGGATACGCTAGCGAATCCGTTGGAAGTTCGCGCCCCCTTCAGCCAGTAGGACACGGGCGAGGGCGAGGCCTCCACCTGGCATTCCAGCTGTACGTCGGAGCCCAGCGGCGTGCCCAGCAGTTGGCTGGGGGCCCTCACCATTGGAGCAACTGCGGATGGGAATGCGGGAGAGTTGGGAATTAATCCGTTGTTGCAGTGAAAGGTAAAAAATGTTTATATATTTTTCTTTAAAATATTCAGTTTGGGAAATTGTCCAATTGTTACAGCTTTCAGGCCTCGAGCAGTCAATGCTTTTAACCGAGACAAGAGTTTCTCTTTAAATTTAAAATGGTTATATTACGTTGATAAACTTTAAAGAAAACGAGGCTGAATTAAAGTATTAAATTGTATACACATCTAGAAAATATTATTCTTGGTTGTAATCCCTTACCGATAATTTTTTCTCAACTAAAAATATCTAACTTACACTGCACACTGAGCGAGACTCGTTTGCTGACAGCAGGTGGAACATCGTTGGAGGCTATGCACAAATAGGCGCCCATCTGACGTCTTTCCAGACGAAGCAGCCTCAGCGAGGATCCATTGTAGGACTCCACTAATGTTAATATGAAAATTATTAAAAATATTACATAAGAAGAGATTTAAACACACCTTTCATGAGCTCTCGGCTGCCGGGTTTGCGAATGAGAATCATTTCGCCATCTTCCCGCCGCCAGATGACGCGGGGTTGCGGATTTCCCGTGGCCTTGCAGGTGAGAGTGGCGTCTTCGCCTTCCTGCACTGCCAGATCGGCGGAGGACTCTTCGTTTATAATATCTGGCGGAACTATTGATTTGGAAAAACTTATTAAAAATACTTTCAGTTAAGATCACTAAACAATACCTTGCACATCGATGCAGCCCACTTGTTTCTTCATGGGACTTGTGTTTATTTGGCACATGTAGCAGCCGCGATCACTCTCCCGCAATTTGCTGATCTTGAGCTTCCAGCTAATGGGATAAAAAATTAATTTCAGATCTCTCTCTGACCTAGTTTAGACTTACGTGTGCATATCCTGGTGCATGACGCTAATTCTGGCATTGTGGGTGACCACGCGGCCTTGCAGGGCCAAGACCGTCTGATCGGAGGCTCTCAGCCAGCCCACCTGTGAATGGATGGAGAATTAATAGATAATTATCTCAAGATTCTGGGAGGTTTTGGTAGTTCTTATAACTCACCTTGTTCTTGCCAAGATTCCGTACTGAGCAGGCTAATATGGCCTCGCGTCCTGCCGGATATGTGACGTTGTTGATGAACCCGATGAACTCCGGATCGGGATCCAGCTGGGAATTGCTCTCTGCGGATGGACCAAGAACAAACTTAGTGGAAAGCCCGTTTGCAATTCAATCCCTGAGCCCACTTACCGTGATGCTGGTTCTGGGCCGAGCCACTGCCGCATTTTGTGGCCATTATCAGGATGACAAACAGCGCCGATTGCAGCAGCTTCGCCATATTGTTGCTGTCGCTGATGCTATCTGTGTTGCTATTGTTGTTGCTGTGGCAGTTGCTGCTGCTGCAGTTGCTGCGGTTCTTTTATTTGCTGCAACAGCTGCTTCCCTGGCCCTCTTTGTTTTCCTATTATTTTATGGGTATTTTAGTTGCTATGTTTTTTTTTTTTTTTTTCGTCCTGTGGGGGTCTTGTGGCAATTTCTATTTGCATTTGAATGCGAATTTCTATTTCAATTCCGATTCCGATTGCGAATTCTATTTACCGCG
Organism: Drosophila kikkawai; assembly: GCF_030179895.1. Lineage (NCBI taxonomy): Eukaryota > Metazoa > Arthropoda > Insecta > Diptera > Drosophilidae > Drosophila > Drosophila kikkawai. The sequence continues at coordinate 24,040,487 of NC_091731.1, read as the reverse complement.
TGTTTGTGCCAATTGGGCTTTGATTTCCAGATGGCTCGGTTCGCGTGCCACTGCCACGCCCATTGACATCTGCAAGTAAACAAGAAATGCGAGCAAAACATCAGTTTCAGAATCACGGTCCGTGGCGGAATCATCGGTTTAAATTTATTTCGCGATAAAGCAGAGAAAAAAAAACGAAGAGTCCAGCACAAAAGGCTGTTCAATTTGAGTGCACTAAAAGGGGGGGAGTTTTTTTGGGGGGGGGGGTGATGGGGCAAGCATCGCCCATCGCTAACTTGATTATCAAGCGTTGCAACAAATTTGGCGTTGGCTGCTTTTAGGGGCATCCAATATGGCTGCCGGGCAAGCTCAATCTATCCATCGCAGCTATATTTTCACACTTGGAGAACAAAAGCTTTCCGAATTCAATAAAAAATTGTGATAAGACATGATTTATATTTGCTGATACTTAATTGGTTTTTTACTCTTAATATTATGGAAAGGGAAAATGTTTGTGTCTTTTGAATTTGATTTGAAACTATGGGGATTCATTTCGAAAATCAATTTGTATAAAAATTTTTGTATTATTCTTCTCAAACTTAGCTCATTACATATTACATTAAAATACTTAAACTAAAATACTATGCCACTGTTTACATTCAATTTTAAATAATATTAATAGGTCATTTGTTTTTAAACACTCCCAGAATCACTATTTTTCGTCCCTGACCCGGAAATTGATATATTAAGAGGCTTTCAGGTGACTTACAGTTTGTTCACGAAAAACTTGGCTTAAGAACTTTATTTTCTCCGGTGCAACACCACCCCTCGACCCCTCTTAATGCCGACCAGTTTCGGAACCGGGCTCAGCCTCAACACAAAGTAAAAGGCAAATGCAATTTTCAACACAAACAAAAATTTATGACTCGGCAGCATCCTTGGTCCATCCAGCCGTCAGGCTGCTGCAGGATGCACAAGTTGCAATAAAAGAAAGCCCCTCCTATTCGGTAGGGCATGGGAGTGGGCGTGGGCGAAGGCGGTTAAAAAGGCGAAAGGTGCAAAATATGAATGTAAATATTAAAAAAGTTTCGAGGCGCGCAAACTAACGAGGTGTTCGCTCATTTGCCGCAGCACCAAGCCAGCCACAAACTCTGATCTCCGCCCCACCTCTGGGCCCGGCTTAACCCATGAAACCCCAACATCAACACCTTTCCCACCTGCCGCATCGCCATGCGCTGTAATTTAATTCCAGTGTGAAATTGAGCGCTCTCCTAATAGTGAATTTGCACTAAACCAGTTAGCAAGTCGCCGGGGCGATGTCTTGCAAACTCCTGACGAGGTGTCAATGCGATGCCCCGGGATCCGGGATCCGAGAACCGGGATCCAGGAACTGGGAAACTGTGTTCCGCCTCCAAACTCCGCCGCGTAGTTCGAGATGGTGGCGACATTCAAAAGGCGGAAATGTGATTTACTTATTAAATTAGAGTTTCAGAATGTTGCAGGCAGGGAAGTTTACTTGGCGTGGGATGCACTCGAGCTTGCAGCTGGCGAAAGTTGCCCCAAGGTTGACTGTCGTTAGGGGATGAAGGGCAATGGGAAACGGGAAATGGGGTATGAGGAATCAATCTGCTTTCCTGCTAAGTGGATTACCTCATGACTATTAAATTTAATTGTTTCCCTCCCTTGTCCTTTTTCAATCGCATTCTGTCAGATTATCGCCGCATTTATGCGCGTTATTCAAGTGAAAATATTTTTATTGATAAAAAGATTGGCATGGCAAATATGCAAATGGTTGTGGCCCCTCCCTATTCTTTTAAGTTTTAATATTATTAGTTTGTAATTTACTTTATGGCGCGTATAACTTAATAGTTGATTCACATTCAATAGATTCAGTTATTTGAATAGATTCAGCAGATAAAATAAACAAGAAATAAAGAAAACTTGTGTCAGCGACTCTCCCCACTTTCAATTAATTTTAATTGCATTTTATTTAACTAACTAACATGTGATGAGTTTCTTCAATTATGTAAACACTCTCTTTCTTATTATATTTGCCGGCATTGGGGTTCGAATAAAGGGGGGAAATAAATACAAACAAAGTAGAAGAACCTGCAAATGCTCTGATTAATAAATTAAATCAAATGTTATGTCTATATTTGCATATAAAATAATTTGATCAGGCATGATTCAGAGTTTATTCTACTTTTAGTCATTAAGTGGTAGAGTTACTAGAGATTTCCATTAAGATTAATACCCATGATTGTTTCGCATTACATTTGTTTCCAGTTAATTAGCGATTTTCAAAGCCACCCCCCTTTCCATTGAATGACTGCTGTCCGTCCCATCGCCCACATATCCACCCCGCGATTGCCGTTCCCAGTTAATCTTCGGTCCTTATTTCAAGTGATTTCCGCTGCTGATGGCCAAAAGGCCCCGGACTCTCACCCGTAACTCCTGATTGTACGTCCGCCCGCCCGGAGGACAACATTTGCATTAGCACTCAAAAGACGGAATATTTAAGAGCGTCCCACAGTGCGAAAATAAATAAATTTGCTGTGTAAACAGAAGCGAGCGCAAAGAGAGCAAGCTGGAAAAACTGAGCAAGGAGCAGGATGAATGGGCTAGAAAAAAAAAATATAGAATGAGAAAAAAACATGACAAAAAGCTGCGCCCATCAAATGAAAAGAAGAAACTGCAAATCAGCGCAGTTGCACCAAAGGTAAACTTCTGGCCTGGCCAAGGGAGAGGGAGTGGTGGTTCGGGGGCGCGGCGGAAAAGTGGCAAAATGGGTCGGTAAATGGGCGGGGAAAGTGTGTGTGCGGGGCGGGGATAGGAAAGGCGGAAAGGGGAAACTCGACAAGTGGCAGCGCGAGGTCGGCGGCGCAAGTGAAAGGAGCAAAAGGCGACAGCAAAGCGAACTAACACAGCGGAAAAGCCTTTTGAAGTTCCTTTACTAACAACAACAACAGAGAGCACAGGCAGCAGCGTGAATAACAAGAAACAAGAGCTACAACAACAAAGGAAAATGGAATTAGAAAACCGAAGTTCCTAATACTCTAAGGTATAAGTGGAAAATTACCAATGTCTATTTGTAAATTAACTTGGAAGATATTTTTTGCTTAGGAACCTTTTTCATTAAAGGTAAATAAAATTCAGCAAGAAGAATTTTGTAAATAATAAATATTATATTTAAGTTTTAAAATCTCATTGTTTTCATAAAGATATACTTTAGTATATGGGAAGTATATATTGAAATTATTTTAAATATATTTAAAAGTGCTGTGAATTTTACTTATTTAAAAAATGGTCTGCCAAACAATTCGTTTTATTTAAATACTATTTTTCTTTTCAAATAAAGTGCAATAATTGTGTTTAAATTGAAATGTCATGTCCACTAGGTTGTTAAGCCCATGTTTGTTGATAATTGGCTGTTGGTATAAAAACAACATGTTTTTACTATTTATTTATTTATTTCCTTTTTTTCAGCACTTAAAATTAGGCTAAATTTTTTTGTGGAGAAACAGTTATTCAGATAATATTTGTGTTTTTGATCAAAATTCGCACCATAAACACAACTATAACCCCTACAAAAAATACAAAATAATAAGGAATTTCCATTGAAGTTTCCCATTAAAATTTTCAATAATTCCAAAGATAATGCCTGTGGTTGGTGTCATCATGTTGGTCAAATAGAAAGGACCCTCTGCCTAAAACGACCAAAAGCCTGTGCGGCAAGAACAACAGCAAACACTTGAGTTTGAAGTTAGAGAGAAGAGCGATGACGACGTCAGCAACGCGTCGCCAAGGCAGCGGAAAAGTGAAAAAGCGGAATAGCGGGAAAGCCTGGGGAAATGCCTGCGACAACGGGGAAGTCCGGCTCAGTCGTGCAGGCAAATGGCGAAATGTTCGGTAAAGCAATTTGACTTAAAAATGCTTAGCACTTGCATATCCTGGCATATCCTGGCATATCCCCGGCAATAGTCCCGGCCGTCGCGTCGTCCAGAGCCAGCTCAGCTAAATAAGGACAACAAAAGGAGACGACAAGCGACAAGGACGCCGACTGCGATTCAGAGGCAAGGACAAATAAAATAAGGAGCGGGCGCAGAGCCTTAAAGGATCACGAGCTGTGAGTGCGCTTAAGCTCATTTATTTAAATTAAAACAAACACTGCAGGCGCAAAGGCAGCCCAGGACCCTCGACTGGCTGGTGCCGGCTTCCATGAGGGGGCCATGGCTAAGCCGCCAAAGCTGCGCCTCAGTGCATACATTGTGCATGTCCTTTTGCCCTGTGACTGCGTTTGTGTGAGAGCCTGCAGGGCTCATGAGTGCCTGCGTGTGAGTGCAGAACTTTGGCAACATTTCCGATTGCCAGGACCAGGGCGCTAGCAAAATATTTTCTGCCATTTGTCTTTTTTGTCATTTGTCCGGTGGCACAAACAGGGCAAATTGTTTGCAATAATGCGCGTGCCAAGCGCCAGTTGGCAGTCGGTAGTCGCCAGGTGGCAGGTGGCAGGATGCGGCATTCTGCAGGTGCCAGCTGCCAGGTGAGAATTTCGGGCCCCACTGCTGAGCTGGCCCACTCGCATTTGTAAGTGCCATCGAATAACAATAACAACAGGGAACCTGGCAAAAAGCTGGAACAATGAGTGGGATTGGCATTACACGCCCGCCAGTTTACTGGTTTTGCATCGGCACGCTCAAAGGGATTATAATTAACAGGTGCAAAAAAGGTGGCAGGTCTTCGTATATATATCGTAATGAAACCAATTGTGTTGTCATTTCACAGCAGGCACAAAAATTGAATTCGTTTCAGTAAAAAAAATGTAAACTACAGAATGGATCCTAGCGGTTAGTCTTTAATATATTTCCGTTGAGGCCGCACTTTTTCTTGGTTTCATAATTACACTGATAATGGGTTTATTATACCTTTGCAGGGTATTATAAATATAGTCAGAAGCTTGCAAGGCACCGAAGGATTAATTTCACACCCTCTACACTATGTATACATACAAAATTAAAATCGGAAGCTAAATTACTTGGCAAAGGGAATATACAAGTTATACACCATAGCTTTTAAGAAAGTATTGAACTTTTACTAGCGGATTTCCCGTATTAATATCACAATTTACAATTGAAATAAAGACAAAATAAAGAAACTTAATATAACCATCCCTTATTTGAATTATTAGAGGATGTCCTCCAAATTCTCTCGTTACAAATTATAATAGTAGGTTTACATTATTTTCGAATATGTTATATTCGAATATCTCGACTCTATCCTTAATATTAATATAAATATTAACGTATTTGGCCTCCTTGAAGGCGACATTAAAGCGTGAAAATGGTAAACAACAAGTTTTACAATTACAATTAGCATGACATGATCAATTCAGTTGCAAACAAACATCTATTATGCACTTACAAGCCATTTATATTGGACGTTGCCAGAGCAGCAACAATAGTTTTTTTTAATACAGATGACAAAATGCAATAATTTGTGCGGCAAACTTGGAGCGGAAAATCGCAAAATGAAAATGTTAATTGATTCGGTTTTTTCTAGTATTTCACCATGCACACCATTATGCTGTTGTTGTTGTTTTTTCTTTGCAGCTTTTATTTGTTGTAGTTGGCAGAAAAGTTTCGTCAATGGGATTTTTTATTGCAGTCGGTAAAAGTTTTTATGTGCCACCATTAGTAGCCAATTATTGGCGACTTTCACGGAGGAGTAGGGGGGCGTTTGGGTGCAAATTTATATTCCATGTCAGCGGCTTTCGACTGCAGCTGGGCAAAAAAAAAAATCTTCCTAAAGCAAGAAAAAAATCGAAAGAGACAAGCGAAATGGCCGATAATGAGCATCTAATAACTCAATTTGGAGCAAGTCAAGTCAAGGATAAGTGACGACAAGGGAGGAGGGGTTAAGTGGGGTGCGACACTAATTAAAACCGCTGCAAATGCCGGGAAATGGCAAGTGGGAAATGGGAAATGTGAAAAGGCTGCAGTTGTCGGCGCGGCGCTTCTTTTAGCTTAATTAAACATTGCCGCTTGACTTTTAATTGATTGTGAACAAACTGAAAAGCTTGCAGCAGACAAATAAACAATTTAACTAAATGCGCCGCAAAGTAGGCAACAGCGGGCTTTTATGGCTGCGAGGGGTGGTGGTGGCCCCCGGCTCTCTAAGCCAGAAGAGGACTAGGGACCACTACCGACTGGCAACTGGCAACTGGCAACTGGCAACTGGCAAAATGGAAATGGAAATGATGCCTGCCGTCGCCGGCTGCCTGCCCGACTGCCTGCCTGGCTGCCAAGAGTGTAAATGTAAACACAGCTCAGCAACAAAAGCCAGCAAGGCGTCAGAGCAGGAACAATGCGTAAGTCGAATGAATGGATGCCCGCCCAACCAGCGCCAGCCTCCTCCCCCTTTTTGCTAGTATCCCCGAGCCCCGAATCCCGTACCCGCCCCGGGTGAGGGGTGAATGAATGAATGAACAAATGCTGATGGCTTAGGCCGCTCCGACTTGGCCTCGTCTCTCTTTCTCTGTTTTGAGTGAGTGAATGAGTGCTGGGGACAATTGCGATAATTGCCGTTGTCTCACACCTAGCCGGAAAATCTGGCTAAAACGGGGTAGGGGGGGGGGGGGGGGGGGGATATGGCAGGAAGTGAGGATGTGTGTGCGCCAGCAGAGTCGTGAAATGATGACAAGAAAAAGCTTTTCCGCCGGCAGTTTGCCTGCTGCTGCTACCCAACCCTATTTATTCAACAATTTTCTACAATTTTATTGTTTACATTTATGTTCGTTCGGAGCTCATGTGTGTGTGTGAGTGTGGGGACGTGCATGTATGTGTGCCTCATCTTTGGGCAAAAGTTTTTCTTGGCCTGGTCTTTCCTTATTTCCAACTCTAAACTCGGGGTTTTGCCAGCTCATGTTCGCTCTTCGTTCCGCCTTTTTTTCTTCATATTTTTTTGGCCATCTTTTTTCGCGCACAATTTGCATGCGAATTTGCCGCTGTCTGCGGAACGCCCCTCCGCTCCTTTTTTTCCCGTCTTAGCTGCGCGTGCCTTTTCCTTTTTCCCGCACGACTGCAGGTCCTCCTTCCCATCTTCTGGTCCTCCCATACTCGCCTGCCACTCATCCTCCCATCTGTTTGCTCGCCTTTTTTCCCCGCTCCTTGTTCATTTTTTATGCCCCGTTAACAACTTTTGCTCGGTTTACTTTTCCCGTGTCGAGCGGCAGCAGCGACGTCTTTGAAAGTTTAATTGTTGTTGCATGTCTTTTTGCGTCGCCTCCTTCGTCCTGCGTCCTGGCTTCTCTTCCTGATCCCGCCCCTCATGTCCTGGTGCTGCTGTTCCTTCTCGCTTCGTTGTGTAAATTGTACGCCGCACGTTTTTACGCCTGCAGCGGCTGAAGAGAGGGGAAAATGGTGAAGGGAGAGCAGAGAACGGAGGACGAGGGCCAGGACTAAATGAAGAAAGCCGGAGAAGAGTCTCTGACGAGTCGGGGAAGCCGCTGTCTTGCCCATATGCATATGTGTCTGTCTCGGAGAGCACAGCCATGGCCACGATCGTAGAAGTAAGCCAAACTAATTGGTTTGGAATGAGGTAAGTCAGCACAAAGAAGTCTCTCGGGAAGACATATGTATGTTAATAACCTATATAAAATATATTTAAATTTATTTATAAATTAAAAAATAATAATATTCTGATAAATACTGAATTATTAAGGCATGTTTTTAAATGTCGCAGAAGGACATTTAATTCAATTCCCTTGGGGGACAGAATCACCGAATTTGCCTTGCCGTGTTATTTTTGTGACAGCCACTGTGTGCTTCTGAGTGGTTGGGTGTCCCTGTGTCCCGATGTCCTGGTGTCGCAGCCCTGTCCTCCTGCTCGTCGGAAGTGTGAAACTGAAATTGAGCAACTAAAGGACTAAAAGGCTGTTGCCTACTTCCTGGCGCTGCTGCGTTCATTGCCGACGTCTGTTACTGTTAAATGTGTGTGCGTGTGGGGGCAGTGTGGGAGTGAGCGTTCATTGCTTCGTTCGTTCGTGAGTGTGGTTGTGCCGCGGGGGGTGTGGGTGTGCGTGCCTTCGACTTTATTTGGTTTACGTAGCGCTTGGCATTTATTTGCCCACAGTGAGACACTCGCAGCCAAACTGGGAAAACTTCGTGCCCCCTTCGCCAAGAAAGTGGAAAAAAAATCATGGGAAAAAAAATCGCATGTATATATATTTTCGGGAATTGCTCGGGGGGAGTTTGTAAAACGCATTGCGCTCGACGATAACTCCATTGAACTGGGCACAAGTGTTGTTCCAGCGCGACCCCCTTAACCCCGAGTCGCTATCCCCCGCCTTCTACCATTATATGATTTTTTGCATGTGTCCAGAGTTCGTAGCTCGAAGCTGGTGAACGGAAACGGAAGCGATAAGATAACACACACATACATGCATATGATTTTTACACGTTCGTCCTTTTTCGGTTTTGTTTTCCCTCTTTTTTTTCTGTTGCCAGCACTTCTCCTGGCTGCCGTGTTTGCTCTCTGCTGTGTGTGTTATCTGTTATCTAATAGCCGTGATTGCTCAATCATTTGACAAATTTGATTGTAATTGAAAAGCTGAGCTACGGAATTGACACATCGGTCGGGTTACGATCGCATCGAATGGCAAATGGGGAAATTTAATTTTGACTGAGGAGAAAGTGATTTCTAAAAGGGTTCCAGGTTGTCCACAGCTCGCTTAGAAGGGATTTTATATGGTTTTCAAGGCTTACGAGTAGCTACCAAATAAGTTGTAATCATGAAAAGTTAATAAGCTAAATTATTTCTATTAAAGCTATTAAATCGTGGATTATTTTATTAAGACTTCAGTTTAATCTGAATGATTCACAGTCCCTAGAGATTATCAGTCCCAACTCCTTTATATTTCTAGAATTTATTAAGTAAATGCATTAAATATTTTACAGCCTATTCCCATTTTGCTACATTCGCTCTAGAACCAAATTTCTCCTTTAAGTACTTGAAGCCCAAAACTCCTTGGAGATCGTATGTATAATTGGCTCTGCTCCGGAGCCAAGGCTGAGCGTCTTTAGAAAAATTCCTGGAATTGCTGCAGGAGTGTAATGGGACACATAATCGACGCTGCTAGCCGCATTTGTAGCCATAATTGCTGTTGGCTTAATTTCAACAGGCAACTTCCGTGACGGCAACTTGAATTGCTTCTTCTGCAGCCCTTGCTTCTTCTGCTCCTGCTGCTCTCTTTTAGCTGCTGCGACTCCTTTTGGTACCGCTGCTCCTTCTACGCTGCCTTAGCTGCAACTCCTCCGCCGGCGACAAGGACAACATGGAAATCCAGTTGAGTCCACAAGCTTGCAATGTTGCTGCATACAGACACACACATCTTTACTCGAAGGCTCAACGTCTGGGCTCGTGTGAGTGCCTTTGTACACTTAAAAAAACTTGTGTGTACAATACATATATTTTCACAGAAGCTCAACGCGACTTAGAATTATTTATGAATTAAAAAAAACTTCTCTTAATATAACCTGTTATTTTGTAAGCATTGTTAGACTTCTTATTAATACATTACTCATACGCCGTGTTGAACTGAAGATTAATTTTTATCAGGTTAACTGAATAACCTTATTGTTTAAGATCTAAGGATATGGAAAATAAACAAACTAGTGAATCATTCTAGAGATTGTTTCACTTAATTCCTGTGCTTTTTGTCTGTTGGTGTCCCTGAGGTCCTTTTTTTGCAAGTGCATAAGCTGCTGCTCATTTGGTTTTGGCTTTCCATTCGTCGGTGGTGCTCGCCTCTCACACTTCCACACATGGCTCGGCGCTTTTGTTATTTTTATTGCAGTCTCTACTCCATCTCGTCCTTTTGCTGTTTGCCTTGCTCCTGAGCTGCTCGCTGCGTGTGTGGCTTGGCTAGTGTTCTGTGCTGAGTGTGCAAGAGTGTCCTGTGTCTTGGAATCGTTTGTCCGGCACCACGGCCCCCTTCTGGCGTCCACTCATCAACGCCACATTTGTGTTCGACTCCGGCTCTGGCTCGAGCTCCGACTCTGGCTCCTGCTTCTGCTCCTGTCCATGCCTCCTGTTTTGCTCCCGTTTTTGCTTCTGCTCTCGTTGCCTGCCTGAGCTCCGTCTCCGTTTTAAACTCCTTTCACTGGCTGCTCCACATGCAAGCATGTCCTTCCGTGTGTGTCCGTTTCAACTGCGCATTTGTCTGGTCGCTTGAGCAGCCTTTCAGCTGTGCTCAGCCTTTCTCCCTGCCGATTTCCCATTTTCCCCGCCTCTGCCAACCCCTTGTGGCTGTCTCTGTTTGCATAAATGACTGCGCCTGTGTATTTGGCATGACTCTTGAATTAATTTTGCAACATTTTAAATTGAGCGCAATTAATTGCGAAAATGTTTTATTTTTCCACTTGCACTCGTTTTTCACATTGCATATGTATGTATGTATGCCCATACAGATGCAATTGGATATGCACATGTGTGTGTGCCTGTGTTTGGGTTTGCTGTGCATTTGGTTGCCATTCCATTTTTTTTTTCACCCGTTCGCCGGCAAGTGCGAACACGCGCATTCAAGCATATGCACGTCGCCAGCGCGCTTTCTATACAGGCACACATACAGCTATGTATTCACACTCGCACACACACACAATTCCCCCGCCCGTCTATATGCAACGTTTTTGTTGTTGCTGGCCCATCGTTTGGACGTGCCGCCTCTTTTACCACTCATTTCATAGTTGCCGTTTCTTTTTTTTTCCACCCATTATACAATGGGGTATATTGTACCAGTCCCACCGAATCCTGTATATTTTAATGCATATTAATATGGCACTTTTCCGGCGCAGTATACAATTCTACAGGGACCTAGGCATTTCGGACTAGCACCTTTGACATAAATATAATGTTATAACTAACTTTACAATATTAAATTTAAGGAAAATGTATTAAAAGGATATTTTTTCTTACAGAAATGTTTTGTCAAATATACAGGGCAGATAGGCTTAGAAATGTACATAGTTTTTCCAGAAGGTAGACATATTTTCCTAACTAGTAGTTTTAAATTATACTGAAAGACTAGCGTTTAAAAACTTTTAGTATTAAGTATTGTCGTTAATTTAAATATGTAGGCTCTAAGCATGCTAGGGTAATAAATGTTTAATACATATACTGTTGTTTTTTATATGTCGAAACATCTCCCGGACTTTCTCGGATTAACTGCTAAAGGACATCAATTGTAACCGCAACTGAAATCCTACTTTATGTACATACATACACGCATATACATATGTACATACTTTATGTAAGGAACAATACGAAAGGCATGTCTTTTGTAAGTCTTATTCAGCGTCAATTTGTTGTAAAAAACTTATAGCCATTGGATGGCAAAGAAACTCTAGGTTTTTATTTAAAATCTATATGTTAAAAACTATGTTTAAGTTATGAAAACACCAATTAGTTTCACAGTGAAAACACTCGCCTTATTGTTAGGTATTTTGAGGCTGGAAAATTGCTCTATTTTGGCCATTGTCGCTCTTGTTGTTTCCGTTGTCACTGCACTCTGCTCCCTCAGCTGTTTCACCCAATTTTCTTCGCGTTTTTGTATGGGTGAGTGTGTTGCCGGATTTTTTTTGGCTGGCGTATTTTATGCATTGCTTTTATCGCGTTTTCTACGCTCACACAGACTCGAACACACGCACACATGCATATGTTGGCACCGCGGGCATCGCATAACACGCATCGCCCAAAAGTATGCAGCGTGCATTGAAAGGCTTTTACAGGACACTCTCTCGCTGTCGCTGTCTCGCCATTTCACTTCGCCCCCTCGCAACTCCGCTTTCTGTTTCATTTCGGCCATTGTTGTCGACGTTGTTGCTGTTAATTTTTTGGCGCTGCGTTGTTGTTGCATTTGTGTCAGCTTCGCGTAGCCTCCATTCGTGTCACTTTACATCTCGCCGCCGCGTGTGTGTGTGTGTGTGCGTCGCTTATTTATATCCAATTGTTCATTTGTCTTTGGTTTATGTTACGCATACGTCATTTTTGCCCATATTTTACATCAGAGTGATTGCGAGTGTGTGTGTGTGTGCGAGAATGAGTGCTGTGCTGGCTGCACCACAATGTGAAATATTTTTCGTTATATTTATATACATTTGCATTGTTTCCTTTCCATGAGGTCCTTTTGTTCTGCCATTCGCCACTCCAATTTACAAAACTCAGGATGTTGCCTACGTGGATTTGTCACACAGTGATCAATGCCCTAAGTGGAGTGGAGAGAGGGAACGAATAACAAATGTAAATAGTAATCATAAATTATAAATTTGCCGATCGGAAAATTGGAATTGCGGCAGCCACTTGAAAGGAAACTCTCAGTTCTGATTATTTATCTATGCAAATATTGTTGTGCGTATTTTGAGTAGAATTTTTCGTTCAATCTTTGAATTGAAATGGAATATTTTACTGGCTTTCTCAGCAAATAGTTCAGAGCTAGGAAACTTGAGAATGCAACTTCTAAAAATGTTGTGGAATATTTAAATAATCTTTTGTGAAATCATCATATTTATTTTCATTTCTGTAATTTAAAATAACTTCTTTGTTTAGAAAATACGCTGTTTTCAAGCGAATGCAATATATTTATTAGAAAACATACAAGTAGCTTAAAAGCTATAAAACTTTTGAAATGAAACTACCGAATTCTGCTCTTCTCCACTTAAGACTTTGATAGATTGAAGTTTCGGTTCCTGTTCGTAGAATTTTCCAAGCGAAACTTGTCCAAAAATCGCACTCAAATCAGTCTGGAGCACTGCACGATGATGTCCTCGCTGTGCCAAAGGATATCCGCTTTAACTTTTGCCACAATTGAACAGAGAATTCGCCATGTGAAGTCTCCTTTGTGCATTGGTTTGTGTGCGCTCAGGATTTCTCCACTTCGTTCATGGGAAGAAAGCGATTTTTCTTATTTATTTCGTTTATTTCTTGATTTTTTTCCCAGCAAATTGTATCTGAATTTTTTCATCGTTTTCTTGCCTGCAATTGGTTTTCCCCTTGCTGTCTCGCTCTGTCTGCTCTGCCACTTTTCTGGATTTTTGTTGTTGTTGTTGTTGCTCATTGCTCAAATGTATTTTGCATTTTTTATGGAACTTGCAATGCCAATACAACAACAGCAACAACAATAACAAATTGGTCGAAGGAAAAAGTTTTATTTCACTCTCCTTTGGCTGTCACATTTTCTTATTGTAGTTGATAAACTTGCCGTTCGTGCCCGGGCCAAGTCCAAGTGTCTATGACTGTTTATGGCCGAGTCTGTCAGCCGTACCATTTCCTCTCTCCGTCTCTTGCCCCTTCTCCTTCTGTGTGTATGTGTGTGTTTGTGAGGGGGGAGTGTGTGTCTTGGTTGCTTTTTTTATTATTCAGTAAATCAAATCAGTTGCCTAACAACTCAATCCAAACACTTGCAGCACGCGCCATGGACAAGGACATGGACATGGCCCAGAGATCTTTCACCCACTCAGCCCCATTCCCGTTGGCCATGTCCTGTCATGGACTGCACAGGAAAATATCTATACAATACATCTAACTAAGAAAATTAGGGTTAAAATAGGAATATATTTTATTTTATAGCAAGTATAGTGAAAACCTAAGTCAGTTTATACGTAACGTAATTATAATTTATATTTTTTTTGACTCTACTGTGTGGTCTAAATTGATTTTAATTTCTTTCAGTGTATTTTTCTTTTCCGAATGCTTCATCTTTTTCATCTTGCTCATCTGTCTGCAACGTCCTGGGCTTCGTCTTGCTGTTATTTTTACAGTTAAGTCAATATGCAGCCGTCAAAAACAACACTTGATACTTTTGTGAGTTGATTCAGCAGACTTGGCCATATTCCTCTGCCGCCGCTCTCCGTTGTCTCCTCCGCCGGATGGATATATCCTCCTATCTGTCATCTGGCTATTGTGAGTTTTCCCTTCGAAAGTTTTGCACAAAAATAAACAACGCTCTCTCACACAAACGCATACTGAGCCAGTGAAGTTGGCAATGAAGCAGCGCAACAAATTTATGGTCATATCAACAACAGAAGCACACTCACAGGCACACAGTCATACACAGTCCCGACAGGACGCACTCACACACTCACACACTCATACAATCGCAGTTAGTTTGTTTCACTGTTAACAATGCATATGCATGAGCTGAGGGCGACCATAAGCGACTTACGTGCATAAGCCGTAGCAAAAAGCTTGAGCTATCATCCTAACAAGCGGGCAACTGGCTGCTGGCTGCTGGATGTCCCTCCTGCAGTCCGTCACTCTGTCATTCTGTCAATCCGCCAATCAACACACACAAACACACACACAGCCAAACACAACAGAAGAGAACACAACATTCAAGCCGTCGCCTAATGGGAGTGCCGGCAGGTGAAACAGGTGGAAAGGTAGACAGGATTCGGGTTCGGATTCCAAATCGTGTGAAAGCGGATTGTTATCAATTCAGCTGTCGATTCGCCTTCATGCAACGATTTCCGAACTCCGGACACATCTAATGGCCCCGATGCGATAATCCCCCATATATCCTACCTGCATACGGAGCCCGAGTTGGCCTGATAACCTTTGAGTCCTGTCATAAAGTGAATGCGCTGATCTGATTTACTTCGAGTGAGCCAATGCAGTTAAGGCAACTTGATTTCTAAGGCTTCTAACAGAATTATGTATATGCTGTCTGTAAAATCAATATTCTATTAAACTATTGTAAGTTTAGTATACATAAAGAAATCCATTTCAATTAGAGAATATAACTCCCTTGCTACAGACTGCCAAAAATCAGTTCTGCCTTAAAAAATGCATACTATAAACTCTTTTCAACCCTTTAACCCCTAGTCGTTTACTTCTGATCAATTTAATTTTCCCATTCCAGAGACACAGAAATGCCTTGGCCAAGACATTTTCGAATCATTCATCATTCGGAATCATTTTCGGCCATCAATGTTTGATCGTTTCAATCGCTTTAAGGACCATTTTCATAATCCCAAAAACCCGACGCCCACGTCCAACGAAACTTATTTCGAGCAAATCTCATAGACACGTATGCCTGGGATGTGTGCCGGTGGCCATTACCAATTCGCAGGAAACCTTTTTTTACGATTTACGTGCCGCATCCCCTGGGAGGCAGAGGACAGACCCATTGTGCCACTCCGCCACCCCGCAAAAAAACACTCGCATCCTTGGCAACACATAGACACTTCCACCTGGCACTCTTGGTCATCCACACGGTTCGGGCTTTTAATATTTCTCATATTTTTATGGTGCTTACTGGGAGTGGAGTGTTCGGAATGGGATAAGAGTGTGGCTGGATAGCTGCCTGGGAATGGGTGCTGGAGGGTCATCATATTTTGTGTGATTTTGTTTTTTTTCCAACTGGGAACTTTTGCCACTGAAATTAACAAGTCTCCACCCTTACAGAGAGAGAGAAATTTCGAGTAAGGAAAATGGTGGGTTAATAAATTTTATAAAACGATTTGTTTGGAAATACTAATACAATAATGCTCATAATAATAAGAGGTCACAAAAATAAAAAAAAAATATTATTAGATTCCCCTTTTCTCTCAGTGCAATAATACAGGTAGATACACCTACAGATATGGAATATTTGTGTGTGCTTTTGACAAACATTTGGTGTTTGTTCATTTGTAATTTGGTTGCCGGCATTTGCATTCAGATTCACATTCGCTTTAGCCAAATTGGAATTGAATCAAACGATTGCCGCGGGACATTTGCCGTTAATAAAGCCATTCAATTTTAATCATCGCCATTGAATGCAAAGCATTTCGCATTTCGCAAACTGAACTGAACAACACAGAACAGGACAACAATGGCAGGAGAAAAACGGCAGGAAACGGGCTGACTGGCAAACAAACAGTATGGCCAAGTATTTGCCCTGAACAAATTTGCGGCAATCGGCCGCATTGTTGACACATTTTGTTTGGCGGCTTTTGGTAATTCAATTTGGTATTTGATTAAACTAAAACCAGGCCCTTAATCCAGCCTCTGCTGCTGTTGCTGTTGCTTTTGTTGCTGCTGCTGCTGCTGCCTGCCTCCAAGACTCATTTGCGGTGCTCCTGCATATTTAATGTCAAATTTTTATTATCCTTCTGCTGCTACTGTCGTGGCAAAAAAAAGAGTGAAGGGAAAACACGAAAAAAAAGTAACCAAGAAGCAAAGTTTGGGGTAAAGTTTTCCAAGGCGCCCTGACTTCAACTCAGCTCAACTCAACTCATCTCATCTCAGTTCGGTTCGGTTCAGTTCAGTTCGGTTAAGTTCGGTTCGGATGTCAGCCCCATCAGGAGCATTCAGCTGGGGAGTTGTCAGTGTCCTGCTCCCAGTGCCGCTCCCGATCCCGATCCGACCCTATCTCCTGCACATCCTGTGGCCCATTTGCCGCTCACTGTGGCAACTGAGACGTCATCATCGAGCTGGGTCCATTGTTGCTGTCCTAGCAGGACATCCAGGGACTGTTCACGGGGGAAGAGAGAGAGAGAGGAGGGGACTTTCGGGCTTTTCGGTAAAAATGAAGTTTTTCCCGTTCTTTCGTCATGAATTGATAATGTACACATGCTCATAAGGGGATGCGTGTGCGGGGATATGGGCGGCAGGATAAGGGCAAGGGCGAAAGGACTCGGCTATTTGCATACGTATGTGGATGTTTATCCGTTTCTGTAGTTGTATCTATAATACTGCTGAATGCACATCGCCCCGGCTGCCTGCTGTATGTATGAATTTGTAGATTATTTAGCCAAAACTTGAAAGGTATTTCGAACAAACTAAAAAACAAAGAGCAACTCTCACACTACCGCCCACACCCCCCAGACGCATGTGGGGGAAAAAGAGCAGATGAGCGAAAGAAAAACAACAGAAAAACCCCAAAAACTTTTATTAAGTTGGAAGATATTTTGTTGAAATTTATACACATTTGCTTTCTTCTTCACCGACCGCTCCTTGCCCCCTTCACCTCCGCCTGCCAGCTTAGAGCTCACTTTTGTTTTGTTAAGTTTTTTCCCGATGCTTTTCCGTGTGTTTTCTTTTCGTTTTTGCCCCAAATTTTTGTATTTTATTTTGTTGTTGCGCCAGGCCGTTAAAAAACTACAAGCAAATGGTTCGGCACAAAATTCGGCATTCGTCGTCCTGCCTCTATTTCTTTGTCTTCCGTTCTATCCCATTCCTTACTTATTTTTTTCAGATCCTGCTTCAGCTTCTTCGGCTTGCATTCCGCTTCATGGGGATTTATATTTTTTAATGGAAAGTTAAGCTCATAATAAACTGTGAAGAAAATGGAGCGTCTTAGTTTCGTTGCTCGTTAGTTTTGCGAAAGTAAACAAAAATCTGCTGACTGTCCTACGCTTTTTCCATTTCCCTTCCCCGTGTGCGTGTATGTGCCGGTTTGTTTGTCTGTTTGTTCGTCCTTGTGCGAGCATCTGTGTGCTGAAGGATTCGCCGCAAAACTTTGAGGGATTTGGCATACCTTGAGGTGAGGTAATACGCGTACCTGTGGTCAGAGCCGTGGCCTTTTCGGATTGAGGCAAAGGGTTGCGCTTGTTTTTCGGCTTAAGAGCACATTCTTGGTTCCGGGGATCGGTCAAATGTCAATCAAAGTGACTAGAATTGATTTCTGCATTAATTAAAGACTTGAGATTTTATAAGACATGGCAGAGGCCTTTTATTCTAGCAAGGAAATTATTTTATTTGTACAGAAGTGGATGCAATTATTAAACAAGAAAATCAATTGCTTGTGTGGACTTTATTTCCTTACCAAGAAGTTTCTTTCCTTTATTAACATATAAATGCTTTAAAATTTAGCTTAAATGTATTCCCAATTAATACGCCTGTTTGATCTTTCTTTGACCTTTGGGACTTAAAACTTCAAAGCCCTCATTACAGCACATATTTCCGGGAATAATAACCTTTGAAAACCAGTGGGACCATCGTGCAAATCCGCATTTCTGTTTAAATCATTTCGCCGTAAACTAATAATATATGCCGGCAATTAATAGCTGTTTCAGTGTCCCTTTTTGGGCTGTCAAAAGCTAGGATTAACCAGACCAAAGTCACCGCGAACAATGCCATACATAAAACTAAACATCTAAATTGGGGCCTACGGCCATTCATCAGGACACACAATTTGCATGATTATCGCGGGGCGGCAGAGATTTGGCGGGGGAGTGGACCGAAATCGATAATGAAAGTCGGGCAATGAATGGCGAAAATTATAATAAAGCACCAAGGACCGGCGCCAACTATGTATGTGTATGCACTCGTGTCATTTGGCTAACATATTTATAAATAATTTCCATACTAATATGCATTTTATGTAATTAGCGGTTAAAATAATAAATACACTACATAATTATCGCTCATTGGCTGACCGCACAGAGGCAGCGCCAGAAATGAACTAGCCGCGTGGAAGTGGAAGTGGCCGTTGCGATGGAGTGGAGGGTGGCAGTGGCAGCGGAAGTGTGGCCACCCATTACTCCCTGCGATTGTGCATGAGTGTGTGTACTTATACTCGGTCACTTATCGCTGCTTGTGCAGGTGAATCGCTGTGTGTCTGTGTGTCGGTGTGTGGGCGTGGCATTAAGGCATTAGCACCGCAAAAACATCAACTAATTGTGCATTTTAGCGATAATAAACACAACCGTCCGCTGGCTAAGAGTTTATTATTTCAGGAGCCCGGATCAGGTGGCCCTTAAATAAGGGAGTGCAGAAATACTACACCCGAACCAATGCCACACATGTGACAAAAAGTTTGACATTCCCAGAGGGCGCGCACAGAAATTAATAAGCGTCGCATTTATTAGCAGTCAAATAAAGTGATCAAAATGTCACTCATACGCAACGTATGCCGCCAGCTGATGCTGCGGCCAGAGTAAAATATTCCACACTGTGTGTATGCCAGTTCACCCGCGTGTGAGTGTGTGTGTGAGCAACAGTCAAGCCAACAAACAAAGCCACACTGCCACGCCTCCACAACGTTAAATATTTCAAATAGTTAAGCGCATTAGCGGCACTTTCAGTTTGGGTTCGGTTCGCTGGCTGAAGTGGGTTGGGTTGGGTTGGGTTGGGTTGGGTTGGTTTGGTTCGTTGGCTGGATGGTTGGGCTTTTGGGCTGGAAAGCAGACAGCTGCCACTTTGCCGGCTCCTCGTTCTGTCCCGACCCGGCCTCCTTCTGCTCTGGCTCCTGCTCCTGCCCCTGCCGTGCAACAAATCCTTTTGCATATGCCGAGAGCTATCGCATATCAAGCATACGCAGCATGCGCCGCAGCCAATTAAAGTTTTTAATTCCCGCGCACCGCACCACCGCGCGGCAGACAGGCAGACCCAGAAGCGGATCGGAGCGGAGTGCAGTCCTTATCCATTATCCATGACAATTGTTAAATGAACTTTACGCTCTAATGAGCTCATGGTACATGAATTAAAAATTCCCCAACTTTGGCCTGCATCTCTCGCTGACTTTCGTTTAAGTCTACGTCGCGTCCCAGGAAGGGGGGAACCAAAAGGTGGGGAAGGAAAATGGCACTGATATTGGGCCAAAATATATATTTGCATAAATTGAATCAATTAATGAATCGCATTATGTTTTAGTAATGAGCCCACAGATGCCAAAACCGTCCCTCGTCCCTCGGGTATTCCGGCTGCCTCGAAAAACTTGGCTTCAAATATTAATGTCATGTCAAACAGCAATTATGCCATGTTACAACAACGACAAAAACAACTGCAACATTGGCGGCAGCAAGGATAACAACAACGGCGATAAATCCAGGCTCTTCATTCTTTGCATATGCACACGCACACTCGCACACTGGCATACTGGCACACTCACATGCATATATGTATGTATGCGAATCTATATGTGCATATTTATACACATTTGTACACTTGAGCAATTTGGCAAATAAATCATTATTATTTCATCAAATTTGTCATTGATAATGTTACGAGAATGTTGCCAGCCATTTATGTGTGGCCTCCGTTCCGTGCCGCTCCAGTCCGTTCCGTCTGTGTGGTTCCGCTGTGTGCGTGCCGAAGTGTGTGCGTGCGTGTGGAATTGCAGAAGGATTTCAAAGCCAGGCAAAAGACAAAACACACTACTGAGCCAAGAACAAACGGCCTGACACCGATGCTGTTTGCACAGGCAAGTTTATGGCAGGAAACTGCAACATAAATTCAGTCTAAACTTAAATTCACACAGGCGACAATCTGCATGACGCGTGCACTTTGTGCAATTTAATTTAAGCAAATTTAAGAAATATAACCGAACGATATGAAATGCATTTTAATGAATAAAAGTGCCAGCAAACAGAATTAAAGTTGGACGAATAAATGATTTTTTAAAATTCAATTCATATCACAAGAAATAAGATAAATAAAAACTGATTTTCAATTATATTTCCATGTCCGCCATAGGTGATGCTGACAAACATTTAATTAAACAGAATTTAGTTGGTGCAAACTATTATTATTAAGTAGTGTTCTTCATATGAATCGTATATTGTTGATATTGTTTTTTTATTAAATGTCAAGTGCATTAAATTGTTATGACAAAGGCATGCCGGTAAGTTTTTATTTGTTAAAACAGGGAACAATATATATAATATTTTAGTAACTATTACTAATTTGAACTACCAATTCTGAATTCCGAATTGTCATATCAATCATTTTAATAAACACCTACTTCAAATAACCTTTTTTAAATCAAAAGAAAACCTAATATAAACAAAGTATTTTTAATTTCAAACTCCCAGAAGAGCCAGATTGCACTCGTATTAAAACGAATAAATATTCTGCAATCTTTCAAAATTGCTCTCTGTTCAAAGGACACACAAGAACAAGACTACCGTGACTCATTACAAATGCGCCCACTGATATACAGGACTCAAATATCTCACATGGATTTCGTTTTGAGGCCATAATTAATATTTCAATTTGCTCCTCATCGATGAAAGGAACTTGACCACAACTTAATATTCCCAATTCCCTGTAAGCACAAATCAATAGAAGTCAATCACTTTTGGTCAGTGTACTGGCCCATAAAATGGCCAAGTCAAGGATAATTTCAACTTGAAACCGAACCATAGAATTTAGTGTATTTGATGCATTTCATAATATCGAAGCCAGGCTTCTTTTGCCGCCTCAGATGCCTCAATTCTAGCAGGAGATGGATGGCAAAGTATCCTTGGCAGGATGCAATGATAGATGAATGGGGGCGGCGTGGAGGTGGCTATGTGGTTGGGGGGATTTTAACACACAATCGAACATCATTATCAATCATAAATTTTGGTAAATTGCACTTAAACTGTAAAATGTTGGCCAGCATAAATTGTGAATTGCATTAGTCATACACAAACATGAAAACACTGGCGTATGCATGGATGGCAGTGTGCAATCAACGGCAAATGGTTATTAAATTTACATTCCACCAGAGAGATATAAGCAGTGGGTGTAGCTGCGGCAGAGATACGGCTTTTCAGATGACTTTCATTAGTTGATTTCATTTCAGTTAATTCCCCCGAATATTTTGCCTTCATTACCCGACGTTTTGACAGGCTTCCGGTTGCCACATAGCCTTGAGCCATAAGAAGATTAAATGCATTTTGGCCTAAATGAATTAAAAACCTGCAAAGACGACTCGTCCGGTCATTGAATGTTGAATCGAATTTAAATTTATGTCGACCGTAAAGGGGACGAAGCTAATTGAGGCGCCTAAACAGATTTATACGCATTAAGTGTATTATAAACCCTCTAAAGGGGGTGAACTATAAATCTGGAAAATTCCTCTGATTAAATAAGTGACTTCGTTGCGCTCCGGTTGGGCCCGGGATTTTAATGCAAAAAGGAAGCACACACGGCCGTGATTTATTAGTTATTCAAGCAGTTATCATGATTTATGATATATTGATTTATACGTTTCTCGATTCGTTTCGTTTTTATATTTTGCTTTGTTTGTTGTTTGTTTAATAAAGCTTTCGGAAAAGTTTTCCGGGTCCACGTGATTTGCATAATTCAATAATTGCGAGTGCGAGTGGGAGTGGGAGTTCGAGTGCGGGCGAAGCAACCACAAACAATGGCAGGCGGAAGGGAGCCGTTCTCGTCGATGGATTTCCCTCGATGGCGGTCTTGAGAATTAATAACAATTTGTATTCATTTGTGAATATTACAAAAGGATTATTCAAAATTAATTAAAATTTGCACTTCCAAATTGCTTTTAGGGGCGTCGGGGGAGCGCTAAGCACCAAGCTTCGAGCGCCAAGTCGCTCTGCCGCGCGATTGATGCCACCTAAATCGAGTTTAGGCACATTGATGAGCATCAATTAATCATGCCACAAATGACACTCGCCCCAGTTGGCCTAAGCCGACGAAAGCCCCCAAATTACGCATACGACACGTACGCCTCAAAAGCCGTACCCTCTAAACCTCTAAACCGCCAGAGCCCAATTGCCAATTAAAAATTGAGCTCGACGAAGAGTTGCCAATTACAGAGGCAGCCGGGAAGTGGAAACCAAACACATTGACACCGATGCCGATGGCGATACTTAAAGCACTCAATAAACGGAATCGTTTCGGACTGGTTAATGCCCAACTTAAAGAATACTCAAACCACACACCGACACACCAACCGAAGCACACAGCTGCACACCTGTCAGCCAAGATGGCACACAAACAAACATGTCATTATCATAATGCCAAAAGGAGGAGACCTCCTTGTAGCGTCGTCCCAGGACATTGTGTCACACGCAGCACGACAAGCTGGAATTCTAGAGGGGCAGAGCGGAATCGGTGGGGAGCATGGATGGCGGGGTGGCATAGAATGAGACATTCCCATTCTGCTCCAGTGAAGCATGCGAAATGGCGACAGTTTGTGTGCGCATAACTGAGCATAATCGACGCCTTTTGGTTATAATTAACTCATTAAAGTGAAACGGCAGCCGCAGGATGCTCGCTAAATGCGCTGCTCAGCCATCAAAGAGCACACATGTTCTCTCCCGTGTAATCCGAACCACTCAGCAGACTCAGCGCCCACACACATACACACTTACCCAGCCGGAATCAACCGCTAACCCCAGCCAAGCCAGGCCAGGCCGACCAAGCCAAACCACTCGAAGCGCAGCCAAAACCCATCCGAAGCTAACCAAACCAGACCAAGGCAAACAAGCTTCTCTCGTTACGCCCTCACACCCACGCATTGGCCTGTCTAACCGCAGGCTCGTAAATAAGAAATGAAATCAAAGTTAACATTTTATAAATCTGATTTTTATAACTTTTCTTGCACCCCACCACACCACATACCACACACACACACACATGCCGACTGCTGGGCAATTCCCATGTGAAATTGCAATTAAATTAATGTCACGCATACGCCGCGTATGGCAAACACACACGCTTCCTGCCTTCTATTCAGCAAGAGGAATGGCTGCAGCAGCGGGACGAAGGAGCGGAAAGCGGCAGCGGAACAGGAACAACGGGCCACATAGCTCAGGTTTTATTGCTCGGCCGCAAACAATAACAACAGCTATACGGCGACAGGGGCAGCGACAGCGGCAGAAACAGAAACAGCAGCAGAAACAGCGGCAACAGCAATAGCAACAGCGGCGACAACAATTAGTGCGTGTTGCCAACCAGCAGGGACCACAGGCAAACATAAAAAATGGGAGACTAAAGAATACCCTCATATTTAATCAGAAGAATACTAAAATATTATTATCAAAATCATATCATAGAAATTATTTTAAATCAATTATAATGTGGCTTAAAAGTAAGCTGTATTTGGAAGCTGTATTTAGAAAAATGAGAACAGATTGGGCTTTCTATACTTAAAAATAATACAAACATAGTTAAGTCTAACCAAATTTCTAAGCTGATCAACCTTCTATGCCCCACATACCACGTTCAACGAACAAGAACGGCAACAGTGGCAAAATCGGCAGCTGCTGCTCGGCGGTGAAAGTTGCGGATGCTGGTGGGACCGCGGCAGGGGCAGCAGGATAAGGGTGATGGCGGGGGGATGAGGCGGGCTACGGCGTTTGTGCTCTGCATATAAATCGATGCTGATGTTGATGCTGTGAAAATTTGCTAAAATAACTACAGACAGAGACCAACACACACGCGTTCGCTTCGACACATACTTGGGCAAAAGCAATTAAACTGCTAAAACCACATTTTGTGCGAGAAATAATTGCGAAAATGCCAAAACATAAAGCCAAACAACAAACATAACCGAAACCCGGCAAAAAAAAAAAAAAAAAAGAAAAAAGTTCGGCCTAAAGCAGCCTCGATACAGCAACAGCCAGCACAGCATCAATTACATTGACGGTGGGTGGGGATTTCGGGACTTCGGGGGTGGGTGCTGAGCAGCCCCAAGAGGGATGACAAGGACGACGGGCTCCGGTGATCGAAGCCCGGCCAGCAAAAAGTCAAACCAAAACGAAACCGAACCAACAAAACAAAAAAAAAAAAAAAACGTGGCCAAATGGCAACAACAAATCAAATATATTATAACGCACAAAAACAAACCAAACTCAAATGCCAGCTTCAATAACAATAACACAGGCGGGCGGCGCCGGGGGGCGTGGCCTGGGCGGGGACTTGGGCTTTGCGGGGGGCCGGGGAGGGTCGAAGGTCGGAGGTCGCAGGTCGCAGTTCGAGGGGTAGCAGTAACGAGCACTGACAGAATTCGGTTGCGGCGGTTTTGTGTTTACACTTTACAATAGGATTGCCGAGGCTTTGGCGGAATTTGAAATTTTTGCCAGGGCTTTCTAATGAAATCTCCAAAGGCAACAAATTAGTTTTCGCTGTCCCCAAAAATGGGTTTTCCCAGCCATGGAGCAGGGTGGTTTATCAGGAACTTCCTTAATGTTGATATTAAATAAATATTTGCGTCACCAATGAGATTTTCGAGGGCTTCCTCAAGGCGAAACAGTTCCGGACGGAGTTACGTTGATATTTTAATTTTTAAGTGGGAATAACAAATACGTTAAGCTATTCTAAATTCATATTTTAGACCGCAATTGTGAAGTATTATAATGGGATAATAAAACTTCTTATATTTCCAAGAAAGAACTTGGAAAATATGAATATCCCAGACAATAATTAAGTTAAAAAAGAGACAAATATGTTCGATATCAACTGCTTTGAAATATAGAGTACTTAAAATCTTCGCGCCCTTCGACAAGTAACCTCAGCTTTCAATTAAGAAAACTTTTTGGCAACAACCTCACAGAGGAGACGATCAATTTCAAAACAAATCAGGGACCCCAGCAGCGAACTTGGTGGAAACCAAAATTGATTCTCCATGAATTGGGTCTGCCAATATCCGCGAAGGACCAACTTTCAGCTGGGCCGTTCAAACTTTGTTCATACAGTCCGATCATAAACACATCCACAGTAGGCAACAGATGCGATGGGTCGGCGGGTAAGGTTGGCGGCAAATGCAAAATCCAAAATGCGTAAACAGCCAGGATAGCGAAAACAAAAAAACAAAAGCCGAAAGCACGAAAACAAAAACAAACACACGGCCAGGACAAACAAAATGAATGGCATTCGCGGTTGAGTCGCTGTGAAAGACAAATTAAGATTATAAAAAAAAAAGAAAATAAATATAATAATAAAAAAAACACATAGAGAGCGGAGGAATAATAAAAAAAAACCGAATTGATTGATTGATTTATCAAATGTCTGCCATGGCAATGGGCTGAAGGTGAGCGCCGGGTTGGGGCTGTAGGTGGATCCGAACAGGGGATGGTGGCAGCTGCGGCACGGCCGCGTCCATATCTTTGTCTGCGAGGGCGGCGCGTTTGTGATTTGACAGACGAACTGACAGCAAGACGTACACAGCGACAGTCGAGGAGGGGGCTCTTTTTTTTGGGGGCTTGGGATCTGAAGGGGGTTTGGTTCCGACTGGGAGGATGCCAGGGGTCAGGGGTCGCGGATAGCGAGGATAGCGACGTCTGCCTGTCGGCGTTTATGTATGCGCGTAATTCCGGGGGCCACCACCAGCTCGCCAGCGTTTCGGGAAAGATGGAGTGAACTGAACTGAATCGGAGCGAAGTGAAGTGAAGTGGAGTGGAGTGGAGTGGAGGACGGCGGATGGAGATGGTGCGTAGGTGTAGGTGTGCCTATATCCTGTCGCTGAGCGTTTGTATGTGTGTGAGTGCGCCTGCGACACGTAGCACATTTTATTTTCCAAGTAATAAATCAATTTTCCGCACCACTAAAAATGAAAACGAAAAACGAAAGCGAACGAAGGAGCGAACGGAGCTGAAGTTGACGCTGACGCTTCTATCGAGTGGAGCCAAGAAGCGGATTCCGCATCGGGGGGTTTGGCTAGCAAGGGTCGCTCCAGGCTGGACTGGCTGCAGGGAGGCAACAGTTGGCGCACCTGGGCAGAGCGTAAATTAAAGTCACTAAATCAAAAAATTCCCAAAAACACAGAGGAAAAGGAAAAGGGGGCGAGCGGCCGGAGGGGAGTGAAGCGAAGCAAACGGGAAAGTTAACATTTGTTTACGTGGTTGGACGATTGCGGACGTCTTGGACGTGTAGCTGTACCTATGTCTACCTGGGCGCCCGGCAAGTTTCTCAGTCATTTATTGGCCAGAAAAGTTCGTACCGAATGGGAATGGGAATAGGTCCGGGGCAGAGGCAGGAGCAGGAGCAGGAGCAAATGAGCAACTTGGCGCAAAACAAAAAGTAAGTAAAACAATTTGTTGTTTTTACACTTGCCATCCATTAAGCGAAGGGGTATGTTCGACTAGAATTGCTTCCAGGGGTCGGTTGGGAAAAGGTTAAGGGATGGAAAGTTTCCAGACATCTTCGAGTTTCCATTGCAAATGTGGCATTACTTTATGATTTGCTCTTAAGTCTCTCGACGAACAAGAAAGCTTTGGCATTTTATCTTACAGCCAAAACACTCCAACGATTAAATTCAAAGTTTAAATTAAATTTCAATTATTTGTTGCTAAGTCGTTTAGTTGGCTTGCCGTTTATTAACAAAAGAAATATTCTCTGAAATATTTGTTGAAGGATTAGTTCGAATTTCATGAGAATGCCGGACAACTTAAATTAGTTGTGCAGTCATGAAGTGACCCAGTTTTCATTTTGTTTATGTGGCGCACAGTGAATTGGTTTAATTAGTCTTTTTAATTAACCCAAATTAGCAAGCAAACAAAATTCCTTTTAACTATCATTTAAGGCTTACAATTGAGATATTATGTATGATATTAGGCTTTAAATTTTATAAAAATCGACAGCATTGATTGCATTTTGAGGTACTTTTCAGGAGACTTTTACATATAAATATTTAAGTTAAGTAAATATAAAAACACAAATAAATAAATAGTTAAAGAGTAGCTATAGTTATTATTTTTGACTATATATAATCTAATTTTTAACATAAATGAAAAAATGCTCTGCCAAAGCATTGACTTTTCTAGATTCTAGTCTATTCTCTACTTTGTAAGTGTCCTTTAAGATTGCTCTCTCTACGCTGCAATTAACCTTGGATCTCCTGTAATCTCTCTTTTGGAGCACCTAAATGGCAACGCTTAGTCGAATCACTTTCATTTGGAAGACACGGACCGGTGTTCTTTGCTTTTTTTCGCTTCCCTTGGCCAGTGCGGCAATTTGTTTTGAGTGGGGTCGATGAGGCCAGGGGAACAATGGGCAGGTTTCGGCGTTGAATCGGGAATGAGAGTGTGAGTTTTCCTAGCTGGGGCCTAGGGCCGACCGGTGGTTCAGTGATTCGGTGGCTCGGTGGTGCGGCGTCAAAGGCAGCAAAACAAATCAAGTCAACAATCAACGGAACGCACAAACATACAACCACACACACACACACACACACAATCACAATCACAATCCTGGGCCGGGCAAACAAACAAACGGACAGACGGACGGAGGGAGGGAGTGCCCGAGGGGGTGGGGCAGTAGGGACTGTGGGAATAGGGGCGAACATTGGGGCAGACACCCTGTAAAAGTTAATGTAACGGCGCATTTAATTGCACGCACGGAATGAATTCCACTCCGGCACTCGGCCGCATGCCACGCCCACACCTCCTGGAGTCCTGGTGTCCCGGACTCCACTCCTCCTTCATTCTGCTCCCCAGAGTGGACAAGCGTAACTTAGCCACGGACCGACGGACGGACGAACGGGCAAACTTGGCTTTTTGGCCTCGCACAGTTTTGGGCCAGGTGAGAAGCGGCAGTGAAGTAAGTAAAAATGGCTATTAGCCAAAGCATTTTATGTGGCTCCTTTTACTTGGGACACGCCCGCTTGGCCTGCATGCTGCTCCGGGTGCCCTTGCTCCTTGTTCTCCCCTCTGTGCTCGTCCTGCCAGCCCATCCTTTGTTGCCTAATGCGCTTTGCTATTTTTTAATTATAACGCAAGTTACCTGCAAATGAAAAGTAAAAGGGCTGCCAAGACGACGACGACGAGGACGATGGCGAGGACGTCCGCATCCTGTCTCAGGAAGTGGCTGCGGCCAAGACACGAACAGCCGGGACCGGCGAGGGACGAAGGATGAACGAAGGATGAAGCAGAAGAAGCTGGCGAAGGCACGAGTTCCCCCTTTATATTTTTCTGCTACAGCCTCTATTTTTTTGTTGTTGCTAGCTGCAACGATGCTGGAAAATTCGCTGGCAACAATTTTAATTGCGTAAACTGTGCAGTTTTCTTGCCCCGTCTCTTTCGCACTGTCTGTCGCCGTCTCTCCCAGTCTCTCTCCCTCTCTATCTATCCATCCATCTCTGCCTCCATACCCCTTAGCGTCTCTGGTCGCTGCAATCTCTAGTTTTCTCTGGTATTCCTGGCAAGTTGTAGCTGCAAAGGCCAAGCTGTGGCAAAATTAAATTACTCATACGCTCAGTTGGCCAGCACTGTAGTGCTCTCTCTCTGTCTCGGCTGCGACGGATTTATTGTTAATTGGAAATGAGGCATGCCCCGACTGTTTGATGCGAAACTGAACGGAACGGAACAAGATTTCCGCCACTCAGCCGAACCGAGAAAGAGAATGAGAGACTTGCTGGGATTCCTACTTACTAACCACAAAGGCACAAAAACACCGAAAAAACGCTGACAAATAGCACGCGTAATTAGAAATTAAGTTTCTCATTCTGCAATCCCCGCCTCCTGTCTGGGAAACCCTAGAGCCCGGAGTGATTAGTACAATGACAATCTGAATGGGCCAACTGGAAACCGCTCGAGACTGCGACTCCGCCGCAGAAGATTCAGAAAACGGCGAGCTGGCAATGACAGGAACTGCTTCCGTGCCGAGCTAATTTATTACAAATGCTCGCCGGCAACTTCTGGTGCTTCTGGTGCTTCTGGTGCCTCGGGCACCTCAAGGTCCCCCTCCTCCGCTCGTCTGGGTCGCTTTAATGAAGGTCTTTCAATTATTTTCTAGTTATGCACTTACCAGCGCAGACGTCACGGAATGAGCTCCAAACTAAATTTAGACATTCCAACGAAAATTTCGCGGTAACTTGGGCCCAAAATAACTAGATCAATGAGGGAAAACAGAGTTTTTAGAATTTAAAAGCTTTGAATCTTTAGGAAATTACTTTTAGGAAATTTTATAAAATTTAAAATCTTAAATAATTCCATTATTTCAAATCAAGAAAATTAAATACCCTGATTTGATTTGCCTTGGATTTCTAGTGAATAAAACTTAAACCATTTGTTGTAAATTTAGTATAAATATGCCTTTGTTGGCTTTAATAATTCCAAGCTGTATCAATTGATGATTTTAGCCAATCACAAACATGTGAAAAGCTACAATTGAAATATAAGCACAGGCTCAAGGTTTGTTTAGGTAATTAATTCAATAGCCACTTGTATGCATATTTTTCCTAGTTGAGAGAGAGAGAGAGTCCATTGAAATAAATATGAATTTCCCTTCTAACAATATTAAACAAGGACTTTTACTGGTTTAAGATAGTTTCAACCAATTAGAAACATTGCAAGCCATGTTGACTTCCAATTAAATACCCAATCTAATTATTCTCCTTTCGGTTGCTTACATTTTCAATTGAATCCCAAGTGCATGCATATATATGTATGTGCAAGAGGATTATTGGGATTTGCACTCTCAACTGCACGGCCTGGCAGCAGTTTAAATATCATAAGCTCAGTAGATGAAGCTTAAATAATCTGGAAAACCTAAACAGGGTAACCCCAATCCACACTCTTAACCCATTTAAGCCCTGTGCTGCCAGAAGAAACCAATTTGAGAGCACATAACTGACTTCAAGGGTTAGCTGCTGGGCTCAAACTCCGACTCCGAGTCAGCCCGAGTATCCTTCGAGCCGTTTACTCCCTCAATTACCCCCACACGTACACGTACAAGCACACAGAGTCAGCGCACACGCACACACTCTTGTATATGTATAAGGCATCAAATTAGAATGGCTAATTGCAAAGTCCTCACATCAGGACCACATTTTCTTTTGTTAACTTGCCCAAAAACTTGCCTTCAGCCATCATCACAACTGCCAGAGCGCAGAGGGTGTCGATGGGCGGATATTGAGGGGTTGGCAAAGGGATACCGGCTCCTGGCTCCAGGATCCTGGTAGATGCATCCCCAGCAGTGGCAACTATTGCATGCTGTCCATGCCGAGTCTGCCGAGCTGGCAAGCAGTTAAATTACTTCTCGTTTATTTTAAATTGTGAAAAATATGTGCAAATGCTCGGCAGCCAGCAGACATTACACAATGATACCTAACAAGACCGAACACGAAGGAGCAGCCAACCCTTACTTACCGCCTCTGTGCCGCCCACAGAGAGTGGCTCGGAAAAAGACGATGCCGGGGACTAGGACTACGATTGGGCAGGACGAAAAGGACGTGCCGAGGGCGGAAGGCGGAGAGTGGGGCCAATGCAAAAACTCTTCTGCAATTTGCAGTGAAAATCGCATCGCACGCGCTGTATTTTCAAATAATGCGAAAACTTTTCCGCCTATGTTTTCCCGCAGAAGAACACGGGCGAGAACGAAGTAGCAGCGGCAGCAGAAGCAGAATCACAAGCGGATGAGTTGGGTCGCGATTATCCGGGGAAAACCAAAGCCAACCCGGCCACCGAACCGAGCAGAACCGAAGAGTACTGAACTGCACTGAACTGAACCATCCAGAATCCAGCAGCCAGTATCCAGCATCCAGCATCAAGCATACAGAAACCAGGATCCAGAAACAGCAGCAACTCCAATATACTTTTGTTTCTTTGCCTCTATTGTGGCGCCTCTCGCTCCCACCACCGCCTCTCGCCTGTTGGCTGCGTGAAATGCAATTTCTCATATTTGCATAACTGCAGACAGCAGATAGCTCAAAATAAAGTTGAAATTTTCGCTGCGGTGGCGGCAACAACAAAGCAGCAACAACAACAACAACTTTAATATTGCCTGGCCGTGCTGCGTAATTGCCCCCGTCTCCGCCGTCCATTCCCCACCGCCTTCCTCAAAAGCCCCCATGTCTTTAGTCCCGATCAGCAATACGAACACTCGGAAAAACTGTTTAAAAATATGTATATATAAATTTTTGCTGTATTGTAAATAATTTCAATAAATATATATTATAAATAATAAAACTAATTAAATAGTCGGATATGATTATTAACCCATTACAATTTTATTATAAAAATTATACTTTATTTAAAGTGGGCTGATCGATCAATAAGTATAACAACAAATATTTTAGAATATATATATACTTTTTTATTTAAATCAATTAAAAAAAAAATGTTTTATGTTATAGTTGTTTTGTTCTTTCTACTAGCTTTAGGCTCTGAACTTTTGATTTTAAAACTTTTTGAATAAATGTTAGTTTATTTTTTTTGGCCATTAGAAAGCGTGATTTTTGCTCAGTGTGCCTGCAGCGGGAGCGCGCAGCAACAGCGAAATCCTTTCCGCTTGGCGCGAGCTACGTAGTTCGTGGGTTTCCGCCAACTGTGCGCTCGATTTTACAAAACAATACGGCAATGGAATGCGACGGGGCACAGCGCGGCAGCCAGTGGCAGCAGCAGTTTCAGCCAAATCAACGGAGTTACGCGCACAACAATCACACCCCCGCTCACCCAAACATACACACACTGCATACACACACACACACACACACACACTATAGACGCCCCCTCATGCACAAGACAAAGCATACTTTCGGGCGCAAATAACCAGCGCTGCGAACGGAAACCAAAATTGAGCGTCCTTCGTAACAAGGACCAAAGCGCGTAGGAAGCGTGGCGAGAGTTGGTCCTATTCTATTAGGATAAACACAAATCACAGTGCGGGGCCGAGGGGCAGCGGGGCAGAGGAGCGAAACGAATCACAAAAATTTCACGCACAAACAAAGCAAACAATGTCGATGGCCAAAAGCAAACATAATTGATATCGTAATCAATTCAAAAATCTGGGGAAACTAAAAACAGCAAATGCTGTGAAAACAACGCTGTGGACATGGGACAAGAGCGGTCCCAGCCGCAGGCAGGCTATGCACACACAATCCACAATCGCCCACACCCGCCCGTACACTACACACTCCACAGGGCCAGCGACCAAAACCACTTTCACATCAGACATATGTGCTTGCCAGTGCGTGCCACTCAATCAACTCTGAAAAACTCTACAAATATTAGCCCCTAATACCATTGAGACTCCGGCATGAAGGACGAGGTCGAGGACGAGGACGAGGAGGCAATGCACCCACATCCATGCCCATAAAAAACTGGAATTGTGTATAAAAATGAAGCAGCAGCCGAGCAACAAAAAGTGGCAGCTTCAAATAAAATTGTTGCGACAAAGGCGAAGGAGCAGCTGAAGGAGCAGTCCTGGCATAACGATAACATTAAGACGAAGTATCGAAAAAATGTGTAGTTCCATTCGCACACCCGTACACACACACATATATATACACTCGCGCCGTCTGAGGCGACACAAAAGCTGAATAACAACACAATCAAGCGAGGAGCTTGGCGGTGTTGGGGTGGCAGAAGGAAGAACGAGCGTGTCTGGGCATAGGCAGCCGCAGGACCAGCAGGGCCCGAAGCAAGAGCAGAAGCAGGAGCTGATGCTGGAGCTGAAGCAACGGCGCTGCATAAGTTGCTGGCGCCAGGCGCAAGCGGCACGTAATAACATTTTTCTAAAGAAAGCAGCAGCGGCAAGCAGAGTAGCAACAACTACACTCGCACAAAATTAAAGCCATATAAATTGTTAGAAAATAATTTGGATTTCTTTATGGAAATTTGTTTAATTAAATTTTTTGGCACAGAACTGTTGATACATTCTTTAAGATTTCTCTAATAATTAATTGTAAATTAGAAAAGGTTTATAATACAAGTTTTATCAACTTTAAATAATACGTTTTCAAGAAATATTTTAGATATTTTTTCATAGAAGACTTCTTCGAAATCCATTTATACAAAAACAAGTTTTTTGTATAATTAAAATAATATGCCTGAAAGTATTTCAAATATTAAAAATTAAGCGAACTTTCTCATCCGTGAAAAAAACCCAGTGATATCTTTTCCAGTGTCGGAGACCCAAGGACAACAAAATACCGTTACAGAGCGGCAAACGAAGATGTCAAGCGAAGGAGCCGCCGAAGTTGGGGCAACAAAAGGGCAGCAAAAAATACGAGGAGCGAAGCACAGGCCACACAACAAAAAAAGGAAGAACCAAAAAAAAAAAGAGACAGGGAATAAAGAAATGTGCGTGGCATGTCCTGGCTCTTGTGGAATGCTGTCAGGAGACAAGTTATTGTTTTTGATTTCATTTTTCTTGCGTTTTTGCGTGTGCGTTTTCCCAGCCGCCACCGACGCCGCTACTCCACTTTACGAGCTGAATGCGACCGACTTCATACATATGTGCGATTTGGGGGCTTATTTCCATATGGGGAGGATATGCCGGAGGGAGGACTAACCCCCGAATTGGTTAGTTCGGCTAATCGAGGTATTTGGTACTTGGGGCCAGGACCCGTCAGGATTTGCCTCGCTTGGCTTTTTTACGAGAGCCAGAAGATTGGCGTTCGCTGCGTTATTATTATTATTATTACGATTATAAAAAGTTGCCCTAATCCGAGTGGGTAATTCATTTCTGAGAGCTAGACGAGCGCTCGTTGCTGGGTCTGGTAACCTCCGGACTACCGACTCCGACTACCGGTCTCCGGAAGATGCCGGGAAACTATGACGGAAATCTTAACACTTAAGAACCCTTATGGGAATTTCAAATGTGCACGGAGTGAACGTGCTTTCTCTTTTTACCAGAACTAGTTTCGGGGCCGCAGAAAGGAGTGTGTGTGCTGGGGGCTGTATCTTTTATCAAGACAGTTCACGTAATATTTCGCACTCACTTATATTTCACTTTTTTTAATAATGTATAATCCCTTGTCTGTGACTTAAGCTAAGGTTTTTGTTTCGAGCTCAAGCTGGTCTTATGGCTAAATGTAGGTCAACTTATAATTGAAGTGACAAACTAATTCGAATATGAGAAGCTTATGATAAATAATAAATTATACATTAAACAAGAAGCTGTCGGCATAAATTTGCGGCCACGACTTATCTTCTTGTGAAGAGACAGTTGCTCAACATAATAATTCCAAAAATAATCCAGCTGTCACAAAAGATGTCCTGGATTGTGGATTAATCAAGCGATACTGAATGGCAAACTTTATTATTATTTAGGTAAATATAAATATTTAGTACATTACTTTATTTAAAAAATTCTACTGGTTTTCTGTAGTACTTTCTTTTCGAAGGCTACGAGAATTGTGTAAGGCAAACTCTCAGTTTCTGTAACTCTGTAAATAATTGAATCCAAGTCAAAGTTAAAGTTCACAAAATTCGGTAACTCCGATCATTAGGTGAAGTTTTCTTATCAAGTCTTATCCACACCGCACGAGCACAGAATCATCAAGTGGCGGGGCGAGTGGGTGAAAAACAAATAGAATGAACGGCAAATAGAAGTAAAAAATGCAAACGATGTGAAAATGTGAATAAACCAGCAATGACAATCAATCATTCAG
Organism: Drosophila kikkawai; assembly: GCF_030179895.1. Taxonomy (NCBI): domain Eukaryota; kingdom Metazoa; phylum Arthropoda; class Insecta; order Diptera; family Drosophilidae; genus Drosophila; species Drosophila kikkawai. The sequence goes on along the minus strand of NC_091731.1, from coordinate 24,005,467 downwards.
TTAGTTGCAGCGCCAAACTTCAGCAATTTCGGGGAGGTGAAGGGTTGTCATTAGGTCCCCACTGCAGCCTGCAGCCCCCTGGATGTTCCTTCAGCCCCTGATGGCCCCCCGGCATTTTGGCAGCCGCAATTCTGGTCTGTTTCACTCGCAAACTAACTTTAGGGGGAAAACTTTCTAATAAAATAGCCCTCTATGCGGCCCGAGGTCCAGGCACAGGCACAAGCACATGCAGTGGAACAGGCACAGAAGTTACAGCTTCTAGTCCGTGGTTATCACCCGAAAAGAGAGTCGAGTCGAAGGAGCGACCAGAACCGCAACAACTGCAGCTGAGAGCTAAGGATTCGCTGGATTCACATGCAGGCAGGACTCAATGCAGTGAAAGCTCTCTCTTTCGCGCTCGCTCTCTTGTGTTCGTTTCCATTTTGTTTCCGCCGCTCTCTAACCTGCATGTGTGTGTGTGTGTCTACATGGCCGCAGCATCCGTTACAATTTTTTACGACTGCGGCGCTGACGTTGATGTTGAAGTGGATGTTGCTGTTCCTGTGTATGTGTTTGTGTTGTGTGTGTGGAGAGGGGCACGCCGCATTTAAGGATTGAGGAAATTTTTGTGGCCTCCGCCAGTAATGATATGGAATGTGTTGGAATTTCAAGAAGTTCCTCCCAGATTTCTTTATTTATTTAAATGAGCAGCCAGCGAGAATGCCACAAAGTCAGAGCCAGGACTCCTGTGTTGGCACGGCGTCTGTATCCGTGTCTGTGTCTGCTACTGCTACTGCGAGTGTGTCTGTGCATCTGGCCAGCCAACCAGCATCTTCAATTGACTGACTCGCTGACTAACTGACTCACTGACTCACTGACTGACTGACTGACTGACTGACTGACTAACTGACTGAGTGAGCATACAACTAAATGAGCGTTGTTATCGGTCTCCTTTCCTGCTCCCCCGACGACTGTCTGTCTGCCGGTGCCTTCTCGTTCTGCGATTACACGCGGCGAAATCAAGTGGCCATGCAAATGAAGGTTAATCAATTATAATTGCTCATCAGTGAGTGAAACCAGTTCGAAGAGTTTCAGTTACAAATATTTAGAGGATAGGAGCCAAGCTGAATTCCTAGAATTCAAAGCTGAAGGCTAAAGAGTTCTTAGTACTTATAGTACTTCATTTATATAATCAAAACTTGTTTAAGGGTAAAGTGAAAATTGTTTAGATTTTCCAAGCAATTATACTTATTACTCAGAACTAGATTTTGGTGGCTGTTGTTTTGACCTAAATATAGATCTTAATTCCAAGCCATGTTTCCAAAGTTTTTTTATAAGTGTAAAACTGTCTGGCTGTCTGGTTGTGTGACTGTGCGTATAATTGTTAGGGCAACCTGCTGGCGGCAGCTTCCCTGGAAAAAGGAATGGAGCCAAGGAGCAAAGAGCAGCCAGGAGCGCTGAGCCAGCAGCTGAATCACAGGACGAAAAAGGAACCAGAGCAGAAGCAGGAGCGGTGGCGGCAGCTACCCGCAATCCACAAGCAACCAGCAACGTCATTGAAATTTATGCACGTTGTACTTTCGTGTAGTGATATTTGTATTGGGAATTAAAACTATGCCCCCGGGATTATATCCTAATTTTTGGCGCTGTTCTGCTTTGGTGGCTGCTCCTGCTCCTCCTTCTTATTCTGCTTCTTCTTTTGCTTTTGCTCCTGGTTTTGCTTAGCCCTCGGCCCATTGTGATGTCTTATTTACCGCCCCCGTCGAATTTCCCTTTGCTGTCTGTCTTCCCATTTGCCATTTTTACTTTTCATTGCTTTTGTTTGCCGTGTAATTAAAATAAAGGCGTGGAGTAATTGCTGAGGTCAGGGAGCAGCGCGGAGTGCCTTGCTTCTGATCACACTTGGCCATCTAGACGTATACGTAATGTTTACTAAGCTCACCGAGCTGCCTCGCTGAAATTAACACTTTTTTTTTGGCTAGTTCAGCTGGTTGCTCCTCTCTGCCGGTCCCTTTTTTTGTTGCGGGCGAGCTGATGGCGGGTATTCCTTGGAGCCCAGAGCTGTGAATTACCGAACAGCAGATAAAATTCTCAGTTTAACACTTTGTTAAAATGCTACCCATACGGACACGCTTACGTTCGTTTACGTTTACGGATACGGCTACGGATACGTATACGCCATGTGGCGCGTCCGCCCATAAAGTGTGCCAACATTTCGCACCCCGAACCCCCAAGTCCGCCCGACCGTCCTCGGCCGAATCCCAACCCACTTAACTGGACTTTGGTCACGTTGCTCCTCCTCCTGCTCCTCCTGCTGCTGGTTGCCATCCTCGCTTGTTGTTGTGCTGCTGCGGTAAATTTCATTTTGCAGGGCATCATTAGACGGAGACCCAGAGACCTAGATTTCCATGCTAATTGGATTCGCAATAAAGGCTGCCCGGAGATCGAGGGACCGACTCGGAGGACTCGGATGCGAAGAATTTCAGCCAACCGTCTTGGCAGCTTTGGCAATTTGAAGAAAAATTAAATTCCCCAGTCAACATGAATGTTTCATCTGCCACATATTTGCAAATGAGTTATGACCGCAAAAGAATTTCGCCAGCCAACCAACCAAGAGCGGAGCCGCAAAAAGAATCAAATAAATTATTAAGACTGAATTTGATGAATGGAGGGCTGGGGCTGTCAGTTTACTTATGTGAGGGATTCCTTGCCGACATCAAAATATAAAAAAAAAAAAAAAAAGGTTGCCCCGATGGCAAACTGTCTGGGGGCAGGTTAACCTTTGTCCGGAACGGCTTCAAAGTACTTAAAATAAACAGGGAAAAGCCCAAGGCAAATCCACTTGACTGGGGAAGAATTCGAGCACTTTAAACTCCTTGGCCAGCCGCAGTGCTGTGTCGCCTCCGTGTGACTCTAATCAGCGCTTAATTATGCATGCTTGCGCCGGGCCAAAGTCCGGCCATTAATCAACATCAGTTATTGCCGAGCAAGCTGCTCTGCTCGAATTCAAACTCGAATTGAAATTCAAGCTGGCAGCCAAAAATCCCCAGCTCCGCACTCGGTGGTTGCCCCAAATGGCCAAAGGACCCGGTAGCAGGACCAGGACAACAAGCAACTGCCAACTAAGCCAAATTGTACGCTCAAGTGCCATAAAGCAATCAAAGTTGATATCAAAGTACCACACTGCTAACTTATGCTCTCATGTATTCAATTAGGACAGCTTTTCGAATGCCCTGCCCTCCTCATCCGCATCTACCTCCTGTTTCTGCTCCTGCTCCTCCCAGCTCGTCCATTTAAAAGAATTAAGCACTTTTCTGCAGCGCAACCGCAGCCGAGGAGATGAAGAAATTGCTGCAGCTCCTGCTCCTGGCATTGAAACCGCTGGCTCGGCTCCGTCCTGTGCTCCTTCAGGAACTTTCAACAACTTCCTATGCCCAAAGTTTCCACAAATTAGTTATGCAAATTATGTGAGTCGCCTTCACCTCACCGGGGGGTTCCATCCCTGCCCAGCTACCCATCTACCCATCCAGCATCTTCCATCTGGCATCACAGCATCACAGCATCACCCACTGTGATCCGCATTTAAAACAATGGCTCCGGCGACCCTTGGCTGCGAATAACGCTCCCAAAAGTGAGTCCTCCGAGCCGAAGACCAGCCCGATTAGGACGCATAACAAAGTAGAATTTGTGTAAGTTCGTATTTAACATGCTTTATGCATTCCTCAATTATAAATAGATTAAAGTCCCGAATAGACTAAAGTTAAATGTTAACTTTCCGGCCAAGGCGGACACCATTCACAAAGCAATTAACGCAGCCAGGTCCCACTCATCCCCTCGCCCTTATCCGGCCTGGTCCCGAAAAGGAAAGGCAGGAACCCAATTTAACTGACTGCCAACTTTCCACAATCACTGCCCATCATCAATTTCAGATTTTGTTGTATGTTTTATGAAGCAGTCAAGGCACAGGACAGCCGCCCGTCAACCAGACACTTGGACAGACAAACAGACAGGCTCAGAGACAGTCGGCGATTGGGTGTGGTGTCGTCGGAGCGTCGGGGTTGGGAGTTTGGGGGGTTGGGAGCTGAAGGACATAGCTGGCAGCTCGTACGGGATGCCGCCCGGAGGGTGGTGTTCGGCGGAAAGTGAAAACAATGCCTGGCCGCAAACGGTTGGGCAATGGCTGTCCAGGGAGGCCGTCGACCGCCTGCCGAGTGTGTGCGGATGCTCCTTGCTGAGTGTTTACTTAACCGTAATCCTGACCCCGACCCAGACCCACCGATCCACCTCCAACCCCCCCCCCCCCCATTCCCCCACAGCCGGCGGTGAGCTGAACTTGAACCACATCGCACCGAGCGTCGAGCTACAAACAAAGACGAGCAGATAAAGCAGCAAAGAACGATGGGCGATGGGAAAAAAGGGTTGGACGGTTGGATGGTTGGCCGGCCGTCTTAAAGGATTGCTCAAGTTGGCCAAAACCAATATGTAAATGTGCGTGTTGTGATTAAGCACAAAAGCAGAGTAAGCCAGATACAAAGAGCCGGACTGGCGGACTGGAAGACTGTCGGACCAACGGACAGACGGCAGAGTTTTCTTGTCTTGTCCGAAAGCCAAAATCTTCAACCGCACCGCACACACATAATGTGGCCCAAAACGAAGCCAAGCAAAAACGCAGCCTTGGCTAACTTTACACACCTCAAGTGTTTGTTTAGGTTGCTTTGCTTTGCCTTGCCATGCTTGGGGTTTGGTTTTTGTTGAATGGAAGTGCCAAAGGGAGGAACACTTGGCAAAAATTAGCAAAAATCTCCTCAAAAAAGGAGATTAGTGCAACTCGTTCAACTTATGCGAAAAGCCTTTCTCTTTGGCAAAAAGTATTTGGCCGGAGTTGAAGAAGTTTTGAAAAGCTTTTAAAGCGAATAGCCTTTAGCTGAGAATTAAAAATTAAATGAATTATTATAATTATAATCAAAAGTATTTCAAAACTTCATCTAGGAAAATATTTTTAAATTCAAATGAGTAAAGTAAGGAAAAATATTTAAAGTACTTTCAGTGGTGTTTCCTACATAACCTCAGTACAAATAAAATTAAAATATTCATTATATTTAAGGCAAGTTTTTATTTTAAACTGTTTAATTGTTTGTGATCAAGATGACGAGCAATAATGACGAGTAGGAGAAGCAAAGAATCTAGTTTGATGTGCAAAGATCAGTGATTTTTGTATTTATCAAGACTTGTAATTTTTATGAAACAAAAACAAAATAAAAACTATTTTTTATAATTTATTAAGTAAGTAATAACAATGATATGAGTTGAATTTTATTCGGCCATTATGTGAATTCGGTTGAATTCCAGCTAAATAAAAATCCCTATCATCTCTTATTCAAGTAGCTCAAGGCTCTTCGTCCGTGCTTTTGAAGTCCTTAGAAAACAGAGCATTGCATTAAGATTATTATTTTATTTGAGTGTAGGTGGAGGAGTAGGTTCTGTGGCCATTTGACGCCTTTGTTGTTTTTGGCCAGCGGCATTATAAATCTTGGCCGCAATGGGGGAAGCGATCGGATCCCCAGTTCGTATGCCTCGTCCCAGACTCACCCACATCTCCGCTTGGCAAAGACAATGGCTGGGAACCTATTAGCGTAGCGCAATCCTGCCTGGCAACCTCTTTCCGCAGGAGTGTGTGAAGTTTTAAGGGGTCCGCCCATAAATTGCAACCGCCAGGTGAGCGGTAAGGGTCTCAGAATGTCGGGGGTGCGCGGGGCTAATGGGTCACTCCTTGATGTATCACACAAACAGACACAAATGATATTTATGCTGCCGCAGTTGCTCCAGCCGCTGCTCCTTTGGCTCCTTGGGCGGAGCCTGAGGAGCCCGTGAGGCTTCTTATGGACAGCAGCCGCGCACTGCTTGGTGTAATAAAAACTAAAATCCGCACAACAATATGTGCGAGGATAATGCCATTTCCGTTTTATGGGAAATCCTGTTAGTCCTGCGACCGTGTGTGCGAGAGCTCGCATGTGCGGCTTCCTCAAGGAGCCCAAATCTGGGCGAACGAGTTACGACCGGGCTACACCGGGCCAAAAAAAGAATAAACCCATTTGGCAAACACAACGGCAAGAGGCATTGCGGTCGTCCTGGCAGTGATGGGTTGCGATAGGTTTCCGAGGACGTAATGGCAACGGTGGCGATGCGTGCCAGCCAAAATGAATGGATCAGGGATCAAATTTTATGGATTGCCTGGGCATATAATATGCCCACACCGCTCTCCACGCACCATAATAATGAAGTCAGAACTAAGAAATAAATTCCGCAAAATTCATTTGCCAAGTAAGGAGGACTTCTTTGAAATTCAAGTGCCGGCAGCTCTATAAGAAATCTTTGGCTGTGAAAAATTAATGGGCTAAGTGAATTGCTATACGATGGCTTTGTTATGTAGGTATCAATTATTCTCTAAAATAAATGTATATAGTAAATTTCTAAATAATCTTACTAATGTCTTTTCTATTTACTTATCTATTAAAATATACTCTTAATGGATTAAAATATCATAGAAACTACAGGATTAAAAGCTCCATATCTGCTACCCCGATCACTTCTAACCATCGCGGCCTTACAATCAGCTAATCTGTCTTACATATTTGCATATCGCCTCGGCTTCAGCTGGGATTACGATGGTTATTCATTAGCCGCATTCCTGGCCGCTCTGGGCCAGCATCTAGGACACGCTGGTTGCGGTTAGCCACAGGCCCTTCTCTCCGCCCCGAAAACCCTTTTCCATTTTCCTCTCTATTACCGTCTCTTTCTCAGCCATAACTAGGCAAACACTTTTTGCTCAGTGTGTGTGCAGAACGGCAGGAAAAACAAACGTCCGACTGCTGTGTGCGAGTGTGTGTCAGCGTCTGTGTCTGTGTAGGAAAAGCGCAACCGGAGAAGAGACGGATGGACAGAGGAGGTGATGGGGAGGGGCAAAATGGAAAGCCGGAGAGTAAGAAAAACCATAACTAAATCCATTGCCATAGGAAAATCCAAAGCAAAGTCTGCGATGCAAATAGTAGAGATTATGGGACTGCAGATGTATGAAGAACGAGGACGAGATGGAGATGGAGCTGGAAATGGGAGCTGAAACCCAAGGCGCGGCCAAGGAGACTCGGGCTGGGGCTGGGGAAGTGCCAAAGGGGAAGACGAAGGTCCCCGGCAGAAGGTGTTATGTGTACGTGGGCACGAGTGTGTGAGGAACAATAAATCTTGCAAGGGTGCCGAATGGCCGGGCGACGGGCTTGAGGCCTCCAGCCTGAAGCTTGAAGCCCGGACCTGGGCATTGGCATGGATTTGAGCCGGGACGTTACCCCATCCCCATTTCCATCTCCAACGGACCTTTACCGTCCCCGCGCCCCCCCAGTCAGTGAAAACCAAAACCAAATAAAACTGACATTATGCGAAAAGCGAAAGCCATAACTAAAAGTTGGATAACGTGGCCATGATGAAGGCATGGAGTGGAATATGGTGGCTGCGAAGTCCGGAGCAAGAGCAGCCGTAAAGTTGATACTAAAGCAAAGAGCAGAGCGTGCAGACCGAAAACAAATCGTTGATTCTACAGTCAACGGTGCTAGACCAGCAATTACCCAGCAGTTGCTGCAGGATGATAGTGAAATGATAGCACTTAAGATGGCAGATAGATGAGAACTGACAGGATGGACAGGTTTCTTTGGAAGAAATAAGCTCTGTATGCTCATATTTTAAAGTAAGCATATTAAATTGATTCTAAATATTACCTGTTATTTAATAAATAAAATCAATTATCCAAATTACCTCAAGAAACTTGCCCTCAATGGCCAAAATAACGTAAAACCATACTAATTTGTACATAGTTTTTTTTCAGTCTCCCATGAAACCAACAGGTTTCAATACCTACATCCTGAAAGCTCCTTATTGGATCATTAAGCCCTGAGCTATGGCTGACCTAAAAAGCTGAAACCGCTCGAATGCCGCTAAGCAAACCCAGTTAGTTCTTTAATCGGCAGCCCGCGAGTCGGGAGCACCTCCGAGTGCACCACAATGGATTCGCCACGGAGCCAACTGCGGCACGAGCTGAATATCATTCGATTACACCCCTTCGCTGGGTGGGACTTGGAAGGGAGGGAGGATGGAGACATATCGGGTATGAAAAACAGAAACAGGAAAATAGAAATGATAGCAAAGTTGCGAAGCCATTGGAGTTTGGATGGGGAGCGATGGGGGTAAAGGATTGCTAAAACGGAAATCGACTTTGGCAAGGAGTTTTTCTCGTACCTGTGAATTGGAATCTGGATCTGGCGCTGCACCGAAGTTATGCAAATGTGGAGTTGTTCGTGCCTGCTGCTGCGGCAGGAATCTGGTCCTGCTCCTCCTGCTTCTCCTTCTCCTCCTTACTCCTGTCAATCGAAGGCGATGTCGCGAGTGCTAATGACGTTTGCTTTGATTGCGCCCCGCACACAAAGTCGAATCTGAGCCACAACTCACAACTGTCATTTTCGCAGCGCGTCTATATCTTCTCGTACTATACATATATATCGTACGTACTCGTATATTCTTGAGTGTCTAGCTCAGCTGTTGTGCTCCTCGCGCTCCAGCGGATGTCTATTTATTTAATTTGCATGCAATTTTCAATTTTTATGCGAAATGCTCGGCATTGACAGCAAACGATGCGCACATTTCGCATCGGCAATGCACAATAGAAATTGAATTGCAAAATTTGTTTGCCTGTCGCAGAAGGGCAGCAGGCAAATGGATTGCGAATACAGTGGAATAGCGGATTTGAGGGCTCTTCACGTCTTCACGGCAATGTCACAAGGATCCAGAGCCCAAGGAGCGGCCAAGGGGAGCTGAGGCGGCAGCCAAAGTCGAAGGAGAAGTCGCACAATTTGGCGGCGAAGATGTCAAGTATACGCCACAGTGACTGCAATTACAATGGGCCAACAACAATGAGGATCTGCCGGCACACACAGACGCAAAAACACACACAGTAGCCGGATGCCACCAATACATACACCCAAAAGTCTGAGTCTGAGTTAGAGTTTGAGACAGATCCTGGTGCGAAATAAAATGCACACACACCGATGCTACTGGAAAATCGCGCGAAATTTGGCGACACGACCAAAACAAAACAACAACTTTCGAACGTTTAGGCCGCGAAAAATTGCAAATCAGCTGCCTTCGAACCACCGAACGCTCCGAACCTGAATTCGCAACTGAACTGCCACCGAAAGGATGCTGCCATCTGGACCCGAGCGACAGGATGCCGAGGATGCAGGACGCTTCGGCGGAGGCTGTCGTGCTGAAGAGAGTGAGACAGTGAGACTGAGTGAGAGCTTTCCCGAGAGCAGAGAAAGAGCGGCATCGACATTGGCGACGTGTGACTTCGTTAAATTTCTGCGGCGACAGCACACAAAACGGATTCGGAAGCGGAAGTAGCAAGTAAGCGAGCAAGGAGCGCTCTGTGGGCGTGCTTGTGTGTGTTTCTGTTCGAGTCCTGTGTGCCTGTGTGTGAGGGGGGCGGGCCGAGTGGGTGGAGTGGCGCTGAAGTGGGCGAAGTAGCGCCAAGTGGCTGGCTAAAGTCGAGTCGCGGAGCACGACCAGAATGGAAGTTTTGTGTTTGTGTTTTGCAATGCCAACTATACACACTCACACACACACTCACGTGTGCAGTCACACACACGTCTATCTAGCCATACATACTTATACACAGTATAGTATGTCCTGGCATCAATATTCACATTCGCACTTGTGCGAGTATTTTCTGATTTGCTGCAATCGCGCTTGCCAACAACAAACTTGGCTAACAACAACACCAGCAGCAGCAGCAGCACCAGCTTCGGGGGTGTTGTATCAGGGAAAGGGCTCTAGGGGGGGGTAGGGGTGGTATTTTCCAGCGGATGTTTGGTAAATCTTTGGCGCCGGATACCAGCGCTGTCTTCCCCTTTTCCCTCCCGCTCTCGTGAGACATGGTTAGAGAGTCTTCCATATCTTCCCATCTGACTCCTGCACAAGGAGAAAATAATGAATTATTAAAGAGTTGCCTTACAAGCAGTAAGTCACATAATTATTAAATCAACCCGAGATTCATGGATCATAGGAGGAATCTTTTAAATTCACATTTAACATATACATAATGAAATATACATCTGTTAACCATATTTTGTATATCTATAGAGTAATAAAAAATTTAGTTTTGACAAAGTAGTACTTCTAGTTTCAAAATAAAGCTGCTGAAATCGTAATTAAAAGACAAGCTTAGGCCTGAGAAAGTCATAATATTTTTTTGTGAGTGCAAGGACTCGAGAAGCCCTGCACCCTTGGGTGTGCATGTGTTGGTATCGATAACTAATAAAAGCATTACATTTATGTTAGAGCCAAGTGCCGATTCGTCCCCAGCCCCCAGTCCGCAGCCAGCAAACCCAGCTCAACCCCCTCGTGTCGCCCTAAGCAATAATTCAGTTTTCATTTCTCTGTTTTCCTCAGTTTCTCATTTTCATTTTCATTTTCATTTTGCAGCCAGTGCATGTGTGTGCCGTGTGTCCCCGTTTCCCGTTCGCCCAATTGCAGCCCTTGATTGCCGAGTCGCCCCCCGCCCCAAAGCCTGGCCAAATGTGCTACAGTCACGGCCAGCTAATTGGCAACACTTGGCATCTGTGCTTTCTTGGCCAGTTTCGTATGTGTGGGGCCTTGAAGTGCTGGCTGTGGGTGTCTCGTTTAGTTGCCAATTGCTTAGTTGATTTTCATTGTCTGCCCTTTGGGCCGGGCAGACAGGTGGTGGCCAGCTAAAGGGAGGGGAGGGTGGATAAATGCAGGGGAAAGTGCTGGGAAAAATGCAGGGAGCTTCTTCCGACGTATTGGGTTGTAAGTGAAACGATAAACGCTGTAGCTCGCTGTCATTAATTGGCTGCCGGTTGATGTTTATGTCGTTAGCTCTTCGTTACTGAAAGCCAACAGCGGGCAAGCGGGGCTTCGGTGTTTAATAATCTTCTCACATTCATCTGGTTTCAGCTTCCACTTTGGCAGTGATTTCACTGTGATTCTTTTTCCTTTTTTTCGAGCAGAGTACCACATTCAATTAAGTTTTCCAGGACAAATCTGTAGAGGACAGCCTCGCCAGGATGTTAATTAATTATGTTTGTGTAAAGAGCGCGCTTATCTTGTATCTCTGGTATGTAGTTAAAGCCGAAGCCAGCCTAGCAAGTGTCCTCCATTTCCTCGGCTCATAGCCAAGTCACTGGCAGCTTCCTTCTGATCCTGAATGCCTGGACTCAGTCTGTGCCTGCACCTGGCTTTGCCTCTCGCTGGCTGCTGTTTGTGTCGTCGGACTGCTGCGAAGGCGAAAGGAAAATATCCGGTTTTCAGCCGCAAACTGCACTTTTCTACCCATTGTGCAGCTCCATTCGTTATCCTGCTGAGTGGCCCACACAACCAGACCGAAGGACTCACGGACTGGCAGACAGACACACGTTCAGGACATTGAATTTGTTTTGGGTTTTGATTTTTCGATTTTAGATTGCACGTCTGAATGGCCAGGACCAGGAGCAGGAGCAGAAGCAGGTGCTGGACCAGAAGCCAGCCGAAAGGAGCAAGGACCAACGAGGACCAAAGCTCGGCAAATTCAAGTCGCAGTTGAAGTGTTGACTGCCGCATTTATCGCAGCTGCAGATGCACAGACTTTTCCGTATTCCAATTGATTTCGAAGCACTGGTCATTCAATAAACTAATTAAATACAAGTGACGTATAATTAATTTGCTGCCGAGCACCAAGCTTTGGGGATATCCGTCGAATTGAATGGAAAAAATTTGTTTATCCGAATCCTTGACTAATTAAATATACCAGTCTTGGGAACCTCCCTGGTCTATGTAGCTGAAAATTGATGAATTTTCAGCTTGATTCGCTTCTTCTCGCTCCAAGCATTCAAATTGTGTTTGCATTCTCGATTTTCATATTTCTCATATTTCTTTTTTCAGCTTTTCTTGCTTTTCCACTTTACCGTGCTTGTGTTTGCGTTGGCCAAATGGAAAAATTCTGGGACGAAATAGATGTAAAAAGCGTCTCAGTTTCAGCAAAAGCACAAAGGAATAGGAAATTGAGTTAATTTTGCAGTCACACTCCGGGGCTGGCTTTAATAAATATTTGAGTTCGATGCCAGTAATCGGCTAATGAATTGGTAGCTGCCTGGGATAGCTGCGATACGTTGAAGGGATGCATTGAAAGGCTTCTGGGACAAAGAAATAAACCGATTGCAGCTAAGGACTCCAGCTCCAGCAGCAGCAGCAGCAGCATCTCATCAAACTGGCATGCATCGCCTGGCCGCATAATTGCAAATGACACCGCAAAGGGAATCCCCTCCGAATGCCGGCAAAACGGTTTCAAGTCTACTTCTGTGTTTAGCTCCATTCTCTGTTCTCCGTTCTCTGTGCTTTTTCAATTTTCCTGCAGTTATATACCCGGTAGTTGTTGGAATTAAAAGGTATGTTGAATTCGAGGCAGGGCAAAGGAAATTTATTAGATAAATTTGTTTTTAAATTTATACCTTTTTTATTATAAATTTTAACATCACAAATAATATAAGATAACAACTTTTCAGTTTAATGACGGGTATTTTTATAGTCGGATCCTCGCGTTCCCACTCGTTTTTGTTTTGTCCTTTGAGCGGCTCCCAGTTCCTCGACTGTGTGGCAGTAGGACCAACCCTAGTTGCAGCTGCAACTGCAACTGCACCTGGCAGCGTTTCCACTTGCTTACCGCTTTTTTTCTGGCCTTGGCTTAGCTTTCTGCCATTGTTGGCGCTCGTTTGTCGTTTGTTGCCTGTTTGTTGCATATCAGGGAATAAGTTTTTCTGGCATTATGGCCGTACAAGTACTGAAACACAGAGAATGACAGGGAAACGGATAAGAGATGAGAGAAATTGTGATATAGAGTCCTAATACACTTAACCCTTGGCCTGGCTTAGGGGAATCCACTCTATGATTCACTCCGCTGAGTGTTTTAGAGGAGATTTTTCCTGGATAAGCTGGTAGAAGCTGGAAAAGGTTTGCCTTTTACATATGTTAGATTCATTTAAACTTAAACTAAACTAAACGATTACCATGTTTCCTTTTAATATATTAATTTTAATGATTTATTTGTTTATTATTCTTAGGTATATAATTTGACTAATTTCTTTAAATTGTTCCAAACTGTCAACCAATTGCCCCTTTATCAGTATTCTATTTTTATTTCCTTTATATCTTGGCTCTAAACTTCTCCTTAAGGGCCAGTTTTAAATGGCACGCGATCTCTCGGCTCGAATCAAACTTTATCTGGACCTTTAAAAATGAAGTGAAAAGGTCAATCAAAGTTACTCAAAGTATCCATTGGCCCTGAAGGGGTTAAACTGCTGGCAGTGGAAGTGGAAGCCTTCGGGGCGGATTACCGGAGGCAGCCCTTCGTTTCCACCCTCCAAAAAAGAAGAGTGCGACGTCCCTGCCACGCCAAAGGATAATAGGAATCGAACCGGCACTGGATGCCTAAACTTTTGCAGCTGCCGTTGCCACAGTAAACCTCCTGCAGCAGCTTCAGTTCCTGGTACCATCTCTGCAAAGCTCCTGCAGCATTTGCCCGTTATATCCCACTACCAAATACCCGCCGTTTTCCACGTTGTTTACCAAGTTTTTCCTCAGCGACTTTCCTGCCGAGCTTGTTTGTTTGTTTGCTGGTTCGTTCGCTCGTTCCCTGCCGACTCGCTTCAGGATTCGGGACTCGGGACTCTTCCGCCTGCCATCTGCCCTCTGCCGATGCCACAATCTGCGTTATCGAGTTGATTGATATTTTTAAATTATGTGCCGCAGTCGGCATAAATTTTAAATTTTCGGCTACAGCTCCAAGATGCTGATGCTCTTAATCCGCATCTGAGGGCTCAACTCGCCGTCCGTGTCAAAATGCCAATCGAGAATCGGCTTCCGTTGCCGCTTTTCTGCACTGTGAAAAAATGATTCAGGAAAATGAATTAATAAAAATAAAATAATAAAATAATACACTTATCTTGTAACCGATTAGTAATAATAATAATAATATTTAATACTTTTAAAATATATAACACAAATAACATAGACAATGCTATTAATTTTTAAAAATGTAAATAAAAAAAATGTTATCGAAATAAATGTAATTTTTAATTTTTAAAGATTCGATTTTGGCTAGCAATCACTTTTCAGCCATTTAGATAATTTTGGATTATTGTTATAAAGCTTACAATTGATTTTATATTTAATACTTAATATATACAAATATTTGAAATACAAATTAAGATTTTACAATCATCCTTCGTTCTCAGTGCACCTTTCCACTTACCCGCTCCCTCGATTTTTTCCGATGATGATGATGTTGATTGGCGCGGCCGCTGCGGTGCTGGCCTCATTTTGCCGTAGTCCGCCGAAGCTGCCGGCTTTAGCATAAAATTAACATTAATTTACTTGCGGTCTTTGAAGTTATTGTCGGCCGCCTGGTCGAGCTGCCGTGTTTTTTGTTCTTGTGCTTTTTTGAATTATGGAACCGAGCTGAGTCGAGCCGAGAGCCGCTTTCTTTGCAGACCGGCTCGGTCTAGATATTGGGCCGAGATCCTCGAACAATGGTCGGCCGTGGGATTTTGGGTTGTGCCGCTTATCGAAGCGTGGCACAAATGTTATCGGCCATTTCCATTAATGAGGCGGCCGTTTAATGAATTCTAAAGTGTGAGCAGGATGTAGACGAGCAGGTCCGAGAGTCGGCGCCGCTGAAGGATGTGCGCGCTCGCTTGCTCGGCACAGGTCCTGAAAAGATTTTCGATTTGGGCCTTTCAATTGTTCGCACGGCAGCGACGCGGTCCAAAACTAATTTGCGGGCAACGTTTTAGGGTGCCGGAAATGGCTAAGGCCATTAGGCCGGGCCCAGTCGATTCCCAGTCGAACCCGCCGGCAACCGGGAATCCTCGTTCTCATCGTCCGCCACCCACGCCCTAATTCGCTCTCCTGGTGAAAAGTCATCAAATGGCTTATGTGGCCCTTACACATGACGATTCTGGCATTTCGATAAGCCGGCGTAACAAATTTAAGCCCAATCCCAACCGAAATCCCCAAAATTCCCCGCTCGCTCCTGTCACCCGGCGGCTATTGATTAACTATTTCCATCCAGGTCCTTTCCCCATAATGTAGGCATCGCTCTTTTCTTCTTTTCAATTCCGCCTCGCTTTGTTTTGCTTTGATTATTGTGATGGATTTTGGTCATTAAGGATTATGGGTGCTGTTTGGAAACCTTAAACTTGTTGGAATCCGCTGATTACGGGGCGTATGCGCAATGTGGCCGACATCTGGCTGAGTCAGTAGCATTCGGAAAGTAAATACGCCAAGTCTGGATAGACTTATCTTGATATAACTATTATAATTGGTGATTTCCGATGCTATGGCAAAGCGGAGAAACTCCCTCATTAGTGGTGACTATTAAGTTATACACGGCGTATGCGCAATGTTCGTTCGACGATGGCCACATAACTTAATCAAGCCACATAATGGATGCAAATGGGAAATCAAATTTAGCACCCAACCCACCACCGCCACACACACAACCCAAAAGGGTTCTCCACTTACTTATTCAAATCAACAAAATGAACAGCAGTGCCAGGAGCAGCAACAGGAGTAACCAATGTGCCCCGCATCGGCTCCCCCCGCCGCCCATAGAAATAACATCAACATCTACGGCAGAGTATTTAAATCGAGCAGCTTACACGCACTCGGGCCAGACTTATTAAATGGATTAAAGTGCGCTCAAAAGCGACTGTCGAGGGTTCTCGGAAATCGGCAGCAGGAGCCGCCGAAAGGGTCCTTCCGGCAAAAGGATTAACTGAATTGGCCGGGCAAATAATTGAAATTGCTTTCCATATTGCATGCGGCATTCCAAATAATATTTACTCGGCCCCATTCAAACTTTGCCCCGAAAATGTTTGCCAGCCGCAGGAGGCCAACAGGCCAACAGGCCAGCGGGCCAGAAAGAGGCCAAAAGGCGGCTGGCAAACAAGCGGCGCGGCGGTACAAAAGCCATTTGAAAATAATGCCAAAGACAAATAATATTACCTGTTACGCACACACACAAGGCACGCCTCCACATCAGTCTCGGCTACAGCCCCAGCCCAGTCTCAGCCACCATAGAACACAATCAAGAGGGGAGAACAATGGGGCAGAGCCGGCGGCGCTATCGGTTTATTTATTTAATCAACACTCCACAGTTGGCTTAGTGGGTGCTTCCTTTTTTCGGCTGCCTTTAAGCCAAATAAAGTGCGGCGCTTAATCTTTGCCACATTTTATCAATTTAATTATTTCAATTTGAGCGTAAGCAGCAGCAACAACAGGAGACAGCCACGGCCAGAGCCACCGACAATTTCAGCTGCAGACACCCACGCACACATACAACCAGAGGGATAAAGGATCCCCAGCCTGCGAGTCGTGCTCCTCAAGCGCCTCATGCCCCTCGTGCCCCTCATGCCCCTCCTGCCCCTCCTATACATCCTGTTCGTCCTGTTCCTCCTGGCTAAAATGCGCGCAATCTGCGCATCAATAAACGCTTTAATCTCTGCTCTGCCTGCCATGTTGCTGCCGTTTCTGCCGCTTCTGCCGCTTGTGCTGTTGCTGACTTGTTTGCTCCCCAGCCCCCAATACCCCAATCCCCGCCAGCAACCTGCTGCCTCTCCAGTCCCCAACCAACCCTTGTTGCTGCCGTCTGCCCAGAGTTGGTCGGGATTGGTTTTGGTCTGGTCGAGGGTCCCTGCCGTTGAGCTTTGACCTAAAGCGATTCAATAATCAACTGCCAACAATTTTACCGTACTTTACTTTATTTTCACGCTAAACTATCTCAAAGATGCGAGCGCATAGATACGCTACAGCGATTTTTTGTGCGGATTGCAGACACACTCCGACACACCCAGACAGCCACAGATATATATATATATGTATATAAATATATACACAGATATATATTTATCTATGTGTATTTGTGTGTCTAGCCTTAGGCCAAAAGTTACCATACTAACTTGTTTTTAGTTTCGAGTTTGTACGACATCATTTTACTTTAAGCACTTAAATATACTTTGCCCCACCGCCAAACCAGAACCGAGCTGAGTTGAGCGGAGCAGAGAACAGGGCCCCAGGCAGGACATCC
Source organism: Drosophila kikkawai (assembly GCF_030179895.1). NCBI lineage: Eukaryota > Metazoa > Arthropoda > Insecta > Diptera > Drosophilidae > Drosophila > Drosophila kikkawai. Next base: position 23,988,309 of record NC_091731.1, on the reverse strand, counting down.
ACCGCCTCCTTCGTCCCGGAACGCCCCTTCCCTCGTCATCCTCCTACGACGGCTAAGCTAGAAGTATATTCTATTTTATTTCTCCATCTATGGGCGGGTGGTGGCCACTCGAGCAGTCCGCACTTTTTATATCGGCAAACTTTTGTTGCGCTGCGAGTTGTTTGTGTTTTTCTTTTGCAGTTTTTCAGTTTGTGTTTCGCTCGCTCTCTGGCTCTCTGCCTCTCCTGCCTCCCATCTCCTCCGGCTTTACCAGCTCCTCCTCGGTTTTTGGCTGAGCCAGAGATTTCTTTGGAGTCCACCTATAGACCGCATAGGCTTCTGCATCAGTGTTGCCAGCTATTGATTACGGAAATGAAACCAAGCCAGATTCAAGATAGACACAGTCCACCTGCCATCTGCAGCAGCAGGTATAATGTTGCTTAAAAGATGAAGATATCAAATTTGTATTTAATATTGAATAATATATATCAGATTGTTTCAGTTTTATATGTAGGCAACCGGGTTTGAAATATACTGAACGATATTTAAATGTAAATACAGTTGTTTTGGGGTTTTAAATTAAAAAATTTAAAAAAAAAAATAGGCTTTTAATTAATATAAAGAGTCATAAAGAAATTGAGCCTCCAAATAAACAATTAATAATCTCTTATATTTATTTACATAGAAATAAGTTTATCTATAATTTTTGTAGTTTTTTTTTCAAAATAAGACCACATTTCGGGTTTTTACAAATTTTTAAAATGATTTACAAATTTGTAAATTATTTCCACTAGCCAGAAAAAAGCTGATTGGCCAACTCTTTGCCACAACTCTCACTCCTTTGACGCATTTATGGCCTCGCCTCTCCGCCTGCCGGCCATTCTCCAAATCAACCCAATCTGGATCCCAGGCTCCAGCCTGAAAAGCGGCAATGGCATCAAAATCGCATTTGAATTTAGCCGTCCCATTGTCCCCACTCCGTGGTCCTTAGTCCGTAGTCCGCACTGTTGTACTGCCTATTTGCTGGCCACTGTTCCTTGGGGGGGGGGGAGTTTCTGGCAAGGATGTGGGGCTTTCGTGGGGGTCTCACTTCGAGCGGCGCGTAAAGTCAGCCGACCCTTTTAGACTATGCGCCGCATATAAATTTCAGCAGAGGATGGAAGTCCTGCCCACGCCGTGTCCTTCAGTTGTTGTTGTTGTTGCCGCTGCTGTTGTTTCGTCCTGTTGTTGGCGACATCGGTAGCATCGTTGTCGGCCTTGTGGGGCATTAAGGCAAATCGGGTTTAATTGAAAATAAAAATTCTTAATGGTCTTTAACCCAAGATTATGGTGCTGTATTGCCGGCGTCTTTTAGTGGCCTCTTTTATTAAATGGGTGTGTGCGCGCTCGTGTGTGTGTGTGTGTGTGAACGAGTGCGTGTGTGCGTTGTTTATGCGAATGTGTGTGTGTAAGCCGAAAAACCCTTTTTGGCCCCGGCATCTTCGTCTTGGTTGGCCTGCACCATTTTTATGTCGCCGGAAGTGGCGTGTAATCGTTTTTATTTTGTAATTGTTTTAGTGCCACTTCCTTTCGTGTTTTTTATGTGCTCCCTTCCTTCCGCTTTGCCACCCTCCTTCCGCTGCCCTTCCTGCGACATCCGTCGTCCATCGTCCGCGTCCGTCGTCCCTTCGTTTCGGTTTTGGTCCTTTCTCGCCCAGGATTTTTTTCGCAGCTCCCTTTTCGGTTATCCATCGTCCATCGTCCATGCTTTTATGTTTCGGGCGCCGCGCACTTCTGGGGCCAAATAGGTGGCCTCATAAATCAAATATGTCACAGCAATTTAGGTGTCAGAAATTTTATTTTTTATTTTTATAACATTTTCCCCCGGCCCCAGCACCGTTCAACCGTCCCCTCGATTCCCTGGTCAACCCAACGAAATGCGTAAAACCCGCAAAAAATATTTAGAGCCGTTCTCAATGGACAGCCGCCGCTGCCGCTACCGCCTTGGGTTCGCGCGGCGGCAACGGCGGCGAGTTAATGGCCCTGCCAAAAGGGTGGCCTGCGGGGTCAAATATTTTGAGAGGGTCCAGCCGAATCGCCTCTCAAGAAAACGCAAAATTTAATGAAAAAAGTTTCATAAATATGGCAATGAATTTAATTAAGGCCAACAACAACAGCAGCTCCGAACATAACAACCGAGAGCCACAAAAAAAACGTTGAAAACGGTCTGAAAAGGAAAAAAAAGGAAAGAAAAAACGGGCAGAAAAATGTCGGAACACTAATTACGCGAATTAAACGTCAAATTACAAAAACAATTTGTTTGCAGTCACTCAGCGAGGGAAAATCATAAAGGGGAAAATCGGTGCCAACAGAAATGGTGCCGCCATTACGCATATGGGAACATTAACCTGAGATGAGGTAATGAAAACTTGATGGCTTAGCTGGCAAAAAAATATATATGTATATATCCTGACTTTTTAGAAGCATATTTTAGAAGGATCAATCCTTCAATCTAGGAAAATATTAAGGTATTTAATATACTTTAATGAAATGTTTTCTTCCAGAAACTATTCATAAAATTGTTTATTTAAAGGCAGTGTAAACTTATTTAGCCTAGTCATTATCAATATTCGTGGCAAATAAATCCTTTATCCATAAATTGATTAATTGAAAAAGGTTATTCGCAAGACAGTCGGTTATTAGAAGGCTTACAATTCATATATCTTTGTTATGGGATTAAATATGGCTAATAAATTGCCTAATTGATTAATGAATTACACTAAAATGTGGTTAATACCAACCGCAGGCTCCTAGTTTTAGCTCTAACATGTGTGCTTTTGTGTCACTCGACTCAAAGGTTAAGTAAATTAATTAACCGGCGATTAACCCCGCTTATCTCGTCTGATGTTTATGCATCCAATTAGGCCAGATCTCCATGCGAGTAATCAAATTCACGCCTTGCTACTCCAGGCCTAATGCCTAATTATCCTTGCCTAATCTATCAGACACATGTAAATTTTGGAGCCCCTGTTAACAGCCGGTTAATTAATTGCTTCCCACTTGCCACAGCCCACATAGTTTCACCCACAAACTTCCTCCTCGCCGTGGGCCAAGTTATTTAAATGATTTTTCTATGTTTAGCCGCCATAGGAGATGAGCACTTTATTAATCTAATATTCCCCAGATTGAATCCCACGGCCATGGCCATAAAGCGCATAACGGGCCATAAGCTAATAATGAATACAATTCCTATTAGGGCCATGCCTTAATTGAAATCCTCCCCATAAAGAAACAGGATCGAAACATTGAAACTGTTGACTGCTGACTGCTGACTGTTCCTGCTGCGCTCCGGTCGAATGTCAGCGAATTAAGTCTAATTATACTCGAGTCTGTGGCGATGATGAAAAATGTTTTGGCACACGCTGTCAACGTGGGCGAAAGTTTTCGGGCTAGAGAGGGGAAAGTGCTAAATCAGAGGGGTCCAGTGAAAAAAAATTTGTAACTTTTTAAGAATTAAAAATAATATGTATGTAGTAAATATCAAGAAATTTATAGAACATTTTAACTTAGTAATAATAATAAAGTTAATTTGTAGAATATGTTTGATTCATTTAATTTGCTTAACAAGTTTTTGTTTGATAAATTAAAAAACATCGACCTTTTTTCTCCCACTGCAGAGCGCATCAAAAGCAGCCGCATCATCGAAAACGCGATAGAGATTCATTAAACGAGGGCAGGACGAGGACACCGCTCTCCCGCCCGTTTCATGGTCAAATGTTAATGAATCTATCGGTCGACTGCCAGGAGAGGTTGGGGGGGAGAAGCGAGAGTTGCCGGGGAGTACATCACTGTAATTGAGTGTTCATTAGTGGGCCAGACCAGACCGGGCCGTGAATAAATTCGGTCGGGCCCGGCTTATTGACGGCTGCTTCGACTGCTCCAACTGCTCCGACTGCGGCTATCAAATCATCGGTACAACGTCATTAACATGCCCCCGCCAATGAAGCAGTCAAGCCGAAAGCCTCACAATCCTTGGTAGCCCCCTCCTCCTTCGCCTCCCTCACCGCTAATCCACCCCAAGGAAACCCCGCACACATCCTCATTATCGTCATGAAATCATCATCTTTATGCGCTAATATTTGTGATGTGCTCGCCAAGTTTCGCCAATTTCATTGTACATTAAAGACAGCCACGAGGAGCTGGGGCTGGCTTCGACGGGTGCTCGGGTTTATGGGGGTTGACACCACCCCTGATTAGCCAAGAATCTGCGAAGGGCCACTCGCTGCCGTTAAACGAAGTTTACAAATATAATTTGGTAAATGTGCGTTATGGCAATGGAATGAAAGAAAGGAACGCTGAGCCCCAAACTCTTTCGCCAAAAAGTCCTGGCTGGGGTAAGGGGTCCGTGAGCGAAAGTTGAGCAAATGCCAAGAATAACAACAAATTGCTGTCGGTGTGTTGTTGTGCTTAAGTTTTTTGGCAGCGCGAAACATCTGACTGGGATTTGATTAATTCTGAAGTCGGTTTAACGTCTAAGAGAGGGGACGGCTTCCGGGGTCCTGGCTCGGTGGAGGGGGCGCACAGCTTATTCATTTCGCTGTGGCTTCAGTCTGTCGGGTTAAACTTTGACGAGCAGCGAGGGAATGGTAATGGGAATGAGATGGGGCGGTGGGGATGTAGTTGTTGGGCATCCGGCAGACGTTAAATCAAAAGTAGCTCGAGTAACAAGTTTGATTATAAAATGCAACAACTGTAAATGTTATGATGGCGGAAATTTGTGGCAGCAGCGTCGGAGAAAATTGGGGCTGTCGAGGGGGCTGAGGCACAAGTTGTTGTATCTGCTGCATTGTTTGTGGCACTTGGCGCTCAACTCTCTGGCCGTGGAGCCAATCAAATATTTATGAAAAGCGTCTTTAAATTACATCTGTTGTTTGCCTTGATACAGAAGGAATAAGTAAGATATTTTTCAATGGGAAATGATTGCTTTTTGAGAATTTTAATTGTGTGATTCAGGTTCTTTGAAATTATTACTTTCAATTGAGTACTAATCCTTTACTAAGGTAGACTGAGACAAATGTTCAGTTTTACTTAAATAGGCTTTAAACAAAAAGGCCAGAAAATAACAACAATTTCCTGTTTATTTTTCTCTTGGTTTCCTAAATTAAATTAAAAATAGAAACCTATTTTTAGACAGTGTTCAAAAGCAACAGGCTTAGGCCATCAATCAAGATGTCCTTGGCTTATATTAATGAGCGATTATCTCCTCAAAATTTTTGGTAAACGACCAAATTTAATAGCCTTCTTATGTGGCCTGTTTAAGGCCGGCTTAATTGGTCTCCAATTGGACAGTTATTGGGGAGTGGTCGAGCGTGTGTAAATAACTTTTGCCACTTGCCGGCACTTTATGGATAAGTCCCCCAAAAGCGACACCTAATCAAAGATAGCTTTGCAGCTTTCTGGATGTGTGTGTGTGTGTTTGTGCCTGTGGCAGTGGCCTGTTGGTCTCCAGTTGAGTGACAGTCAGCTCTTAACTCTAAACTCCAGTTCCCAGTTTCGAACTCCCGGCGCCCAACTCCCAACACTCCACTTCAGTTGCAGCTCCAGCTGATAGTTAATTTCTGTCATTCACTGGAGAACGAGTAGGAGATGGAGACGGAGAAAATGCCCCGGCTGAGTGCATTTGTAGCCTTTGCTGTTGCAACTTGAATTATGTGCATGTCATTGTCTAACTACACTCGCATAAAACTCATTTTCCATTTCGAGCAAGCGACTCCTACTTGTCCGGATTTTCCCCCATTCCAGTGCCCGTTGCCGTCCTTTTGCCAGCCCAGCGTCATTATCATTCAGCAATCCGACTGCGACAACGATCGGGACAAACAAAAATACGGAAAATACAAGCCGGAATACCCGTACTCGCACTCGTATACGTATCTCTCCTTTACTGCAAACACAAAATAAATTAGAATTGAAATAATTCCGGGACGAAACTTTGTTCCTTCTCGCTTTTATTTTCATTTTTTGGTAGTTTTTAATAAAGCAAACGTCGCTGTGCAAACTTTTGGCCAGCGGCAACGCTGCGTATGGGCAATATGCAAAAATGCCAGCGGACAGACCCAACTCAACTTGCCGCCCCAACCCCCCTTACCCCCAGCTCTTTCGCTTTCCCGATTTGCCGCTTTCCCAACAGCTTTTGCGGTCGGACTTGTGGCAAACAGGCAAACAAACAAACAAAGCAATAAGGAGCGAAGGAGCGGAAACAGGAGCAGGAGCAGGACTAGGACTCTGACTAGGACGAGATAGAGTGAGAGCCAGATATAAATAAATAAAAGTTCAAGGATGCGTGCGCTTTTATCTTCTTGGTCTTTTGCCGCTGATTCCACTTGCTTTGCTTTCGTTTTTTATTTTTCCGACATTTTTTTGCTCTTTTTTCCCGCTTTTTTTCGCCTCATTCACGTTTTCATATTTTGTAAATAGCTGAGCAAAAATGTTCGTCCGTCCGTCGCAAACTTTTTGCGGCAATTTAAACTAATGATTTAACATTTTGTGTGGCCTTTGTGTGGGTGTCTGTGTGTTTGTCGGAGGACATTCGCATTCATTCGATTCTCCAGCGCAGCTCCGCCTCTCCAAGCTTGCTCCTTGGTCCTTTCATTCATGTCCTGTCGAGGCGAAACGAGACGAAACGAGACGAGTCGAGGGTCGGTCAGCAAAACCGCAATTTGAATATATAAATATATTTTAATGATGTCGCCGCTCATTAATCATAATCTATTCATTAATTTTAGCCTCCTAGCCCCTGACATGTCCCACGGATAGCGCTCCAGGGATGGGGAAGGGGCAATAGGGTCTCCGGAATGGAATGTTTTACAAACAAGTGAAATGTGTACAAACTGTTCCGGCGCTGTACCTTTGTCCCGCACAAAGTGCAGATAGCATCGCGAGCGGGCCGAGATTCAGGGCTCAAACATGACATCACAGCTAATTAACGAAAATATCTCTCGGTAGAGCCACCACCACCACCACCACCTGGCCAATTAGTAGGGGAAAAGGAGGAACAGAGCAGAGCCGCTTTCCCTAATGACAAATTTTTTCGCTACATATAAATTATGCATTAGCCCACGGCAAGAGCAGCGCAAAAAGCTGTTAAATATTTGAAAAATATTTAGCGCTCGGCTCAGCTGGGCCCGCCCCAAGTTAAGCCGAGCCGAGATTCCGAATAGGCGACAGTTGGCGCTTTACACAAAATGTGTCCCATTAGCCCGTTTTTATTAAATTCAAGTCACAGTTGTCCAGTTTGGTTGGCAGTGAAATTCCGGTACGGTGCGGTACGGTTCGAGGAGCGGAGTGTACTGGATGGATGGAGTCTCCGAGAAATCGAAGCAGGATAATTTGTCACCCGACTGCCAGAGGGGGCGAGAGCCTGGCAAAATGGTGAAACATTAAATTTGGCAAATAAATGGACACTTGTTTGTCATAACGCTGCAAATGCGCCCAAATAAAATGGAGAATGAAAATGAAAAACCAAAAAGGAAAAGCGAGAAACGAGAAACGAAAAACGAACGAATTGACGGTGTGACGGCAACGGCAGCGACGATGTAATCCAAACAAACAAAAAACGGGGAGGAAAAAAATGTTAAAAATGAAAAACAAGACCATTACCATTGGTGCAATAAAGTAGAAAACAACCAGCGCAACTATAATTTAAGTGATAGGAAAAGGACCCAAGGGATACCCTGCAATCGATGCAGAAACCAACTGGAACTTTATGAATTTCAGGGGGCAAATGCTTTTATTTAAATGCAGTTGTGTGTTTAATTCAAAAAAGTGTGTTTATAATTAATAAAAGAGTATATATTTTTAAGCTCAAAACTTGAATTAAATTTAAAAATTCTTTATTAGGGTGTCAACGTAAATGAAACTCAAGTCAAGATTTTTTTTCATTTAACACAATTCCTCTCTAATTGTTGTAAAGTTGTTTAATAACCCTTAAACTTTTAAAGAAGGTTTTATTGTTATCCAAATTTAACCATAACTGCTATCTAAAAAAGACGCTCTTTTTTAATATTTTTCGCTGTTTATTTGGGCAAATTGTTAACCTATTTAAGAACCTAACTCCTTCAGCCTTATCCGATCTTCTTTATCCCTGAACGCTGCTGGCCAAATCCCAGATACGTAGATCCGATTCCATTATGACCCTATCGGTACATTGAATCCGATGCTGTCAAATCAATAAGGCAAATACTTTAGTGCCCTTCCATTCCAATATGCCTCAATTTGTTGCTGCACCGCATCCTCCGAGAAGAAGCAGCAGTAGCAGGAGGCAGGACCAAGCAGCCAAAGGATTTATAGGAGGCAGGAGAGAGCTAAGGGGTGGACATTGAATAGCAGAAGGGTGAGCGCAAAGCGGCAAATACAACGAAACGAGGAAACGGCAAATGGCAATGGCAAAAAGTAAATAAATCGCTTCAAATTTTCGCATGGATTGCGGGTGAGTGGGGTGGTGGTGTCTGGGTAAGGGTAAGGTGGCGAGTGGCCGGGGGAAATTGTAACCCAAAAACTGCTGAGCTCTCTGAGCTGAGCAGAGACCAAGAGGTGACAGAGGAGCAGAAGACGCAGCAGTTGAAGGCGATGGCAAAAGGCAAAGTTGCAGGAACACTACAAAAAAAAAGAAGAATTGGAAGTCAAGATCACCAAAAATACTTAGAGTAAGGGTAGAATTTTGTATATGTTATACAAGATATCTAATTCCTATTGCAAATCTAATGTATATATATAATTCTCCGGAATACCCTACCACACTGGCGAAGGTTTATAAAACAAGCTATCCAAAAAAAAGTACCCAAAAGGCCTAAAACCTTTTTAATTATTTTTACTTAATAAATAAGTCGAGGTTAAAATGTTTTCAATGACTTCTTTGGTAAAGTATAACTTACAAAAGTCTAGATTGAATAAATATGATTTTTATTTTTTGTGTAGAGAACAGAAGGGCGCCTTTTTGCTTCTTTATTGTTTCTGTTGCTGCCGCTGCTTGTTATTATTGTTGTTTGCTGGTTTTGTTGGTGTCGTAGGTTGTTAAAGGTTCCGCTCACTCCCAGGGATCCAAAGACGACTAGGGACACTTTCTGCGTAGCGTGGCATGTACCAGGTGCAATCTATCGATTCGCCGTTTCACCCGTCTCCTTTGCTCCTTCGCTCCTTTACTCCTTTTCGCCTTGTCGCCTGCTCCTGCTCCTATTCTTACACCCGCCTCTGCTGCCCCTGCTCCCAATGCTGCTCCTTGTTTGCTATTTGTGCTCGTTATGGTTGCTGAAGCTGCCAGCTTGTTGTTGCCGCTGCTCGCACTGCTGTTGTTGCAGTTGAAATATTTACGACGTACGTTGGACTATTCCACTATTTGTAACACCCCAAGATGGGGCCTCGACACACGCACAAATGCTACCCGGAAAATTGGTACAGCGAACTGGGGTATATTAGCTTTGGGCACCGAAAGGTATCGAAATACTTAATTTACCCACGATATCAGCTATAAAAATAAACTTTTCCTATATTTTTTTAACAACACTTTTTAAGAGCTTATCATTTGCAAAGTATTTTGCTTTGTTTAAACTTAACTTTAGACAAAAACCACCAACTAGTAGTTTTTATGTAAACGCATTTCTGTATGCAAAAATATTTATGTCAATTATTTAAATAAATGTGATATGATCTGAACTTGATTGATTATTTTTCTTCACTGAATATATTCCTCATTGCATTGAAAATTATTTTTTTTATGTTTTCCACACTCAGAGAGGTAGCTTTTTATTCATTATATAAATTTAAAAAAAAGATTAAGTGAACTGTTATATTTGTTTACAGAAATTAAATATTAAACTTGGAGTTTATCTAAACTTACCATCTTTGTTTTTAAGTTTTACTTTATCAAAGAGACTGTTTATGTGAATATTTTGTTATGTAATAATTATTAAAAGAAAAAATTCAAATATTCAAAAAAAATCGTATAATTTTTTGTTTAAATACTTTACAATTTTGTGGCAGATACAAAAATGTTAGTAAAAGGTATTTGATAATTTCACCTACCTAGGAATTTTCATTTTTCCTTCACTGCTTGCTGCCTTCCCAACCCCCTTTTTCCAACATCCTCCACCTCTAGTGGTAGTTGTTGGTTGTGCATCGGTTTTGTATTTTTGTGTTTTTCGGTTCTCATTGTTGGCTGGGTTTTGCCGGGACGAAAGCGAAACCAAAGGGGAATATGCAGCAATAAAATAACAAAATAGCACAACAAAATAGGAGAGCAAGGAAAAACCAAACAAGACGCGTCCTGCTTTCATTTATAATTTTATTTATTTTTTCAATGCATTTGGCGTAAATAAAGAAATAAAGCGTTGGCAAAATGCGAAATGCGAAAAACAAGAAAAAGCGTCGGAAAGCAGCGACGGATCCGTGGAAGCTGCGGAATAATTTGTGCAAATTTTATGTGCGGCACTTTTCATTATTTGCAAGAACAAAAATGCTAAAGAAAAAAATAAGAAGGCATAGAGTCAGACAAGTGATGGCAAAGGCGAAGAGTTGGAGGAGTATTTTAATAAAACCGGCGGCTACACGGCAAGAAAACAGGAGGGAGACACACGCATAGAGTTTCATAAAGGCAAAGAAAGCAATTGAGTTGCGTTGAAGTGGCATAAAGTAGTGGCAAGTGGCGGTTGGGAAGTTCTTGCTGCTGTTGTTGTCGTTGTTGGCCTGGCTTGGCTTGCTTTTTAACCATTTTTGTTTGGTGGCTGCGACCGCCGCTCGGCACTCCTCCATTTACCCACACAAACAGATATGGCCAAATTAATAGCATTCATTAACTAAAGTATTCTAAATGTTGAACTTAGTGACGACTTGCTTATATCCTTGCAGGATGTAACAAATTTATTCAGATTTTTATAGAGCAGTTAACATGATCCTATGAATCATATATCCATATAACGTCAACAGCAGATTCAATCTAGCCATGTAAGATAGAAAAAAAAGTACTCATAATTTGTATTACAATTGAAAAACATTTGTATTTAATTTAATTTTTATATTTATCAATTTTTCAGCTTCATTTCGATTGTTACCCTAACAAATAATAGCACAGAATTCAAATTTAAACTGCAAAATTAGCTTTCTTTCTGGTTTTACTATTGCTAGCCCTGTTCTGTACTTAGTTATTTTGTTAAACTTTCGTTACATACATTGATATATGAGTCCTTGGTGCTATTATTTTGAACTGCGCTGTTACCATAACGAGATGGCGAGGAGAGTCAGGTACATGGTAGTTGCTGGTAGATGGCAGATCCTGATGCGGTGAGTTCCTCCTGGGTTGTAATGGGAAATGAAATGAATGAATGAGCATAAGCACTTTTTTGTTTGTCTGTTTGCCTCTGTGTTTGTTTGTCTGTGGTGGTGGCTTCCCCGGTGAAAGCCAGTGTGTGTGTGCAAGGGCCTGCTGCGAGTGTGTGCGTGCGGGAATGTTAGTGTTTGTGGCCGCAGACGCAGACGGTAGAGCAGAAATGATGCACTTCAAATTAAAATGCGAATGCAAGCGAAAACTTCAAAAGAAGCACTAGAACAGAAAACAGAAGCGCAAACGAGATACTAATAGACAATGCCAAATGCTAGGGGATCCCAGGATCTCTTTGTGGGTGTTTGTGCTTCTAAAAAGGGGGCGCTGGTCTTCGGTCTTTGGTAGGCGTGGCCGTTTCATTGAATTGAAGAACCCACCATAAACACACTAACACACTGTCCCAGCGAAAGTGTTGCCGTCCAAGGATGTGTGTGTTGGTGCAGCCAACGAAGGATAAAGTTAGCGACGATGACGAAGCAGGACCCGCAAATGCACTCTGTCCTAGCGATGGTCGGAGGTTTCGTTGGGAAATCAATTCTAAAAGTACCCTCAAAGTCCATCCAAAGTCATTGAACACTTGAAAAAAAACAAGGACATTAAAAAAGCAATTTTAAAATAAATTTATTAATAATTATTAAAAGCCTTTTTTAAATCAATACTGTCTCTTTTTTAGGTACACTTAGCTGAGATAAAAAACAAAACCCAGGCTATATGGCTTGTAATCAAATAACGTTGCTGTGTATTTAATTAAAAGCAATTCTGTGTTATCCGTTAGTCAGATTCTGACAGCTAAAAGTTAAGGACTTTAGGCTTCCTATGCAGCGTGCTCAACGTGGCGTATACGTGATTTTTTTGTTTTGAGATTTTAAAAATTGTTGATCACAATTTCTGTATTGGGTCTAGCAGATATTGCAAAAACTAAACATTCAATGTCTTGTCATTATGTTTTTATTTAAAAATGTCGCAGATTTAGGATAAATATTTCAAGCATAAAACAAAAATGTTAAATATTTTTATAACCTAAAACTTTCTCGCTACTCTTAAAATAATTTCTATGTTACTTACTTAAATTGAATGAATAATTTTATTTAGCCAACAAAGAGGCATACACACAACGTTCTGTAAGGATTACCGAAAAAAAAAACTTAAGCCTGATTGGCGGCCATTATCGAAATCACTCTTCGAAGCCTTTCCACTTCCGTTTCCGCGTCTGCTTCTGCTTCTGCTGCTGCTCGATTCAATGCGATTCAATTCGCTGCGATTCAATCACGTTTTCGGGCACGAACGAGGTCACGCGCCCATCCCTAATACAAATGCACTTTGGACGTGGCCGACGCGCGCTAAATTCGCCTTAATTCACTTTTCATACAAAACAGCGGCAGCACAAAAGCACGCCCCGCACGCACACATACAGGAGCAGCCAGGACACACAAACACACACACACTCGGAGGCAGGGACACAAGCATACACCCGCGCACACAGAAGCAAATGCATGTTTGTTGTAATTAATTTAAAATATTATTACAAGAGCGCGCGCGAGCGCTAAACTAAAGAAGAAAGCAGAAACAGGAGCCGAGGTGGCAGCAGCAGCAAGGAGGATGCCAAAGGGGGGCAGGGGCTGCTGTGCGGGGGGGCTGAAAGGGGAGCACAGACAGTGACAAGGCAACGTTAAATAATTATAGCCCAAGCGAACTGCAAACAGCGAGCAAACAAACACAGGCACACAGACACACACACAGCCAGCAGCAAACAGCATGTGAAGTGAATGAGAGGGATGTGGCCAAATAACCGTATGCTGCTTCCCCGCCATAATGTATGGGTGTCTGTATGTATGGGTGTCTGTGTGTGGAAACTAAAAAATCCCTAACCCCGAACTTTGTTTTTAATTGACGCGACAACAAGCAGGAACAGCAAATCAACAAGCAGCATTCCAAAAAGCGGAATAAAGGATAACAGGACCCAGGGAAGGCATCGAAAGAGCGGCGGAGCTAAGGGAAAAGTCTGCCAAAATACCAAAAACAAAATTAAAAAGGGGCATCCCAAAGCGAAAAAAAAAACAGTAAGAAAGTAATAAACGTAAAGCTATTACAAAATCTGATAATGGTCTGAGGGCAATGGCAATGAGGCAGACAAATAAACGCATGCCGGCTAACACAAACACACACACACACCTACACAAGAGCACACGACAGGACATTAGAAGAGCGCGAAAGAGCGAGAAAGGACCCGAAGGAGAGAGCGGAACGAGTGGCAATGAAACACAAACACTTCAAGAAAAGGTATTCAGCTAAGAACTGGGTTTTTGAGTTTCCTTATACTGTAAAGAAAGGTATTGAAATCTCAAAAGATTCTAAATCCTTTCTTTAAAGATTAAAGGTGAGCAATAAATGTTTTTAATACTGCTAAAAGGAAGTTAAATATACTTTTAGCGAACTAAATATAATAATCAATTAAAGCTTATTACTTTATTATAAATTATAATACCCTGCAAAGGTATACAAATTAAGAAAGTTTTCTGTTACCCCCATTTCTCGCTTAAAATCACTCAATAGTTACTTAAATTCTAAGCACAGAAACGAACTAAATATAATAATCAATTAAAGCTTATTACTTTATTATAAATTATAATACCCTGCAAAGGTATACAAATTAAGAAAGTTTTCTGTTACCCCCATTTCTCGCTTAAAATCACTCAATAGTTACTTAAATTCTAAGCACAGAAACCATAATAACTAAATAAGCATAGAAATATTTTAATTTTCTATCTTAAAATCTTTAATCTTAAAAACTCTTTCTCTTTTTCCTGTGCACAATAGTGCAAGGGATCGAAATAGTAACAAAGTGCAGGACACCCATAAAACCCGTTACAATATGCCCTGCCATTGAAACAGCAGCAGTGGCAGTGGCAGTCGCAACAGCAGAAGATGCAGCACAGCAGCAACATCCAAGGCACAGCGGCAACATCTACACCAGCAGCAACAACAGCGCCAGGAGCAACATAAACATTGAGGCGCGCGTGCTGCGACGGTTGCCGCAATATTAATTTCACGAATGAACAACCCTTGAATAAGCATGCACTTCATGTACCGTTATTATGGCCCCGAAACGTGAGAGTTTTCTCTTCCATACCGAAATTTCTCTCTTTTAAAGAGAGCCACGAGAGCTGCCGACAGAGCCACTAACTTGCTCTGAAAGCTTTTGTCCTTCGTCTAATTTCGTATCACTTCGTTTATTTAGCCGAAGTCAGCCAGTGTGTGTGTGTGACTGAGTGAATGTGTGTGTTGGAGGCCAGTTGCTTTTTCATTGTGCATTTCCCAGAGGTGCATTTTTCTGAAAATCTAATTTGAGAGATTGAGATTGTTTGGTCTTTCAATGTTCGTGTTGCGACGCTTGCAATTTCTGGCCACCGCCAACAATAAGGGTTCTCGTCCTCCTCCCCAAACACACATATACATATATATGGCACACAAAAGTGTATGTGTTCGGCCATATATTTATGCAGCAGTGGCAGGATATTGGGGAGTTATGGTCTCGTCTCGGAAATACTCCAAGTCACAGTCACACGCTCACTTTAATTGGTCGAGTGCGTCGCAACGCTGCGGCAATTTCTGTTGAAAAATCTACATGGGAGATTTGCTAGCTGCAACTGTAATGCCAGCAGCAGCAGCAGAAACAGCAGCAACAGCAGTAGCAGCATCTGCAACAGCAGCAACATCAGCCAAGGCAGCAACGGAATCCGCATGGCAGCGACTTCAATCATTGCGCGCCACGCTCGCTGCGGTTTGACAAACATTTTTCACAGAATGTGCGAAGGCAACCGCCAAGCGCCAGGCTCCACGGCAACCGAACTCCCTGTTTAATGGCACACGGCTAAAAAAAAAAATACGTTTTTTGTTGTTACCAACTAGGAGTATAAGTTCGTATGGAATTTTACAACTTTGGTAATTGAATATAATTAGTTTGCTTACATTGCAGTTATTTTTTTCTACTGGAAACTATGAAGGATAAAGCTAATTTGATAAAATGTATTAATTTCAGAAACAATTTAATTAAAGTGTAAAGGAATAACAATTCAAATTAAATAAAGTATTTTTTTTTCCTCTGTGCATCCCTGCCGAGATCTCACTCCTTTGGCCTTTGCCCGTCCCTTACTTATTCGTGTATGTTTGATGAGTATGCGAGAGTTTTATGGCTGTATTGGGAATGAGCTGTGAGCAAGAGCCCGCCGTATCGGAAGCAAGGGAACGGGGAGGGCTGAGCCTGGAATGAGGAGCAGCATCAGGAGCAGGAGGAGGCGCAAGGATGAGCTGGCGTCAGGCTTTGGTTTTCGCTTTGGCTTCAGCTTGGCGCCTCTTCGCCGGGCTGCCGTGGAGGCTGATTGGGTTATGCTGTGATTTTAATTTTGAAATCATACGAATGCGAGTACTGCTGCAATGCAAAGCGATACGATACTACATGTGCGGATTTATTTATGCACATATCCACACACACACACACACACAGAGACATACGCGTACACAAAAAAAGGAATAAAAAAATATTCGTATTTGTGTGCGAGCGTAAAACGATAAAGCGCCTTACAGGATTTTGCATCGGACGGCTGCTGTTCGCAATTTGATAAGCTACCTCTGGGCATTATTTTTACGACTCTTTTCCGGCTCTCTCGCACACAGACAGACAGCGTTCGGCAGACGCCTGCAAATATGCAATAAAATATTCTGATTTTAAGCTGATGTGTAAATCAAACGAATCTTATTGTTTTCAATTTGTGCACACACACCCATTTTCACCGGCCCGCTTTTCCCGAACAAGTCTCACCGCCAGCTTAGAAGTTCAGTCGATTGCGGAGAATCGTCCTTCGACACTTGATCCCATAGAAATCGCAGATAGAAGAGCCATAAGCATGTATCAATCGAGTGTGGAGTGAAGTTGAAGGTTACCGGCGCCGAGAACCTACATACATGTATTTAAAAGTCAGTCTGCCTTTATTAAGTATACGCCCCGTTGAACAATTTAAACACTCATCTGTAGAAGAGCCTTTCAATTCAATGCTTCCAGTAATCAAGCGAAATTCATTCCTCTGAGAATTAAAGTCGATTTTTTCCCTTAAACTGTCACGTTAATATATTCCCATATTCACCTTAAAGAACATAAAACCACTCTAAGTATCCCAAACAAAATGTGAAGCTGTTTTTATTGTACTCGTAATTAATTTTAGCGAATTTACATTAACAGACGTATGAACTAAGCTATACAAGATTCGGATAAAGCGTTTCAAACATATGACTATGGGCATATGGATATGGTACAAACATACAAACGATATATACGATACATACAACTAGAACTATCAACTATCAACTACTGCGGAAACGGAAATGCTTTGCGCTGAAAGAATAAGGAGTAGAAGTAGACATGCCCTAGAATGGATAGAATAGTTAAGAGGTTAATGGTCCTATAAGAAGAGCTTGAAGAGGGCAAAGAGCGCCCAGGCAGCTAACGAGTAGAAAATAACCAATGTCGTATAGTGCAGGACCTTCAATCTGAAAAATGTATTTTAGAAATCGTTAGTAATCGTTAGTAATTTTTGTATGTAGTCTTTTAAGTCTCACCTTTCGTAGCGCTTAATGGACTCTGGAATATTACTGGGATCATCCTTGACTACATAGAGACGCAGCCCGTAGAGACTGACGCGGAACAGATTGGTCCAGTCCAAGTCCCGCATATCGAAGGCAAACAACCTTTTGTCCCTATCGTCCAGTTTTTCCGTAAGTTTTCTGACATTGTCGTTGTCGAAGCGGAACTCATTTGAACTAAAGTACTTTAGGACGTTGCTCAGCTTGTGGATCTTTCGGTATATCTTCATCATCCTAAAAAATAAAAAACATACTGAGTTTCATTGGAAACCAGAAAATCCCCTAAATCCAAACCCACCTTGGCTTCTTGCCGATGATCACCATGATGGCGTCCATGACCAGGGCGGGAAGTGTGTGATAGAAGAAGCACAGGATGTGATATTGCCACATGTGTGGCACAATGGTGAATCGCGGATACCAAATGGACTTGCGCATCGGTATGTCACAGCCGTACTCAAAGCCATCCTCCATGTATCGCCGCCAGGTGACCATGTTATCGGCATCCGGCACATAATTGTAAATCGGGGGCGTCTCGTATCTTTAAATTAATTTCAAATATCGAGTTTAAAATGTATAATAAAATTATTAAATAGTTTCAGAGCTTTGCAACCCACTTGTTCCGAGCTATATCCCAGGCACTGGCCAGCAGAGCATTCACGCACATATCCACGGGCACAATGTGCGCTTTGTTGTCCATGTCGCCGGTGAAGACTCGCAGCACGCCGGATCCGATGCCCACGATCACGCCACAGGGGCCGTACATATTGTCGATCCAGCCAGTGACCGGTTCGCGGTAAGTGGTGATCACTGTAATTCAAAAATCGGTTACTTAGAATTTTAAAGAACCGTAAAAACCAAGGAGTAAACGTTCTAACTCACCTATGCCCGGTCTGAAGATGGTGACTGGCAGATTCTGTGCACTCTGCTGCACGACATTCTCGGCCAGAACTTTGGTAAAGGTATATGTGTTCGGATAACCCTGGATAATGGTCGGCGTCAGGGTGTTGAGGGTGTGCTCGTCGAGGCACTCGCTCAGCTTGAAAGCATTCTCGCCGGTCATTGTGCCGCTGTAGAACTTCTCCTGGATGTGACGCATGTTGCAGTGAGCAAATGCTGTGGAGACGTGGACGAGGGCCTGGAAATATGATTTATTTAACATAAGAAATTCTTTATTATATATCTAAAAGTTTTAGACTAAAACAAACCTTTAGGTTGACAATCTCTTTAGCCAGCTTTATGATCTCCTTGGTACCATGGACATTGATGGCAATGGCCATTTTGAGCTTCTCATCAAAACGCACTGTGGCCGCACTGTGCAGAACGATGTTGACATTCTCCAGGATCGTCTCGCGCTCATCGGCGGATATTCCCAATCCCGGCAGCGAGCAATCGCCACTGATGATGGTAATCTGGCAGCGGTACTTGGGGTTCACCTGCTTCATTTTGCTAAAGACCTGCCCAGAAGAATTTCAATTAGTATGGGAAAAAATCAATTTGTTGTCCAAAGTCCACTTACGGGATCATTAAACAGATCCTCGATGCGTGCGAAGGCATCCTTGCCCTTCTTGGTGCGTATCAGCAAATAGATTTGTCCCACCTCCGTGACGCGCAGCAATTTCTCAATGATAACTGGAGACAGGACAGGATAGGGCAGCACGACACGACACGAGACGAGACGAGACGAGAAGATGAGAGGACGAAACAGGAGGTTGTGTAAAAAAGTGGGCGCCATTCCAGTCACGTACTGGGAGTCGAGTGGAACTTACTTTTGCCAAAGAATCCTGTGCCGCCAGTGAGGAAGACGCCCTTGTCCTTGTAGAACATTTGCATGGGCGACTCGTCTGCGGGGAAGAGATCAATGCAAACAGTCATTAAACAATTAGCCAATTTGATGCGCATCATTGGGGGCTCAGTTTCCCAATCCCGGCGTCCTCCGCCCCGCCCGATGTTTGTTCGGTTCGGTTTGTTTGCCGGCAACTTGAAGCGCCGCCACGAATTTAAATGCGCATCAAATGCCACTTGAATGGCGCATAATTCACGCCACACACAGATACGAACTACGCACACATGTACAGAACCAGATGCAGGGGCAGGCTCCGATATGGGCACCCACATAGGCGCATAGTTGGTGGGTCATGGGGCTACCGCCCTGCTCCTGCTGCTCCCGCGTGCATTTTTGCCCAAAGTGCCAAAACGGCAACAACACTTGACGTTTCAACGCCGCCTGCCAATGGTTGCTGCCCCTCTAAAAACCCCCTTTAGAAGCCGCCCCTCCCCTTGGACCCCCCTTTGTGGGCCATCCATCTCTGCCCACATTGTTGTTTGCGGCATCGGTTGCCTGCCACTTGCTGGGCCACTCATAAATATTTGCAAGTTAGCAGCTCGTCGAGCCATTCATCTATTGTCTAAAACGCACACACGCTGCCAGCACACACTCGCACACGCACAGTTGCATATGCTACACGTGTATCCATCTACACTGGCAAACTGTGGGAGTTAGTCTGCCTCTTTTTATAAATGTTTAGGTTATTTTCTTGTATAATCTATAAAACTAGAAATACTATATCAGAAATAGAAAACTATGAATATTCATTTTTAAGACTTTAATTGAAATGTTCAATGTTCTTTTCTGCATATTTTTCAAAAAAGAAAGGCATTCATAATTTACATTTTAATTAGAAGTATGCCTAAAAAATGACTTTCCATTAAATAGATTTTTTTTCCGTAGACAAACAATGAAACTAAATAATGGTTAGCCGCCAAAAATATATGCTCAAATAATCTAAATCAATTGTCACTAACATAACCAGCCTTAACCGGCATTAATTAAACCTTGTGGTTTCTGTGTACATTAAAAATAAATATTTGTGGAAAATAAACAAAATATTTAAAATTTCATAACGGACTAATTTGGTTTAGGCAGTTAGTTAATCCAGTTGAATATAGAATTTATAAGCTCTTATTCCTTTTCCATGCTCGAAAGGGATTAACTTATTTTCCGTAATTTTCACTCCCCAAATTATTGCCTTTTTCTTCAGTGCAAGATCCTCACACATTCCTCAATTGAAAGGCATCTCATCTTGAGAAGACCTGGTTCAACTTCGCCTTCGCCTACGCCTGTGACTCAAGCTGCCTAATTGCCAATCGTCGACGTAAATCACTGTCAGTCGGCGGACAGGGACCGCTCGCAGCCCGATATGCAGCCAGCCAGACAGCCGTACACAATTGCCACTTGATAATTGCATAATAAATGCAACATTGCTGAGGAGGATGTGCCGCCGGCCCTTCATCGCCCTCAGGATTCCCATTTGCCCATCACCCCAATGCCCTGCTGCCGGCTCAAGCATAACAAACACATTCATTCAAATACGACTTGACACCTATAGCTGACACCAACAACAGCTCCTGTCCAATGGCAAGCCACCGCTATGCCATCACAGCTCCCTCCTCTCCCACCTCCTCCTCCTCCTCCTCCTTGGAGCAAATTCCTGGCTCGAGGCCGCACTCAACCACAAGCACTGGGCTGGCTCACTCAAATGTTTTGTTTACCTATGCTAATTGGCTTAAATGCAACTCAAGCGCACTTCGCCTCCATCGCGCCCAGTGGAAAACTGACAAGAAAGGCAGGTTGACTTTGGAGAGATCTAAGCTTGAAATACCCTTGCCGGACACTTATTTTCAAAAAATAAATGTATATACTAATCAAGCTAGGTTTAATTCAAGTATCTTTAAATATTATAGGTAGGTATAAAATATAATTTTTAGATTTTGATCAGACTGCTGCTTTCCTTTTAAACTTTTAGATCAAATATAAGTACCTTCTGTGAGAGTATCACAAGTTTGCCACCACGCATATCTTCCCTTCCTCTTCCTCTTTTGGAAAACCGACTAGGAAAAACCCCCGAAAGACTCTGGCTTGAAAGCCAACGTCATTGTTCGGGGCCGCGGCGAAATCGAGCCTCACTTGGAGTGACTCGAGTGGGAGTGGAGTGTGGCGTTTAAAGCTCTTCGAGCGCTTTGGGGCATTTGTTCAACGCTAACTCCGGCTCCAGCAAAGGCACCAACAGCACCAGCACCAGCACCAGCACCAGCCACACCATCAACCAAATCCCCACCAGAATGCCCAACAACAGCAGCGCCACTTTGAGTGAATTGTCAACAATTGTTGTTGGCTCTTCGGATTTTGCGGGCGGCAGACAAAAGACAAAAGTCTGTCACATAATTTGTCAATTTCAACAAATTTTTGTTTCAACCCCGCTTACCCTCCGGGCAACCCCGCTAATGTAATATTTCACGTAAATGCCTTTTATTTTTCCTGGCTTGTGGCTGGGGATTTGCGTGGTTCTGTTTTTTTTTCCCCCTCGTTTTTATTTTTTTTTTTATATTTGTGGAACTGGTCACTCACCCTTCACGTCATTTATGAGCTGACAATGATCTTCCAGCGATTTCATCCCATTCATGATGTTCATTATTTTGGGATCATCCATCTTAGCCAGGTAAATATTTCCTAATTATCTGCGGGAAGAGAGCACAAAAATGCGGAATAAATTAGTAAAACAGGAAATTCAGGTAACTTAAATCAGAGAATGTAAATAATGATTCATAATTGGTATTTACAAAGATACTAATATGCAGTGGCGGTTCGATTTGGGATATATTTAAGTGAACTCTTTATTTTCAAACGAATATTATAACCTTTTGGAAATTAGCTATAAGAAATTGGCATATAAATTCTCAAAATCCCTTTCCTTAGCTTATATTATAGATTTTTTCTGGCCTTCCAAAGTTTGTAGAATTAGCTTGAAATTTATAGTGACGCGAATTCCGATTGCATTCCCTTTCAGCAACACAGATAATCCCCTAATTGAATATCTGGACTCAACCCATTCAGCCTAACAGCCGCCCCAGAGAAGTTTTCGGGAAATTATTCCTTTAATTCGAGCTAGATGAATGGGAAGCGAAAACCATAAAGCCAATTACAAGAGCCCCAAAGCGGTAACCATGCGACTGTTTCTTGGCTACTAAAAATCAAATATATACGTAAGTATATTTCGCTCCAGTAAAGCTCGAAATTTAATTAAAACTTTGCTCCTTGCTGGCAGGCCAGAACCAGGAGCCACAGCTAGACGCCGGGAAAGTGGGGAAAAGTGGAGCAGAGCGCGTCACTGAAATTTCTAATGAAGTGCCAGACGCACCTGTTGACACAGCCGAAAAACAAGAAGGCTAAAGGCGGCTAGATATGAAACCGAAACCCAAATGAGAGTCAAACTCAAATAAAATTTAATAAAATTCAAATTATACAGAGTACGGCGAGAGAGTGGCGAGTGCAGCGTTGCCGCTGAGGTGAATGAAACTATGCAAAAGTTGCGATAACAAATGCGTTACAGAATTTTGAACTCGTTTCATTTTTGGCAAAATGAACAGCGAATTTAAGCTAATTTCAAACTGGGCTCGCAATTTAAATGAACTCGTTTTCAGCACCGTCATGGCGAGGTGTAAACTGTTCAGTGTATATGTGCAACCTGTTACCATAACTCATATATTTAATTTTGATTTGATTCCATGTCGGACTTTAGCCGTTCGATGCCGCCTTTATGGGAAGCACATGAGAGTAGTGATAATTACGTACTGGCCAGCAGAAATAAAACAATTGATTCAAGACTCCCGGCGAGAACCAATAGTGATAGTGCGAACGCAACCAAAGCTCAGCGGGTGAAGTTACACAGAGAAATACGCGTATCTCGGAGGACAAAGGCAGAAAATACCGTGGAATTCCGGGAGATGTAAGTACAGTGTGTTCCATAACGGAGTGCCAGCCTGCCACCGAATACCAACAACAGGTAGTTAAGGTCATGAATCTGTGTCTGTAATTAACTCGTGTTGGGAGCGCCCTTTTATCGGAACATTAGCAGGCGTAAATAACTCCAGTCAATTAACTATGTAAATAGGCGAGTGTTGGCAATCATTAAATGAAAATATAGGGTATTTAGATAAGAGTATGAAAAAGCACCAGTCATTAGAATAATTAGCAACTTGCTTTTCTGTTAATGTTTCGACTTGGGTTCAAAGCCTTGCTTTAATGGGAATTCATGGGAGTAATGATTAATAATAAGTTTTAATGATTTTACTAGAACCTTTTCAATGTTACTTCATATATTTTATTGTAAATACTATTTCTCTCTTAACCAAAAAACATTTCCCTTAAATAAGACAAGTTTTTCTGTTGAGATTGCAGAAATCAATAAAGAAATTATCTTATTACGATACAAATTAAATAATATTGTCTTAATTAATCGCATAACGCTCCATTGCAGTCCATATAATGAACGTGATTAAGCCAAATTAAATGTAGCAGGCAGCCTTACACTGCCGACGCGCACTGTCTGCTTGTAAACGTACGGAAGACCAACAATGGGAAGGCAACAAACAAAGGAAGCCGCAGGGAAGGCTGAAAGCTGAGAAGACAAAGAGACAGGCAGCAGTCAGCTCGGCTGCCACATGAAAATTAAAATTAAATAATTTCGAGCAAGTCAAAGTCTCGCACAATTAACCCATATTTGCCATGTTTGCGAATGGAAACCGAGCACCGATAGCCACCTCGTTACCCACTGCACTCCACGCCACGCCAGTGCACTCCACTCTGCTCCCGTTCCCAATCCCCTCCAGCTGCTTTTGCGGCTGTGGCGTGTTGCATTTCACACCAATTGGGAAGCTTTTACACCACTCGCGCTTGGCTCGGCGCTCACTCAGTCGGATGAGTGACGAAAGCAGCGCAGTGCAATCCAATGACAGACGGCGCGGCGGCGGTGGAGACGGCAATAGGGGTATCAGGGGTCGGGAAACGGGTACAGGGACACTTAGTTAGTTGGGCAGCTAGCCAAGCTCCATACAACTGACTGGACTAGACGGGAGGCCGCTCCAAAGCCGGCTAACTGGCAGTGTCGGCCAAAAAGCCACTGCAGCTGATTGCACCACGTCGACGACCACAGCGCCACCGATGCCAACGAGGAGTGGAGCCCATCTATCCATCCATCTATCCATTTGTCCGTCCATCCCACCAGCAGCCGTAGGAAAAGCTGCGAGAGGTGTACGCACTGAATGAACCTTTGCCGAAGGGAGGCGACCAGGGAAGCGGGGTTCGACTTTGTAGACGAATTTATACATTGTTTAAGTATCAGCCGCAGATACTGTTGCCCGCCGTGCCTTTCCCCGTTGTCCACTCAGTTGCCGACACCAAAACTCCATCGTCAATGCACATCGAAGCGCAGCTAATTGAAACAGTGCGGCACAGTGGGCCTAAGCCAAAGAAAAGTGCCACAAGAATGCCAGCAATCGGGAATAGAGTTTGTAGGTGAAGTTGGCAAGATATTAGGAACTGGGAGGATATGGTAGATTATTGTGTTTTATTAAATGATAGATTATGTTCAGATGCACTACTATTTAAAAAGCTTTAAATTCTATTAATAAATTTATTAAATATCTATGCACTCCATACACTATTTACAGAAATATCAGCTTTACAAATTAAAAAATTTTTTTTTTTTTACGTATTTCTTCATATTATTTTCGTATTTCTTTCAGTTACAAAGTTACTCGGCCTGTTCAACTAGCAGGAATTATGTTGATTTTAAGCAACGTTCAAGGTATTCCGCGCAATTATACATTTACATTTCAAGGAATTTCAACCCAGTTATAACAAATTCCACTGTGTGACTTGGCCTGATGTTGCCACTTTCGGTACTTCTTTTACTTCTGGCGCTTGTTTGCGTGCGGTGCACCAGACTGGCTGCTGCTGCTGCTGCTGCTGCTACAACTGCAGCAACAACTACAGAAAACTTTTCAGTGAAACAATGGCCCGAAAAACAAAAGTATGAACCACAACAATAACAACTGGACTGAACCAGGGGGCAGTTGTTGGGGCAGGAACAGGAGCTCTGTTAGTTAGCAATGCAACAGCAACGCAGCGGCGGCAACAATGGGAATAACGCGAGCAACAGCAACAAAAAAAAAAAAAAAATCAGCGCCACCACTTCGCATATTCCCCTGGAATCCTGCGAATCGAAATTTTTACCATCAGAGGGGATAGCAGTTTGCCTTTGCCTTTTTCCATTTCCTTCCGCCCACTTTCCCCTCGTACCAAACACTTTTGACGAGGCTCATTCGCTTTGAATTTTATTTAATGCTTTTGTAATAAAGTGTAAAATGGTGGAAAAGTGCAAACAACGGCCACAAGAGCGAGAAATGCAAAGAGGACGAAGGCGTTGCATAATATCAGCAACATCATCATCATCAGCAAGGGCAGACTCGTTACCAAGGAGCCGGGCCAGGAGCAGGACCTCATCCCACAGTCGGGGGCGGAATAAGTAAGAGCTGCGGCCAACACCAGTGGCCACATTAAAAGAAGAAGAAATAATTAACAGCAACAGTTTGAAAGTCCATAAAATGGAAATGGTCGAGCATTGCCATCGCCATCGCCATCGCCGTCGCCGTGTTGACTCCACCACGAACTCCACTTCCAGATACAGTGCCACCCGTTTGCATCCACGTCCACCGTTGCCTCATTGGCATCACCATTAACAGTGGTGCAGACGCCGCCGCCATCGCCACCGCCAACGCCACGACCACCGCATGTGCCATACAACTTCCGACTTCCGCTGGCTTTGCCCTGTCTGAAGGAGGGTCTGTGACTGGGTCCGGGCTATAATACTATATATACGTATATGTACGGCTATATACATAGTATTCTCTGGTGCAGCGCACTTGTTTGCCATACCCTTTTCGGTAAGTGGCAATGACAGAGCAATCGATTCGGTTGCATCTCCGCATATTTACTGTCTAACCCGTGACAAAGCAAATAACTTGAAGAGCAATGGGAATTTTTCAATTGATTTTTTAAATGATTTTCTTTGCCTTACTAATTACTCTGACCGCAGATTATCTCAATTTTCATGTTTAATTACATTGTATTGTGTTTTTAGAGTAAAGTATATAGTAATTTCTACAAGTTCTACAAGTTTATTTGTAATACAGATATTTTCTTTCTAAAATAAATGTAATTCCTTCAAATCAATTCCCCAAAATTAGATTTTTCAGTTTAGAAAGAGCCTCAAAATTCAGAATCAATTAATTTATATGTAGGGTATTCAAATTTCATCACCAAAGTTTAGTCTGGCTTTTCCGATTTATATTCTTTGCTATTTGTTAATGCCGTTGTTGCTGTGCGTCGGCTGTTGTTGCTGTTGTCACCGGGTTGACACACAAGCAAAGAGTCTCGGCAAAAAATGTTCGTTAAATCTATTAAAAGATAATTACGTGAAGACAAATGGACGGGCAACGGGAGCCACATCAGGAGCAGGAGCAGGAGCGGGAGCTCTGGGTGTCCGGGTATCTTTTGTGCCAGCTCTCGCATCCTATCCAGTGGCCGTGCCGGTGTCCGTATCCGTAACCGTGTCCGTGTCTGTGTACGTATAGTTGTCCGCATCCATAACCATGCCCAGCTCCTGCTTCTGCTCCTGTGGTGGCCGCCATTCATCCGTACATATGTACGATATTATTATTCGAGTTCGTTGATACGATAACGCTAATGGATATGGATATTGATTATAGTTTTTATGTCGCTTATGCATCGTTGCTGTTGTGGCGACTGCTCGCCCCGGCTCCCGTTTCGCATTCTGTGCTCCTTCCGGCCGGCATTTTCCCCGAACCACGGACAGGCTCTGCTCTCCCAGGCCACTCAACGCACTGGTGTGGTAATGATAATTTTGATTATATTGATGCGTCATTTTATGAGCCGCAATGGTATTGAAATTGAGTGGTCTGTGACAGCGTCTAGTTTATGGCTGCCATAATGGCGTCCCAATCCCAATTAACAGCTGCTCGAGCGAATCTCCCGACGGACTCTAATGAAAGGAGAGCCTTCTTTCGTAGCCAATTAAGCGGGGATTAGGAGTAGTCCTCCATCTCCGCCCCCGCCTCTGACCTCTGGGTGCCCAGACACTTAGTGGGTCGGCGGCGGTAATAATCGCAGTCGATGGGAACTGTGAACTTTAGCTATTGTTGGCGAAAAGTCTTAACGACTTTATCCAGCGTCCGACACCGACGTTAGCACCGCTCAATGCAAACTGCAGGTTCTTGACACTCCCCCAGAGCCGGGCAGAGCTGAGGTACTGGGGAATGCTAATTACACGTATCTTCAGATACGTGTGCGAACTCGCAATATCCAATTACGGAATCTTACACGAGTGACAAACATTTGCGGCAATTAAATTAATGAAACTTTGTCCGGCTACGTGTCGCCGATCTTGTGCGGATTTCTTTATATATATGTATATGTATAGGTGTGTGCTATTCAGGTTTTATCAGTAGCTATCTTTTCGCCTGAAGGAGCTGCGCATGCGTCACAATATCGTAAAGAAAAACTAACCCTCCCACCTCCCCGTAATCGGTGAGTAACCAAAACGCAGCCACACCTGAGCTGGCAATTCGAGCGTTTAACCAAATAGTTTCGGTTATGGCTCTGCGGCTGGCCGAAACGTTTATGTATTGGCCAGGCAAATATTGCCCAGCAATTGCCTCATATTCGCATTTTCGCATGGCCACAGCAGCAATCAAAGCCAAATTGAATAGGCAAATTACCAATCTTCATCCACACGCCTGCCGATAGCACGAAGAGCTTTTGCTGAAATGTACTCAAACGAATGGGGCTTTGAATGCCGAGTATGACCCTTTGGGGGTATTTCGAAAATGTTTTATAACCAAATAAAATATGGTCTATTTAACCTTATTTGTGTTACTGTATATGAAGTAATTTTTAAATGAATTTAAAATATGATTTCATCAGATTTGAGAGATTTATGATAGTCTTTTTGATTGTTACATTTAAAAAGGTTAATTTATATTTAAAATATTTTAATTAAAATGACTTGATTAATAGATTTATGTTTAAAGCATTGAAAACCCATAAAAAAAGGCAACCAAAACAACGAGTAAATACATATAACGAATAAAGCGAAGATGAATAGCTAATTGACGAGCAACCAAGACGAGCTAAAAGCATGAAAACTAAGATAAATAAAATCATATTCAATGATTTAATTAGCAAAATAATTAAACAATAATTCCCTGGATATCTAACAAATTGTTAATCTAATTAATAAATAACTTAAAACAGTTTTTTGCGCCATTAAAAGTAAAAAAAAACTGTCAAACATATCCAATCTAATCCCCGACCTTAACTAACGAATATCATCCCTTTGGGCCTGCTTTTCATAAATTGAATTCTCATTAATTAGGCATTCATTCTGGTTCACTATGATTTATTTTGAATTGATTGTTTTCATTACTTAAATAATGAATATATAAGGTTAATTTCAATTTTCCATTTAATGAACAAAAGAACACAACGCACTGTGAACAATTTCTAAATCAATTTCAATTGTTTGTTGCGCCATTATTACACCTGTTTATTTATGGCCGGGTTTTTTTCAAAATTATGGAAAAACACACCCACATCCATACGTACGTATACGTAAGCGCACACATTTACAAATTGTAATTACATAATTCGCTCATTATCAATGACAACAACAATTACAGCAACACGACATTACCAAATCGGCATTAAACAAAAAAGCAAAGCGAATGTATAAGACGAAAAAAATAACGTAAATAAATTAAATGGGCTCCGCTATAATTTATATTAATTAATCGCTTTATTTTTTCTTTTTTCGCGATTTTGCTGCTGCCATAATCGGGAAAATCACGCCAAAAATCAATGCAACAACAATCGGTGGCATGTAATGCACAAGCAGCAGCAAAAAATATTATTACCTATACAAAAACAAATTTATGCGCTAATAAATAAGCAAACATTTAAATCGTTTTCAATTGCTATCTCCATCACCCTTACTCCCTTTCTCCCCCAATTTGTGTAATTTATAATTGAATATAATTTGAAATTTTTGTTTGTCGCTTACATATAAATAAAGTATGATATTTTCCAATTAAATTACAACAAAAGCCTTGCAAAACTGGCAGCTTAAAAGGGCGGAAGGATAACTTAATGTTTAATCGGGTTTACGGCCAAAAAGTGCCCTTTATTAAGGCTTGAGATTATCAGTTACTCCTGTATTTATTAAAATTTTATTTAAATTTCTTACAAAAATAATATTTTAAAAAACAAAAAACATTACGATAAGTGTTCACCTTTGACTCTCTGCAAACTAAGCAGCAATAAAAAGTATGGAAATTAAATAAATTCTTCATAAAATAAAGCTTTTCTTGTATTGAACTTATATTAATTACATTTGCTCTTGCTTACCAAAATTGATTTCATTTCAATTGCTTATATTTATTTAAATATAAAGAAATCGTCTCGGTAATATGCCCAAATTCTTCAAGCTCATGCCGGGGAGTGAGAAGTCATAATGGAAATTCTTTGGCAAATTGAAATTGCAGCCACTTGAGGCAGAAGTGGCAGGCATAGTCAAAACGGAACTTAAGTAAGGGGGGCGTGGCTCGACCCACTTCAACGGGGTTGTGAATGAAATTCGGAGCCGGGGTAAACGGTTAAGAAATCACGTCATAAACGCGCCGAGCACGAATTATTTACAAAGCACGCGAAAGCCTAAAAGAAGGCCCACACCCCAATAAAATAACAATAAACTATGCTCCATGGCCCAGAGAGCGATGGGTGGTGGTGTGGTGGTGTGGCGGGGTGGTTGAGCTGACTGCTGGGTGGCTCTCGGATGGTCATAAAAACAAAACAACAAAAGCTAAGGGAACAACAAGCCACAGTGGCATAAACAATTGTGTTACAAATACGACTACAAATGCATAAAGCAAGGAATTCAGCCAGCAACAAATGTCGTCTCTTATAGACGATTATTTATTGTTAACGATTTATATTTTGTTGTTTGTGCTGCTGCCTCTGCCGCTGCCACTGCCGGAAAAGCTCGCATTTCCAAGCTGCGTCCCTTGTACGTGCAAATGTGTGAGTCCCTGCCCCAGATTGCAAGCTCCGTGCTCCATGATCCGCCCTCTCTGTGCCTTACTCCGTTTTGGCCTCAGCGATTGAGCCTGATTGCCGGCTCAAGTGTCGGTCGCGTCACACGGGGCGTATGCGTGTCGGATTGTGGGCCCAAGTGGAAGTGGTGGCCCCTGGGCGGCTGTGGGTGTGGCAGGGCCATCTTAGAGCTGAGCACTTGGCCCTGCCAACAAGGCAATAATTTTTTTTTATATTTATGGGCAGCGAAAAACCGTGATTGGGGGCTTGCCAAACATTTCAGAAAATCATATCTGTGTTATGTTGGGAATAAAAACAGAGTTTCTTTTTTAACAATAATTATCTTTGACAAAGAATTGATTATTGCCATAGTATTTCTCTAGGTTTAAGCTAATAATCCTGGGATTAGGCATGCAGATCACAAAGATTAAAGAAATTCTTGTGATATATTTAGGAACAACTTTTATTAAAAAATATATATTTTAATAGAGTTTCATTTGACTAATAAAGTTTCCAAAAATAATGCGTTTTTCCTGCAATTCCTAAACAACATCGAGTTGTTAAGACGGATCCCTTACCACTGCGTGCATCACTGGCTATGATGCTGGGGCCATCAGTGGCAAGTGTTACAGTTGGCTTTCCCGCTTTCCCACGCGTCGCGGCAACATTCTTCTTCGTCAACTGCGCGGCATGTTTGACAGCAATGAGTGCTTAACACGTACGAGAAGGGCCTTTGTTCGATACCCGCTGATGATGCTGTTCCTGGAGCTGTGGCTGTGGCATTGTTGCTCATTTGCCACTTTATCTTGGCATTGTGCATGTTATTTACTGTTGCCCCACCAGCTTCCTTCGATTCAATACGCCCTCGTCTGCTGCTGCCTTTGTGCATCAAGCTGTACACTTGGAGAAATTTAGGTTTAGATTTTTAAGCAACAAAATACATTTTTTAAAGGTTATAATCCATAGTGACTATTGGTTATATATGTATATTTTCTTCCTAATAACATTTTCAAACTACATCCACATTTTTCTGCGTGTCTTGCGAGTATCTGCGGACTGTCAAAGTATCTGTATCTGCAAACGAAGCTCCAGCTTCAGCTGTGGCCCTTGTATCCGTATCTCTGTGCGTGTACATTGTTTTCTGTGTGACAAATTTTGTAGGAAATCATTTGCTATGCTCTGTTAAACGATGACTTCTTTCTCCGTTTGTGTGACGCCCAATTCATTGAGTCTATAGCCTGGGGGCTTAGTTACCCCAATACGAACCCAAGACCGAACCCGAACGCAACCCAACTATCTCAGCCTTGGCTCAGAATAAACCAATTTGGGCGAACAAGATGGAACAAGACCAAGACCAACACCAAGACGAAGATGGAGGGCGAGGACGAGGACGAGGACAATAACCGACCCACTGACCCACACAAAGTAGCACAAAGATGTTTTACGAGTTGTTGTTCTCGTTGTTGTTACAATTTGTTCATTACTTTTTATCACTTGTAGAGGGTGCACTCAGAAAAAATCCAAAAAACAGATAGATTTGAAAAGAAACTCATTTGAATTCGTTGAAAATATAATGTTTACTGATGAATGGTGAGCTTAAAGTACTTGAAATATTGAAACCTTTTTAAATGAAATCTAAATTATCAAAATTTTTAACAGTGTAGCAGATACCAGCCAGAAATTCACTGATAGTGACCTTTCGTCCTGCCAGCAAAATTGTTGCCCCTTTTTTGGACAGTTTTCGAGACTTTTTTTTTCCCCCAGCATCTGCTCATCCATTGTATTTCTATTGCTATTGCAGTGATTTTTCCCCCATTGTTAATTCCTCCGATTGCCAATGTTTTTGTTTCTGCTGCACCCATGTCATGGGTCAGTTGAATAAAAAAAAGAAAACTAAACAAAAGCCAAAAAAAAATATATATAGAAACAGAAACCCGAGGCACGCAATGTTGCCAAATTGTGTCTCGCCACAAGCAGTTGGCCCAAACATATAATTATGTACGAGCATTGTGGATAATGCCAAATACCAAAGCCACACACATGCACTCTACCCATCAACCTCAAGCCTAGCCACGCCCCCTTTATCCCGTTACCCCTTTGTCCGCCCCGAGGGCCAAATGTATTTTCCCTCATTTTTATGCTGCCCACAAATTGCATTCAATTTATTTTGCTTGTTGCAAATCAAAAATCTCCATAAAGCAAAATGTTTCCTCCGCAATGTTTGCGGACTGCATAAAAATGTTTAACATCGCATAAAAGTTATTACTTCATTTATTTCAAATGCAAACATTGTTCTCAACCGAATCCGTTTTGGGTAAAGTTATGGCAGGAGGAGAGATACATATATATGTTTATTGCATTTAAATTGAGTGCGCTTCCGTGGCATTTAGAAAGGTAAAGCGAAAGGAGTTAAGAGTTCTTTGGCATTGCGGCTGGATAATTTGAAGCATTAGTAACTTTTTAATGTTATTTTAAATGGACTTTCAATGTTAACCAATTAAAGGGGTCTTAATCGTGGCTAAAAAGATAAGGATGTTGTTTTTAGGGATTTTAATTGGCAGCAACTGCTGGATCCATTTGTATTTTGAATTTTCTGCTATAAAAAATTAAGCAGCAAGCTTACTAATTCTCTGAATATTTATCAGCAGCATTTTCATTGTTTTCTTACTAAAAACTTTACAAAAATAATAACAACATAACACAACCAAACCTAGCAGTTAATTACGATTCAATTTATGCCAAAGAAATTTACCTGTTGATGGAACAAAAGCAATATTTTCACCAGTTTCCATTGAATTTTAAGGAAACAACGTACTGTAGAAATTTCTAAACTGTATTTCAACAAATTTCCTTTGTTAAGCTCCTATAACAAACAATATAGTTTATACCAAACTAGTCCAGCTTAATTCAATAAATTTCAAGTGGCTTTCCAACTCAGACGAAATACAAAAAATATATCAACAAAAAAGGCGTAAACCCACAATGCTCAAATGTGGCAAATGAAATGGAAATTCCCTGCGTATTATGTATATCAAGTGGCAGCTTTTGTTTATGGCCAGCCACTTCAGTACCATCTGCAATCTGCAATCTCCATTGTAACTTAATAAACCACTAAAAGGAGATAGGAATGGGCTGAAAAGGAGATATCCTGCTGACCTGAGCGGACGAACGAAAGCAAAATAAAGTGTCTTTTTTCCGAAACAATATTGGGCTTAGGATCAGATCAATTCAAGGCCCAAGCCCTTCTGGTTTTTTATTTTTTAATAAATACTTAAGCGTAAACCGGATATTTCAATATCCTGGCCACTGGCGCTAACCCCGACATACACACGCATATATCCTACGTATATAGAGGAGTGTGCGGACAGGGTAAGAATGGAAAATGCTCTGGCGTATTTGCATAAGAAAAACTAAGTTGAACCAAAATCAATGATTGTACACTAGAAGCTAGCACCGCCACGCCCCCGAATCTTCCCCTCAGCCAGAGACGGAGTCCTGCCCTGAAACAGAGGACCCAGGAACAAGGACGAGGAGGAGGTGCTGGCCGCTTTCATATTATTACTTTATGGTTGCCTCCAGTTATGCATACTATAACCATAAATATGCTCCAATGGATCCAAAGTCAGCCAGCAACGAAATCGGAGCGAAGCTGGGAGGAAAACAACAACAATAACAGCAACAACAATAGCAGGAGCAGGAGGGATAATATTTTGTGTTTGTATTAATGCAGCTCGCATATATATTTATACTATAACTCAGAACAATAAATAGTAAAAGCTGGATTATGATTAAATCGATTACATGGGGAGCTAACGCTGGCCAAACATTCGTTATGCTCCTAAGGACGCAAAGTCCTGCATTACGCCCAAAGATATACACCACGCCCACAGGCAGCGAAACAGTCGAAAAAAAGTTGAGAAAAAATCGGAAAAAATGTGGGTAAAACGCAATCGAAATAAAGAAGTAAACAAGAAACCCATAAAAATGAGTCTATGACGGGATACATATTCATAAATGCAAACAAATTTGCTGGGACCCAGGCAGGACATGTGTGTGTGTGTGTGTGTGTGTGTGGGTGTAACAGCCGCACACAGATACAAAATAAATACGCAGCACTCGGTTTTCATAACTGAATTGCATGCCCGATTGAATGACGAATGGAAATTGAATGAATCCCCCAGCCAAATGCAATTGAAGATGGAAATGGAAATGGACACGGACACGGACATGGCAGGGAGCATCCCCATCCGGCCCAGAAAATCCACTACCCTGCCAACGCACCCTTGGTGACCGTTTTAAAGCTGAAATATTAACTTTATCCCCCACTCAACGTTTATGCGCCGTAGCTATAAATGTGATTTTAAATCCGCCACAGAGTGAATCCCCGAAGAGCTGCTCAAAGGGTCCCTTTATCGAATATTCCCCTCAAACGCCCTTAATGGGCGAGGGTAAAAGTATAATCTGCAAAGGTGAAGCTTAACTCTGGATTGGCATTTTAAATTAATCGCAGCCATATCATTATACTTCTGCTGTATATTTTTGCTTCGCGAAATGAGGTAGATAACCATCTTAATTTGAAAGGCAAATCGTTGTGCTAATTGAAAATAACCATTCATAAAAGCCCTGGCCAAATGTGCGAAATCATAAACTATTTACGACTTTAGTTTTAATTTTTAAATTGCTTAATAAGACTTGTTGAGATAAGTAATCCAAGCGAGGATTATTTTATATTTTAAGTAATATTTTGTATAAATTCAAGCTGCTCCACCAGAATTGTTGAATAAAGAAATCAATTTCATTGCCAAGTCCCACTAATTCTATCTAAATAAAGACAACCTCCAGAGTTGGCCTCTAAGGGGAGTCCTAATCACTCCCCAAGTTCTGCGCGGAGTACTCACAGATGCAAACCTGCCCGAAAAGCCAAGAACTGAGGACGTGATGGGGAGCTGGTCAGGTGTTAATTGGAGCGAAGCGATTCAAGAGCAGCTAAGTTCAATGTTAAGGCACTTAACAGTTGTTAATTGCGGACACTCCCCACCGCATTTCCCTAGGTGTAGCAGTGGGCCATTAATGGTATCTCGGACCAGAAATTTACCAATTAAAAGTCATGATCAACTGAGGCGATGACCATTGCCAACTAGTTAATCATTACCAGCATCCCAATCGTAATTATGGCCATCATCATCATCATCAGCATCATCATCATCGATGTTGACGTTGTCGTTTCGGTTGGTAACTTTTCGCACTTGGCCAAACTTCCGCTGAAGGCGAACCGAAACTTTCATTGAACAAGAGAGGAGACTTCGGAATCGACGACTCCAGGCGAGTTGAAAAACTTCAATTAGCATTAATCTTGTTGACAAAATTTGTTTGTGCAAATCAACAGAACAACATGGCCAGCAACACTAAATGGCCAGAGATTTAAATGCGAAAACAGTTTGCCAGATTGCCAGTCGGCCAGATTGTCAGCTTGTTAGAGAGTATATATACATATATATTTTTAGAATGTTGCCATTAAAGCCTTGCTTTGATTTTTGTCTTACTTAATTAAGAGGTCTCCCCCCTTTCACCCATCGAGGCCCCTGTGCATTCGACGGCCTTGTGGTAGCACTCACTCAGTGGCTCCCTCCGGTCTCCTCGGGTTTATCATTTTTGCTCTTTGCGGTCTTCATGCACTCTTTGATTTTATGTTTTTCCATCATGTCCGCAATATCGTACGTCTGCATGCATTGGTATCAATAGCATACCCTAGGAAAAAGTCTGCTTGGGATTGCCCAAAAGATACATATCAGGTGGAAGCATTAACTCCAAGTTCTGGGAGTAAATTCATAGCAATTTAGATTATCTTCGACTGGCTTTATTTAAACAATTTAATTAAGATTGTAGTTAATTGCTATAAAGTTCTGTTAAATTAAATAAAAACATAACAAAACAAAACCATTTAGTAATTTTTATGTTTGCCTACGATTTTTAATGCGATTTTCATTGCAAAGTCATTTGTAATAAGCTCCCTTTTTGTTGGCGAGGGCAGTAAGCTCTTTTCAAAGCGATCGCCTTTAATATGAAATAATTAAAATAATAATAAAATACTATAAGCACATCATTAATTGTGTTAACTGCCAGCAGTTAATACAGACATTGTGTGTCAGACGAAACCGAAAATCTGAAATCATTCTGACAACCCAAAATGCCAAACCGGTTTTACTTTTTACTTAAATAAATAGCAAGTTCAAAAGCCCAGCTAGAATAATAAACGTTAAATAAATCATTTTCTCAGGTGTAAATTGGTTTTTAAATAAAAGTTATTTTACTTGAAGTTTGCTATGAATTAATATTGTTATATCTAATTATTGTTTAGGGTTATTGATTGTGGGTATTGCCGATGTCGAGTCTCTGGGGAAAGGCTGTTTCCATTTTCATTTTTATATTATTTTATTGCAGCTCCCTTTTTTTTTGTGGTTGCTCCTGCTGGGGAACCAAAGGACCCCGGGCACTTTGCATACCGATATGACCATGTTATCCGCTCTGACCATGGCTTTAGCTTTGGCTTCGGCTTTGACTCTGGCTCTGGGGCTTCCGTTTCCCGGGTAACTGGTAACTGGGCTAGCCAGCTAACTGGTCCAGTTGCTTTGGCCGTGGCCCTGGCTTTGGTTCTTGGCCAACTATGACTTGGGGCGGCACTCATGAAGCGGCTTAATCGCTGGCACACATCAATTACGACGCAGTTGTACGAATGGAAAGTTAATTTGCGGGCAAATCGCTCAAACGTCCGACTGATCAACAGTCGCAGGGCATTACCTAATAAATCGAAAATGTCCAGAATCATCCTACAACTCAATTACAGCTACCGAGGCCGTAAACAATGAATTATCCCAGTATTAATTGCAGACAGGCGTCGCACAATTATTCACTACTGGTGGGCGGGCTTCTGCTTTCCAAACCCATTTCCATTTTTATGCACATTTTTTGTGTGTTTTCGATATGTTTAAATTCGGCCAGAAGGTCGCCCCGCCAATGCGCTGTCACGTAGGGTGTCGAAAAAACAGCCGGGAGATTTCGAAACTGGGACTGGGTCGCAATTGGTAACCGCCGCACAGGAACAAAGCCCGCGCACACGTCTCATTTCGATGCGTCTTTGGGTGCGTAATGCATAACAATTCGACTTGAATCCGAATAAAGTGAATTCGAGTTCGCTTCGGTTTGGATTGAATTGGAATCGAACGGATTCCCAGATCGGCAGATCGACGGGCACGTATGCGGAACCCGTTAGCCCCCCGATCGCAGGGCGCAATAATTTCACTGGTTCCCCTTCCGTACTTAATCAGTTGCCATGAGAATCCGGCTAAGGGGGCTCAGGTCTCAGGTCTGAGGTCTCCGGTCTCTACGGTCTCCATCCAGCACCACACCTACCTCGTACTGCCCGTAAATGCAAACAACTCTTATTTTCACATCTATCTGCTAGATACCACGTACGAGGGCCCAGCGTACGTGCGATTTGATATTTTAAGCAAATATTTAAAACAAATTACCACAGCACAAAAGACGCACACGCAAATGTGTGTGAGAGCTGCCAAGGAGCCGCCGGTTTACAGTGGCTTGGAATCTCATAAAATTGGTAACAGAATGATATTTGATAAGTGGGCAAAGTTCCTTTTCATATACGAAGAAATTCCTCAAACTGGAATCTTTAAGTCAATAAAAATATTATATATTTTTTAAAAGTGTTATAAACCTCCTAAAATCCTCTCTCAAGCTGTAAAACCTCCTAAAATACTCTCTCAAGCTATACAACTTTTACAAAATATTTTTTTAATAACAATTAGTTAACCACTGTTTCAAGTACATATGGGAAGTCGGTAGCGGTAGTTAGTACAATATCTGAGCCCCCTTTTTGCCCCTGCATCTACCTCTACCGCTTGCCACTTTATTTTGTTCCCTTCAGTTGGCCAGTTAGTTTGTTTTGGCCAGTGCGGCCAAAATGCGCACACAAAAGCGCTAAGCTTTGGCTTAGAAATGGGGAAGCAATACGAAAGTGAGACGGCGGTCAATGTGCGTATATATCGGGGGCTGGTTTTGGAATATCGAGGAGCATGTGGCGGGGTGCAGAGACTGTCGTATGGGTTGTGCAAACAGACCGAAAATTCCCCCAAAACGAAACAAAGTAAGGCAGCCATGTAAAGTGCTTCACGTATATACTGGCCACGTTGTATCCATGCATCTGAGAGATACAAATAGCGAATGCCCGGGAGGCGAAGTCAAGACTCCAAACTGCAACTGGAACTGCGTATGTGGAATGGTCTCCGACTGGGACTGGGACTGGGAGTGGGACACGGGACCACTAGGACGGGAACGGGATTTGGCCAGTTTATCAACGTCGGGTAGACCAACCCCCTTTCCCCCGCCATAGGAGAGTATGATTGTCAGATTGGCAACAAATTCGTATGGTTGCTGCTGCTGAAATTATGTCAAACCTGTTTGATTGAAACACTGAAAATTGTCTGCAAATTGTTTTTTACAGCATTGCCCACCACTGTGTGGTGCAATCGCCAGGGGGGCGGGAGGCAATGTGGGGGCTATACAACGTAACCAATACGCGGCGATTGCTCTAATG
Organism: Drosophila kikkawai; assembly: GCF_030179895.1. Taxonomy (NCBI): domain Eukaryota; kingdom Metazoa; phylum Arthropoda; class Insecta; order Diptera; family Drosophilidae; genus Drosophila; species Drosophila kikkawai. The sequence continues at coordinate 23,949,729 of NC_091731.1, read as the reverse complement.
CTGGCTCATTACAAATGCACAACGTCAACATTAACGGCAACAACAAAGGATGTCGGCTTTTCTACGATTTTCGAATTATTTTTGACATAATACAAAAATGTCGGGCTTTTGCTACGGAAAATGCGGTTTGATTCGATCACAAAATGTATAGGAAGTGCATGGCGATGGCAATGTATTCGATTTCTGTAATTGGATGTGCATTTCATCATTATGGAAATGGAAAGCTCAAAAGAGCAATTATGTTTGTCTGCTGTCCCATATAGTTAGCACATGCTGCATTATAGGCTCGTCAATTCTCATTATCAAACATGAAATTTGGAACTGAAGTATGGAATATCAGAGGATGAGAAATCCTAGACACACTTTGGTACGATACAGACTAAAATTAAATTAAATTGGAATACAAATTACTACAAAATACTGACCAACTAGTCCTCTGTAAATGGTTTCCCAATAACCGAATCAAACCTAAATCCTGAATTAATAAACTAGGATTTTATGGTCAGAAGGATTTACGGGTCTCCCAAGGGATTCTTTTTACAAACTGAGCACTAGACACACTCTTCTGAAATATCAGATCAAGTGCAACAGTTGCACATTCAAAGAAATTCCGTATTTATTTATTTACAATCCGGTTGTAAAATGTTCCATCAAAGAAGAGATTTGGTTGCAGCTTTATCTCTGCTCTTCGCTGCTGTGTGTGCCTGCTCTTGTTCAGTGGCCAAAAACAGACTGAATGGGAAATAAATGTACATATGTATATATAACATATATATATTAAATGTATGCAAACTGCATAAATGCTTCCTGAATCGAATTTAATTGTATCTGGTGTCTGCATGCCGCATTCGTATCCGTATCTGCATCTGTATCTGTGCCAGTAACTGTGGCAGCCACAGTGCACAGTATCGTAGCTGCATGCTATATGTATCTGTATCTGTAACTGTATCTGAGCGATGTTGTCTATCCATTTGGATGGATGTGCATGTGGATGTGGATGTGGATGCACCCCCTCCGCTGCAACGTTGCGGCTTTCGGGTTTAATTGGCTGCGGGAATATTCCATGTGATTACTTAATGAGCCCCAACTTATGTTTACTACGCGAAACATCGGTTGGCTTCGGTCGCTTCGGTTCGCTGCTGAACTGCACAAAAGTTAAAAGGTTAACACAGAAGCTGAAAAATGAAATAACCCAAAACGATGGCAGAACAACTGTCTCCTCCCCCGCCCCCACAAACGCGTAGTTTATTATTCAATTATGCATTCATTAAGGTACATAATTAATAATTTAATTAAAGGTAGCACAGCGTAGTGCATCAATTTGTGGCAATGTTTCCTTTATTACTCATTTTCACGCACTCTGACTCCGCGCTGTGCCATGACTGACTGACTCAAAGTGTGGGCGTACTAGTATCAGTATCAGTGGGTTAAGGCATTGGCATGGGTTAAGGGTTCCGCTCGATCGCCGCTCGAGGAAGTTGGCAGCAATCCGAGCCACTGGCTGCGGCATGCGTGATTTCCGATTGAAATCGAACGGCAAATCTCACAGCTTATTGCCTGCCAAATGATGCAAATCATTGTTCCAATATCTGTTGATGCAAAGATGACTGGCCAAAAGTTCTTGCGAAAATATTCCACTCGAGAAATCAAGTCTCTCCCCCTCAAGACTGCAGTAATTCAATTAGTATCGATACATTCATCGTATGCCGTCAGCGAATCATTTTACGCTAGTTTAACTTTAGTTTACAGATTGTTCTGTGATGTAAAAGGAAGTCAATGAATGTGGTTGCGTTGGCTCAAGTCAATTTTAGGCCTTGCCATTAGATATTTCCGCCTTAATTCATAATTCACTAGTCAATAAATGTCTGGAGTTGAGTTATGAAACGTCTAAGTGCATTCTTTGAAGTTCAAACATGATTACCGGCATTCCTATGATTTTCCATGTCTTCAAAAATATAATTCACCGTCTCTCCTCGTACCCTGAGACAGTCTGCATCCTGAGAGCTTCTTAAGCAAAGGTCAAGAGGTGCTTGCGAAAGGCACCTGGGTAAAGGCCAGCAAATGCCATCGGGTCTAAGCCACCTCAGGTCGACGGCGTCTTCATCTTGTCCGGGCCAAACTCTAATTTATGTCTTTATGGCGCATTACATTCAAGACAATTCACTTGCTTTATAACCTGTTAGAGTAAGTCTTTTACGGCCACATCAACGACATGGCCAGGCGTTAGCGTTGGCGTTGGCGCGGGGGCACTTGGCCGGAGATCAAAGCCAGGCCATGGTAATGACCCAGTTGGATGCGCTGGTAAACCTTTTAGCCAGGTCGGCGATGATTTCATAGCGACATACATAATTAAAAGGCCGTTACAGGATGTACACGGTCGGGGCTTATGCTGAAACGGCCATGCCAAAGTTATGGTACCAACGTTAATTGGGCCAAAACGTTGGCAGACATATGTATGTATGTACGAAAACAAACCAAAATCCGCTGTAACATTGGCAACTTTACGTGCAGAGTTTGGGGCCACGTTCATGTTCAATGTCACCGCCATCGAGTGGAGTTAACCTTTCAATCGTCAATGGCCAATGGCCAACTGAAGATTCTGAGAGAACCAGAAAGCCTTGCCGAAAACCAAGCCCACTCTACTACACTCAAGGAAAACTTATCTGTATATTAAAATAAATTCAATTTAATTTTAATAATTCTAAAGTTTAGAGTAGCAAAATAAAACTCCTTCTGGGCGGCCATTGAACCCTTCGGTTTGTGGCAATTTCAAAATTAAAAACTATTATAAGGTCCTGATAATGAGTTGAATTTCTCTGCGTGTATGTGACTCGGTCCAAGCTCAAGCTCGGAGGCGCACTGGCTGTCAAGGCGGTCAGGTGCATTTATTGCAATTAAACACTTGTTGCTGCCAAAGCCGAAGCTGCCACCGCAAAAACAACGCCACATCTAACAAGAAGCGAGGCAAGATTAATACGTGTATTACGGCCGGGCCACGATTCGACAATTCAGCAATTCCACAAGTAGCTATAGCTTTAGCTATAGCTCTATGCCAAACATATATACATATATACGATTTGCTTAGAATGCGACAACCGCCGGGCCCCAAATAAAAGCCAAAGTGCCGACCTTGTCAGTGGCTACTACTACGACCACTATTGCAAGCTATTGCGAACTATTGCTGCCGCTGAATCTCGAGTGGTTTTCCTTGTGTTTGATTTTTCAATTTTTGCAGCACAAAGCGAGCACTCGAACGCATTCACACACATTCGGAGAACTAATTTGTTAAATGAAATCCACCTGGAAAGCGGAGCGAGATAGAGTCTAATGGAATCGGGCGGCCTTAAATGATTTCAATATCGCATTAAATCTGCTCATCAATGGTTCATCTATTGTTAATTCATATCAACTGCCTGCCACTCTAAGTGGTTCACTCAAAACCGTTGGAATTTTAAAATTACATGCATAACACAGCGCTCGGTGAATAATTAATAAGTGTAATGGGAAAGCCATCAGCATAGCTACGGTCTTTGCTAAATATAATTACACAAATTAAACGAATATGTAGAATTTAATATGTGGCCATATGGATAGATTCTCGGAGTTTTGACGTTTTTAATTTAAAAGCAAAAAAATACCCCTTGATTAAAATGATTTCTAAAGAACTATCATTGAACAAGGTAATAAAGCTGATTGCGTTTTTTTAGTGGTTTTAATTATTGTAAGGTTTCTTATAGAGATTTTAAATAATTTAAAATATTCTTGAAATTCCTTTAATTAAACTGTAATTATTGGGGAAACGTCATTTTCACAATGAAAACTTCAATCGACTTGGCTTGGCCACTAAACAATTTAAATGAAGATGTTCCCAATCGGTTTCATGGTCAGGCTGCTGCTTCTCTGATGCTGCCACCGATGTTGTTGAGTTATTTATGCATATTTTACAAGCTTGGCAAATGCTAAACGAAGAACGGCGGCTCTGGGCACTTTGAATGCTTTGCCTCTGCCGGCTGCTAATTCGCAGCAGAAGCAATATTCGCACATTTATCGATTACAAATCAATTTCGTGCAATTGCACATCTCACGTAACATTGGCAGCCCCTCTTGGCCAGGCTTTGGCTGTGGCTCTGGCTCTTGGCCTGGCTTAACTTGCACTCTGCACTGGAGAAAAATGAGACTGAATTTGAGGAAATTTTCTATAAACTTTGTAAAGTTTTAGAGATAAAAGGAAACAATTCAGAATAAGATAAATTATTCAACTAGCATCTATGAATTATGTTTTTAAATATATAGATTTGTTTATGGTCACTTTAATATATAATATATATTCTCTAAATTTCTGGGTGACTTTTCTTTTAAGTGTGGACTCTGTGACTCTGGCTTCGCCTCGTGTGCAATGCATCGCTGCCGGATTACCCCCCGATTAATGCTGCTTGCATACAAATTGGCGCATTTACTACGTTCGCCTTCACCTGGCCAGGGGTTGGGAGCAGGCGGGGCTTGAGGTGGACCTGGAGGAGCCGGGGGTCCTGAGGAGCCCAGCTCAGCTGAGACATCCACAAGATACGAACACGCGCGCCTGCACTCGTTAGCAGAGTCTGAGAGCATTTGCTTTCTTTTGGCATTCGCAAGGCAACTCGAAAATTGCATAAACAACACGCGAAATGAAAACAGGGGGACGAGTGGGGCAGGGTAGGTGGGTGGGAGGGTGCACAAAATATAAATTACACCACGATAGATGCATGCAAATTAAATTTTTAATGTTCGCATGCAAATCGCTGGCATTGTCGAACGCTTTAAGTTCTTTGGAAACCTAACTGGACCGAACTCACTGGCGGCTCTTCTTCCGGCAAATCCTAATCAGTATGACTGGCCCAGTGCCAGTCACACTCGCAATCCCGGCTATCCTGGCAACGAACAAAAAAAAGGGGAAAAAGAGAGGCGAGGTGACAACATAAGCAGACTTTTCGCGGGATTTGTCAAATATTTGCGCTACGCTGTGCTCATCCAAAAAAGAATAAAAAAAAAAAAAGAGATGGGGCACGGAAATCCAAAAAACTGCAGTGTGGAATCCCCAAACTCAAACCGAAAACCCAGAGCCAGAGCCAGAGCCAATCCCTGGGCTAACCCCCTCACTTTTTGTGTGCGCTTTCACGCCTCTCGCAAGGCGGCGGGGCAAACTTTTATTATTATTTCATTTTTCGCCCCGCCTCGCAAGTTCAAAAAGTTTAATGCTATTTGACTTTGATTCAATGTTTGCATTGTGCCCGGGCACATCATCGATTATTTTCCACTTGACGCCCCACGGAAAGTCCCACCCACAGCCCATGGATGTCAGCCGTCCGTCGTCCTATTCCTCCTCGTGCTCCTGCTGCCACTGATCCCAGTTGTTTGTGGTGGACAAATGAAATATGTTTGGCCGGCACCGCCAAATCAAAGCCCTGACTCTGCGGACAATGCCCGGGTACGAGTATTTTGATAAATTGCGAATTAATTGAATTGCTATGACACGAAACTTAGCACTCTTTTTTTTGTGCTATAATTAAAGAGTTGTCAGCCAGCCGTCTGACGCGTCGCCGAATGATTACTGGGCTTTTTCGTGCCCACGAATTTAGAGACTTTAATTACTGGTGGTCGGTGTGAGTTGTGTTTCTTGTTTCCAGATCATTTAAATGTTGACAGATGCCAAGAATTTACAGTATTTATTAGGGATACACGTGGATACATCAATTAATATCATTACAACTCAGTTCTTTCAGGAAACATGTGTGTGTATATTAAATTTCACCGATTATAAAGTGTTTTTAATAATAAAATTAAACCCTTATAGATGTCAGCAAATGCATATTGAAGCTTTAATAATTTGTATTTATTAAGTTTAATACATGTTAACTGAGGCCCATCATGTTTGCTATTCAATCATTTATTTCTATAAAACATTCATTTGCTATTCACTTTTTACAAATCAGCAATTAACACACATAAATCATAAAATAGTCAATGCCAAACGAAAAACAACTTTTCACTGACTAGAACTTTGGAAATAAAACTAATGAAACGACGTTAAAAGCTCTAAAATTACAAATTACATGATTATTTAATTAAAAACGTAAAATAAAAACCACAAAGATCTTGTAAAAGGAATAAACCCTATGAGTTCTTTGGACTTTGTATCGTTATATTAGTCCTGGAGGTAGTCCACATATATTAATAATATTTTAATAATAACATTTAAAATCTACCAAAATGATCCAAAAACCCAAATAAATAAGCCACAACCACAAAGTATTTGAGATTCCCAAAAAAAAAATGGTTTATTACCGACTTGCTAACTGCTATTTTAAATAATGCCCGGAATTAGCTTGAGTAAGAAGTGTTTTTCCCCATCGAATTTGGGTTTGGCCAAACTTGTAACTCGTTTGGAATGCACGAAAAAATAAATAACCGAAACCATGGGGGTAATATAATAATCCACATGGTTATTATCGATTCTTTGCAGGCATAACTCCAGTTGCAATGGGCAAAACAATGAATTATTTCCCAATTGCTCTGTGTTTGTGTATAAAATTTGGTAAATTCAATGAAATTTCACACATTTTTCTGTGCACACCCGAGCCCCTGTCCCGGAATTGCGGAGCGAATCCAACTCGTTTCGGGGCATTTTTTTTAGAAAGCCACTACCACATTGCCGCACATACTATAATGGCAATTGTCATACGAGAAGTAGTAGAGCAGATTGGCCATAATCCCATGTAATTCAAGACTCACCGCTTTAGCTGGCTGCACTGATCCCACGCCCACAGATTGGAGTGGATTTCGACAAATGGATGGCAAATTACAGGCCGCGCACGAATCTTAGCAAGCGTTGCAGGGATATCAGAGTATCTGCTAAAGTTGTGTACTATCTTTTTTATTCCTTTTTTTTATAGTCTTTACACTTTCGAAATATGTTTTCAAATGCTTTTACGCGGTTTTATGCCGCACGCAATCTTGCACAAGAAAATATCCAAAATCGTTGCAGGCAATGCCAAAAACACACAATGAGCGGCAACAGGTTGAGTCCGCGGTCCGATCGAATCCGATTGGAGTCCCGAATGGAGTTTGAAAAGTGATTTTCGAGGCGAGACGAGACAAGACAAGCGTTACGCGTTCCAGAACCGCGCTGCCAGGCAGACGAAAGCAGACTCAGCTTGACTGCGGCTTGCAAAAACCACAACACCTGACGGCGGCTCAGTGGTTCGGCGGCTCAGCGGTTCGCCGGCTGCGACTGCGACTGCAACGTCGACGTCAACGTTGACGGCGGCATTTGGTGGGCGGTAAGTCGAGCTCGTCGGCAGCGCCTAAAAACAGTCAAATTGAGTGGCGCAGTTTGGATCGCGGATTGAAGTATGTAACTAACTAACACCAGAGAGCATGCAGGCTAGCCCGGGGTATGGGAGATTGGGGACTGGAAATGGGAATGTTATGGTCCAATTTTATGAAACCTCGTAAATCCTAGGCTATTAAGCGGAGAGAAGTAAACAAGTAATCAAGAGCTAGTCATGTAGGAAATAATATTGTGATCAGATCGTAAAGAATTTGGATAGAGAGGTATTTACAATTGAATTAATTATAAATTTGGGTTTGACTTTGAGTACGACTTAACCTAATGCTCTAATTACTTCTGACTTATAAAATATTTCAAAATAATGCTGCATCTTCAGAAGAAGTAATTAAATAGCAAATACTCTAACGAAAACACTCATCATTTTAGTAATATTATCAAAACAAAATAAATATTTTTAATTTGTTAAGTACCCTTATAAGTGGGACTCAGTTTTTAAAAATGTCACCCCAACAGGAAGAAGATCATAGCTTCAGCTAGTATTCTTGAAATGTGTTAGTGCTTGCTATATTACGCATACGTCATGTGGGCACTTGGTAATGAATCAAAATGCAAATTTTCCGCCAATTCCTATACAATTTAAAGGTATTTTCCACACCATAGCTCATAAACATTAAACCGTGTAAGATTTAGTACAGAGGTCCGTGTCAGAACACGGACATCTGGCTGACTCACGCCCGAGTGCAGTCAGCACATCCGCTCAATCGCAGTCGCAGTCTGTATATCCCAATTCCAATCCCGATCCGAAATCCCAGCCCACTACTTGGTATGCCTGCTCCGTTCGCCCGGAGACGTCGTTCGACGTAGTTCGCTCATAAATTTTGCATTGCTGTGTGATTTTCCTTTTTAGACGCGACAAGATTTCACTGATTTTGCTGCGTATAATATGTATATTCTACACTGGAGTGCTGTGCTCCCCCCTTCGGTTCTGGACGTACTTTTGCTGTTTTTTTTTTGCTGTTTTGGGGTAATCGCAGGTCCGCCATCAATCACGTAATTCCCAGCATGTTCCGTCGCCGACCCATCTGTATCTCGAGTCCAGTATCTTCTCACAGCGAAACAAAGCCAGCTCAAATATCTCTCGCATAACTGCTACCCGAAACAAAGGCCGCCCATTAATGACAAATGCCAAATAAGAAAAAAAAATAAGACAAAAAAAAAACAAAAACAAAATAATAAAGCAATATTGGCGAGCCGTCAGTGCATATTAATGGTGCCCCCATCAAAAGGCACTCGAGTGCACACTTCTGCGATATGATCCGATCTTGTTCGGGCCTGTGTTCAAACACTTGACAATGACATGATTCGCTGTGATCTTTAATTACTTTATTTTCTGGCCACAATGGCCCCCCCGCCCACAGACAATCTGACGCCTTAATAAATTCATAATGGCCATGCCTTTGTAGTTATTGTTGTGAAATGAAGCTTCTGTCAAACTGTTTAACTGTTTGCTTTTTACTTGGCTGACTTAACAATTATACAACACTTATTAAGGGCTGGCGATTAACAAATAGGGTTTGAGTTACTCTGTTAATCAAATAGTTGAAATACCCAAGTGCTGGACCAGGGTTCAACGAGGTTAATGTACTTTTAATACATTTCTATTTGTTCTATTATCGAGGAAGAAGGAAGCAGCTGCTCTCAGCCGGCTTTTGGCATCTACTATCCCCCCCTAATGACTAGTACTGGCTTCCGAATTTTGCATAATGCTTAAAGTCTAAAGAGATGAAAAGGTCAATGCAAATTCCCAGACTGGAGAGCAGCCGAAAAAAACTTGAATATTGAATTATAAATGGTTCGGCCAAAGCACAAACTTTTAGTTTCGATTAAAAATTCTAGTTTTCTTCTGACTGAAGACTGGCTGAAATTGTTTGTGGCTTCTATATGCATATATGTTTTAGCATAAGAGATTTATAGATCGTCAAACGGGCTTGATTACCCACATGCCGGTGCAAGTCGGGAACTTATCGCCATAATCAGGTGGATTGGCCACTTTGCGGCAGCGACAAATTGAAACTGCAATAAAGCAAACGGGATTTTGAGAACCCTATAAAATGAGCGATAAAAATAAGAAACTAAGGCGTAACTTGACCTTGTCGCCGCACAAAGAATCCAAGTGCGATTTTGGCTCTAAATCCGGCACCGGAATCTGAAAACAATCTAAATGGTTGCACCCCCGAAAACTGGCCAGCGACAGCGACAGCACCATCACCATCACCATGATAATGGCCTAAGCAAATCGGCAAGTCATTCAGGTTTTTGCCATGCGATATTCTCGCAAATCAGCAAGCAAATAGCGCCAAACAAACAGAAACCGAAATCAAAGTCAAAGTCTAGGAGCTGCAAATCCGAAAGGTAATTGCCAGGGCTAATTCGGATTACGGAATCGCGTACTCGAAAAGTTGAGAACTCGAGAAGTCGAGGAGTCTAGAATCGACTCGTCACTGCATAATTATTCGGAGGGGGGAGGAGGCCTCTCGATGATGAGAGGGCTAGTGTCGGGTAATTTGCCGCTTCTGCCGTGATTTACTATTGACTCTGGTGTCGGGCTCCTTGATTTATTTTATGACTCAACGCAACGCATCGCACGGTAGCATACAAGTACATATAAACCCCCGCCCGACCATCCAAATACCCACTCCAATGCCTGGGATACCCTTGGGGAGCACTTATTTTGATAAATGCCAAATTATTTTGATTGAATCTTAAAGATGTACATACAAAAAATACAATTATAGTATCTTAAATCATTATTATAGCTTAAATCTGTAAATAAAACTTTTAAAGCCAGACCAACAAGCTCTTATTAAAAAGATTTGATTAAATAAACATTTTAATGTCCATATTGAAACTTTGTCTTGTTATGTCAATTTCTATCTTATGTTTAGTACTTTAAGTTACAATTCCCATTCCTCTATTATCCCTGTTATAGTCCTTAGTACGTTCCTTATAATAATCTTACTATATCCTTAACCATATGACAGAGAATCACAAATGTAGATCCCTTTTCCTTGTTATGTTCTCTATACTTCTCCACATAGCTTACTCATATATAGATTTGATTTGTATACTTAATTGCTTGGACAGCTCTATATATTTTTCTTTGGGATTTCACAACTTGGCGAAAATAAACTAAGCTCCGTCCAATAGGGTATAAAAATATCAGTCACGGTAGAACGCAAAATTACCAACACATTGGCTGCAGCACACATGGACATGGTTGAACGAAATCCATTGAAATTCAGAGCGGGTTCAAAGACGGTCGGCCACGGCAACAAATCGTGCAAACAACAACCCGCCGAATTGCATAGAGCAACATCTTCATGGCGGCAGGGTGGAAAAGTGGACAGGAGGAGCATCAGCTGGGAGCTGGAAGAGCGATAAAGTCACAGCCCAGAGCCAAAGCGATTCAGCTAAATGCATTCGAGTGCTTTATTGATTGGGTTTCGTGTGCGCGGTGAGCGCAAAAAGTAGAAAAATCTATTAATTTAACTCGGGAATAAGCAAATGCATCTCAAGTGGCCCAGACGCTGATCGGGAACTGCGACGCGGGGTGGAGCTGGGCAGACCAAGTGGCTGACGTCGACACGGACATGACTGGGGGCCCGTTGACAGGTGTTGACTGGCCAGTCGTCAGGCCATTAATGAATACGGCTACGAAGGCACAAACAATAGTCAAGCTTTTCGACTAGTAGATACCCCCGGTCACTCATGTCTTCGTGCACTGTTTAGAAATAATTCAATTTTAAATGGAAATCGTAGACAATACTGACGTCAATGGGTTAGCATGGCCGGACGAGATGCCAGAGATAATGGTTAGTTATTTATAGGTTTACTACTCAGCGAAATAGTATACATTTAAGGCATAAAGAGTGGTGGTATTAAGCAAATAAGCTGAACGTAAACAACGCATCCGACTTCGTACTCGATGTTAGCATCTAAATAGCAGTTACGTATGACGCATACGTACATATCTTTGTTGACAAAATAAGAATCGCGAATCAAGACGAAAAGATACAAGATCTATTTAAAGTTTTAGGGAAACCATTTCTATATTTTCTATATCGTTCCATAGAATATACCTCACGACTAACGAGTATCCATACTTGGAAACACCACGCGATCAATCTATTTGATGTTCGAATTGAGGGAAGCGAACTGAGAATTTTTCCATAACAAACCCCCAAGCTAGGCGTGTACTTGACTTCCGACTTTGACTTCAAAGTTGAGTGTTACCCGATAGTATGTTTACCGAATCTAATAATGTTTGACTTTCATCAATTGGCAATCCAGTGGCAAAAACGCATCCAAGCAATTAGCAAAGGCTAAGGCTATAGCCCTGGAATCCGGGACCCGTCATAGGTCTTTAAGGGAACACACGGAAATGGTGGGCCCTTGTGAAGGCCAAGGTGCAGACCAGGCAGTGCCAGTTGTGTGTTAAAGTTAACGCACTGTGACCAAATTTCAGAGGCTCTTAAATAAAAATTACTCGCTGGCCGCCCCAAAAGGTCGGCGCCAAATATTCAGCCAAGGTAATTATAGTGACGAAACCCCATTGTCTGGGACTGGCTGTATGAATAGATAATAAAGTGGAGGGTTTATAGGTCTGGTGCAGTTAGTGGCATTTTCCAAAGTCAAAATAAAAGCGCATTTAAATTTATTACGGGGAATACAAACACTGCACTATGGGGTTTTTGACCACTTTTTGTGGCATTTAGTCATTTTTTAAAAGTTTTTTAATTTAAAAAAAAATAGTGGGATTGTATTAACAAAACATCGAACTATTATGCCTCATACTCAAAATGTTAATACTTAACAGCATATGTTAGCAACAGAGCTGTAAAGTCAGCTGTTGCATCCGAAAGCACGTCTGCTAAGTTTGTAATTTTTACGAAGTGATCTTTGAAATTAAACTATTCGTGTAAGACACAATTTGCAAAGGAAAAAACTAATGGACACTGATTTCACAGGTTTTAACTACATTTTACAGGTATTAATTGTTTAAATTGTGCGTGTTTATACTGACATTTTGTCATTTTATAAATGCACCTTAAGCTGAATTTTGAGAAACAAATTTAAACTTTGGGAAGAGTTTTGAAATAGAAGTTCGCATTAGTTTTCAATGCGTCCAAGTGTATGTTGTAGCGTTGTCAATTCTGAGCAAAAAGCAGTTAGTCTTATCGTGCACTTTTCCGCACTTTTGTTGCAATTTGAAATTTTCTCAGATAACCTCACTGTTTTCAGCGCCAATTTGGTAGCTGTTTGTATGGGGAAACACTGAATTCCGGTATTTTGGTTATTTTAGTTCCTAGGGAAAGCGTTGTCCGATTTTGTTCAAAATTGCTATATCGTGTTAAAATAGCATCAAATATAAGCTCCTTAAATTTCATTAATTTATCTTAAGATTTACCTGATCGTTTCTATGGGAGCTATAGGATATAGTTTCCTGATCCGAACGATTTTCATACTATATGTGCCTAGGGACAAATAATGATGATTGGTAAAGTTTTATGTCGATATCTCCAAAACTGACCGAGTTATTAATTAATGCCACAAAAACTGGTCAAAAACCCCATAGTGCACTGTAAAGTGCTAAAAATGCTATCTGGGAGGGGCATCGTTTGGGTCATTTCACCGCCTGATTAACCGCTAATGTCTATATAGATAAACAATTTTGTCATAATTATTTGGAGGCAACACGGGAACCTAATTTGATGTCAAAAATAAGCGTATTTCACACAAATTTACCCACTTTTCTATTAGCAGCCATGGGGAGAGTATTGTTCATTTGTCTGCTAGCTTTGTTTTTAAAGCAGTATCACAGTGTAACATAATTCATTTCTTGGTTATTCCGTAAAGTCATTATTATATTGATCCTTCAGGGAGCTGTGATCTTCAAGATGACGAATGCGGTGTGCGAGTCCTACAACAAATCCTGGGTGGAGTTTGGTCTTTGTCGCCTGCGAGCCGTGAGTCGCAATAAGGTCTGCTTCAATGTTAATGCCACCCTGCTGCATCCGGTCTACGACGTGGTTATAAAAGCCCAATTGATGAAGAAAGCTAATGGCTATAAGCCATGGTTGTATAGTGTGAATTTTGATGGCTGCCAGTTTTTTAGGAGACGAAACAATGCCTTAATTCGCATCGTTTGGGAACTGTTCCGGGAGTACTCGACCCTCAATCACTCCTGTCCCTATGTGGTAAGTTTACTGGTCAGTTTTAACTGATCAGTTTTGGTTATACTGCTTCTCACTTGTAGGGTCTGCAGCAGGTTAAGGACTTTTATTTGAGATCCGAGAAGCTACCTACCCCAATACCCACTGGGGATTATCTACTGATGATCGACTGGCTATTTAACAAGAAGCCCCAAGCTGCCACAAATGTTTACTTCACCTTTGTGGAGGATCTAAGGAACAGTAAATAAATCAACTAAATAAATATAGTAAAGTTCATTTACAATTCAATTGGTTAAATATAGGAAACTTTTCATTTTGTTGCAGTTAAAAATATTTAATAATATCTGATTTCAAAATCCTTAGATTTGATCTATATAATTTTGATATATTTTCCTCCTACAATAACTTTGAAAATTAGAAGCAAAAAAATCCCCATAATGTGTGGAATTCAATCACGCCTAAAAATGTTCGATTTCATCCTCGGTTTGAACGACAAAAATGTCTCTTATCTGAGGAATACAAATGCGATTATTAAATTTGTTTGCTTGTTTTGAGACCACCAGGAGAAGTTTCGTCGCGAGTGCAAATCGTAATCGATTTGAACCCAACAATCCAAAAATAATTACCAATTACGCTAATTTTAAATTCGCATTCCGTTTGCACAGCAATAAACAAAAGCAAGGTTGCTATCTGAACCAACAAAAATATATCCATTTAGCTACGCACTAAAAAAAAGTATAGTTTTATATTATTATTAAGACTTTATTGCTTTTTGTTGTTATTTTTTAGTTATTGAAATTAACTAAATGTTTTTTTTTTTTAGTTTACTAATATAGAGTTGTAGATATAAGCGAGAGTTTTCTTTATAAAAATATATAATATTTACACATTATTCCAATTTTGTAATAGACTTTTTTAATTAAATTCAATTTTGTGTACATTAAGTTTAATAATAATGTAACTTTTCCGGCAATTCAAATTTTGTAATTAAACTCGTTCTTTTTTAATTTTGTGTATTTCCCAATAACACACTTTGTTATTTTCTAACTAGTAGAGCTATATATGCAAGTATCATTGAATAAATATTTTTGTTCAGTGTACCCGCGTTGCCAGACTTTTCGCAAAGCGTTTCCGATAACTTATCGGAGCTGGGCGCGTGAATTCAAACTGATTTTCGCTCAAATTTCGGCGAAAACTATCGATAGTATCGATAGGGCTCCGAGGTTTTGCCAGCACTATTAACGATACTATCGCGAGTAATATCGAAGCTATTGATTAATAACAATAAGAATTTTGCACAAACTTGTAGGCCGCAGTTTCTGCAAATTCGCAGCCAGCATGGACATGATAAACAAATTTTATTCGACAGCCGTGCAGACGGTGTCCACTCTGTCCGGCGTACTGCCCGGAAATAACGTTACTCGGGAGTATGAGGTGCTGGAACAGGTGTGCACCGCCGGAGTGGGTGAGTCCTCCTGAGTGGTACCCCAAACATATTGTGACTAATGTCGTCGCTTTAATCTCACCGAACAGGTCTCATGTGGAAGGTGTACAATGGCTACAAGAAGAGCACCAAGCAAGAGGTGTCCGTGTTCGTTTTCGAGAAGAAATCCCTTGAGCGTTGGTCCAAGGATGACAGGGAAACCATGCTGGAAACGCTGCGCAGGGGCGTGCAACAGTTGACCAAAATCCGTCATCCACATGTGCTCACTGTGCAGCATCCGCTGGAGGAGAGCCGAGACTCTCTGGCCTTTGCCACGGAGCCCGTGTTCGCCTCGCTGGCGAATGTCGTTGGCGACAATGTGCGCTCTGAGAAGAAGCTGTACGACGTGGAGATCCGTCATGGCCTGCTGCAGCTGTTCGATGGCCTGCAGTTCCTCCACCAAGACGCCAAGATCGTGCACCGCAACATATCCGCCGAGACTATCGTGATTAACAAGAACCGCAGCTGGAAGCTATTTGGATTTGACTTTTGCATCGCCAACCAGCCAGCGACGGACGGAACGCCGAACTGGCCCTTCCGGGAGTACACTACCTCGTTGCATGTTCTGGCGCAGCCCAGCCTGGAGTATACGGCTCCGGAGGTGGCCTTGAATAGTATCAACACTCCCGACAGTGATCTCTTCTCGTTGGGTGAGTAAGGGCATGGAAATCCTTAAGTGAATCCCATTTAATTACGTATTTAAAACACCCGCAGGCGTGCTCATCTTTACCATATATTCCGGCAAGCCGCTCAAGATGTTTGGGAGCGATTACAGTGGCTTTCGGCGCTATGCCAACGATCTCAACCAGCGGAAATATCCACCCATGAACGCGGTTCCCGGCGAGTTAACCGAGAGCCTCAAGGCGCTACTGCATCCCAGTGCAGGTCTGCGGCCAAAGCTGCACGAGCTCAAGCAGATCGCCTACTTCCAGGATGTGGGCGTTAAGACTCTTAGCTATTTGGACTCGCTGTATCAGTGGGACAATCTGCAGAAATCCAAGTTCTACAAGGGACTGCCCCAGATCATTCCGACGCTGCCGCACCGTGTTAATCTCCACTCGATCCTTCCTTACCTGGTCAAAGAGTTTGTTAACTCGCCGATGATCCCCTTTGTGCTGCCAAATGTGCTGCTTATCGCAGAAATGAGCAGCCAGCGAGAGTACTGCGACCACATCCTGCCGCATCTGAAGCCCATCTTCAAGCTAACGGATCCCATACAGATTCTGTTGATTTTCATGCAAAAGATGGATCTTTTATTGAAGCTAACGCCCGCCGAAGAGGTCAAGCAGAGTGTGCTGCCGCTACTGTATCGCTCCCTGGAGTGCGATATGCCCCAGATTCAGGATCTCTGCCTAGCGGTGCTACCCACCTTCTCCACCCTGATCGACTACAACGCCATGAAGAACTCGGTTCTGCCGCGCATCAAGAAACTGTGCCTGCAGAGCAGCAATGTGTCGGTGAAGGTCAACTGCCTGATATCCATTGGAAAGCTGTTGGAGAACCTGGACAAGTGGTTGGTGCTAGATGAGATCCTGCCCTTTCTGCAGCAGATTCAGAGCCGAGAGCCAGCCATCATCATGGGCATTATAGGTGAGTGAAAAAAAGGTTAGTTTATAATTATTTTTCATTCTATTTCTTCTTGAAGGAATCTACAAAATTGCTATGACCAACACCAAGCTGGGCATAACCAAGGATGTGATGGCACATAAATGCATTCCCTACCTAGTGCCCTTAAGTGTCGAGAACGGCCTGACTATAGCTCAATTCAATACGATCATAGGCCTCATCAAGGAAATGCTCGGCCGGGTGGAGCAGGAGCAGCGCGAGAAGTTGCAGCAACTGTCCACCATTCAGAGAGACAATAAGTAAGATCGTTTTTATTATTAGAATTACATTTAAAAATTCATTCGGTCTACCTTGAATCAGACCCAAAGATGCTTCCGAAATATTGGCCAATGAGCTGGACACCAGTTCTGCCCTCTCGCCCACTGGTGGAGCCAACAATGGCAACAAGATCAACGATGACATGTTCTCGGGCTTCACTGTGGGCCAACCGAAGGCAGGAAATGCCGCTCCCATAGCACCCGTCAAAGCCAAAGAGCAGCTCAAGTACGCATCAATCAAGTTAACTGAAAATACCAGACGAGATTCAAGAAACCCTTTCGATATTCCAGAATAACGCACAACACCATGTCGGCGCAGTCAGCTGGCAGGCCAGACATTCTCTCCTCGATGATGCAAAGCAACCTGACTGGCCTCGGAGCGACAGCAGTTACTAGTCCCACATCTGCACCGGCACCCATGCAGATCAATAATGGCTGGCACAGTGCCAATCCGTTGGTTATGAACCACCAACTGGCCTCACCACAGGCCAGTAACAATAATTTCTCCTCCTTGGACAACCTGGATCCCTTTGGCGGTGGTACAGGTGTCACGGCGACCGCCAAGCCAAACAATACGAACGGTGCCAACACGTACACGCTGCAACAACCGACAGTTAACTATATTTATCCAGCCGGCTACAGTCTGAACAGCATCCAGCAACATCAGCAGCAGCAACAGCAGCAGCATCTGCTGGGCAAGCCCAGCCAGGCTCCAACGCTCCAGCCCCAGACACAGCCCCTGCTGCCGACAGATAACCAGAACCTCAATGCACTCTCCCAGCAGGACATACTTAACTTTTTGAACTAAACGCAGTTGTAGCTAATAACCACATATTCCATATATCTGATAGCAAGGCCAACTCCATATACACCAGGTTGCGTCGGAATTTTAGAAGAAAAAAATAACCATAAAGCGGCAAAAACAGGAGAATATAGAAAGTTCTTCGAAATTTCTGCTGAAGGAAATATCTAAATATTGTTTAGACTTGTCTATACCTCATGTTTTTGTCGCAGGGACTTTGACTTACCATATTCACATATATACATACCTATAAATATATATATATAAATTGATATGTACGAGGTGTGATTGTCCTGTACGTGTGTGTGCTGCGTGTTTGTTAGAAATGTTTTAAATTATATTATGTAGATTTTAACACGAGTCCTTTGGCTCCTCGCTCGTTGCCACATTCCGCAACCGATATCAAACGCAAAACGAAATGAATGCGTTTAGTTAAAAATAGAATATGTATTATTATTGTTAGCTAGACAAAAGAGCAAACTCGTGCAATGGATCCTTACTTAAATATATATTTTACAAATTATATACATATTATAATTCAAATCGTTTAGGCAAAGACGTTTTATTTAATATATAAAAATATGTTATTTAATATATTTATCGGTTATTGTTTGCTATATAAAAGGATTGATTTAATCTTAAAATATTCATTACAATTTTAAACAACTTGAGCTTTTTTGTCATTGTTTAATATTATTTGTAAAACAACTAACTAATAAAATTACAAAATACAATTGCACAAGTGTGGTTTTCAAACACAAATAAGGTTTTTACTTTGTAAATCAAATGGAATGGTTTACCAAGAATCGGAATATACTTTTCTGATAATTATGGATGCGCTGAATTCAAATCTGGGCTTAGAAAATTTTCTATTTGTCTGGTTTTCAAAATATTTCAGCTTAAAAGTGATGGAAATACGGTTTTTGAAAACTTTAATAATTGAATATATATCTGAAAAATAACGAAAAATTAATTCAAAAGAGCATATCTCAAAGATCCATAAAGATTTTTCCAAATTTTAAAAGCTGATTTTCAAGTATAAAAACAAATAATTGACAAAATAAATTTAAGGCACCTCAAAAGTGCTCAAACCCCGTATTTGTTACACTTTAAAGATGGAGTACAATTTGTTTTTTGGTTCTGCGTACTTCTAGCTAACCACTTTCTTCTCCTTCTCATTGGTCTTGGGTAATTCAACTTGGATTACGTATTGATTGAATGGTGATCCCATATACAAGTGACCTTTGTACTCCAGGACATGCGATACTCCAGCAGTGGATCTATCAAAACCATGCAGGGATCTCACTATGTTTCCATTCCAGTCCACACGCACCACGGTCGTCCTATTGGGAGAATTTCTATTGACCCACTCGGTGAACGCGTGGAACAGACGATCCACCACAGTGCTGGGATATACTTGGTTCAGATATCGAAAGGGAAGCTGCATTAGGGCCATGAGACGGGCGAGGAAAAACCGAAGCCTTGGATGAGGAGATAAAATGGCAAACATATTGGGGTTTTCGATATCTGCGGCAATGCCCAGAGGCACCCATATTCCCTCGGCATCAGGCGTAAGATTATCGGGTAAGCCTGGCAGGCCGTCCACAAAGACTTCGCTCTGACCAGTCCGTGGTCCCTTGAGATGATATTTAGTCAGGCGCATTGCAGTCGTTTCCGAAACGATAATGAAATCCTCCTGGGGACTTAAAGCTATACCGTTGGCAAAGGCCAATTCATCCAGAAGTATCTCGTTGGTGTTCGTCTTGCGATTGTACCGGAATAAACTATAAAGAAATCGGATTAATACTGCTTAAAAGCAGAAGGATTTCTTTAAATTGAACTTACCGACCCGAAGGATTTGCGAACGGAGCCAACATAAAGTCATCGGTTAGGGAATCGGTCCAGTAAATGTCACCCTCCCGGCTGATTGCCACTGAATTAAACAGCTTTGCCGGCCGATTAACTTTCTTGCCGGGAAGTACTTGCTCGGGAGACACCAACATGGTCTTCTGTTTCGTATCCAAGTTCACCTGCCACAATCCATAGTAGGCATCGGCAATAACCATATTGTTTCCCTGGGGGTCAAAGGCCAAACCCACGGGGTAGCCACACACTGTATCTTGGAAAATGTAATCTGAGTGAAATAAAACTCCATTAATAACCTAAAAACCATTCAAGATAGAATTCTCTCTACCACAAGGTTGTCCTATCTTAGTGACAGTCTCAACGGAATCCTTTTTGTTCAGCCTGATGACTTCTCCGCCATGAATGCCCGTGTAGATGCCATCATCTCGAGCTATGAGGCACTCTGGTCCAAAGACTCGATCCTGCCACAGGTGTCTAGCGCCATCCAGGTGAGCATTAGTTTCTAGTGTTCCCTTTAGTTCCCTTGGTGGAGTAATTCTGCACAATGTTCAAATATTTATAAATTATCAGATGAAGTTGAAGATTACCCACTTACTCATATTCTTTAAAGGGAAATGTGGTGTTGGGCGGTAATCCGGGAAGCAGGAAAATGGCTCCTAAGAATAAGCCAAAGTAAAGAACGGCTTTACTTATGGAGCTCAGAAAGCCCATGGTTATGTTCTCTAACAAAATTTTCTAACTAAAACCCAGATGGGCGGCGGCAACGATAAGGTAAAGTCCAACCAACGATCATGACTACATATGGACTTCGATTGTTGCGATAGTTAACTCTAATCAACACTAAAGATTTAAACTTTTACCCGGGAACCGTAGAGTATGAAGTATTGGAGGAGTTCTCTTACAGTTGAAACAACAATTTATTTTTCACACATTTATCCATTTATTATTAGCAGAGGCAGAGCGTGCTTAACATGCCTGATATCTTTGGCGATACCTCTTACATCGAAGATAATTTGCGCATTGTACTTCTTTAAACAGATTATGTTCTACGACCCTCTCGTCCAGCGTTCCCAGCTTCTTAGCCTAGTGAGTGGAGATATCACGATATCGATTCGGAACGCATTGTCTAAGGCGGCTGCTAAGCTAAGTGCATCCAAAGTCTAAAGCTACATAAATAACAAATACTAGCAGGCAGCGCCCTCAGGTCTCCACCAGAATGTGCGTAAACAGACTGTGCATGCGTCGCTCCACCTCCTTGTAGACCAGCGAGTTGAGTCCATCCGAGTGCTGCCGAAGAGCGGCGGCCCGGAGCAGGGCCACCCGGTTCTTGTTGGGCTTCTCCGGCTTGTGCTTCAGCATCGTGTACTCGCTGAACTCCATCGCAAAGCGGCAGATGTCGATGCCCATAGCGTTCAGCCGCTCGTAGAGATCATCATCCTCGCCGCCCCAGCCGTGATACAGATTGGACATTCCGTTAATCTGCTGGAACTGGACGGTATTGATGGCCACAACGCCACCGAAGAGGCTGCGGTAGGGCAGTCGGAAACGCCAGTGATCCAAAGCGGAGCACATGTGCCGTGGTTTCTCCGTACACGCGTACATCTGGCCCGAGTTGAGAGGCAGCAGGTCCACGTCGGAAAGTATCAGACAGGGGAAGCCGTACTCCGCCGCCACCTGGGCACCAATGTTGAAGAGCATCGCCCGGTTGAAGGGCTTGTGGTCGTACTGCTCGACTAGGAAAATTCGATAGTGGATCAGCTGCTGGCGCAGGTAATTGTGCATGTAGGTGAGGAAGGCGTGCAGCTGCTCCTCCCGTTGCCTGTACGGCACAATGATGGCGGTGCTGTAGCGGGCCTGGCACTGCTCCGGGCGGAACTCGCCGCCGGGACGGATCTCGCCCCCGTTGTGAACCGCCTCGTGGTAGTGGGCCAGGTTGTAGACGAACCTGTTGGCCGCAATAATCTCCGAGTAGGTGCACTCGAAAACCTCCTGCAGGGACACATTCCGGGTGACCTGCGGCACAAGAGCCCCCTCGATCTGCGATCCCTCGATGTAGTCATAGTGCGAGGCGAAGCGGAAGGGCAGCGAAAGGTACACAATGAGCGTGACCAGGCTAATGGCCAGGAGCAGGTCATGGATGTGGAAATTCCTGTGCCACAGCCGCACGAACATCGTTTGGCAGGAACTTGAATCTCAGCGGGATCTGAGGGAATTCCGCATCCTCGGGGCGGCAGAAGTCGCGACTGGCGGGCTGACGAAACTCAGCTGGTGACGAGGGGTGCAATGCACTCAAACCAGAGCAGTTCGTCCAAAGGGGTCTGTACAGTAGAACCTCTAATAACGAGCATTCTACTTTATATGTTCAGCTTAAACTTGAACATTAAATTTTACTAAAATAATCTGTGTCTAAGAATTAAAAATAAATAATTAAGATTAACTCTTTCCGTACATTACTGCTGAAGGACAGCAGAAATATACTATGGTTCGTGTCAAAAGATTTCACTGTTTCCGTTAAATATGTAAATATTTGTCTACTAATCAATAAACAGATAAGAGTATCTTATAAGGCCATAATTAAATTAACTTTAAAGAAGATAAGATAATGGGAAAGGCTTGCCGATCGCCATAAAAAAGATATTTTATTCGATTCTCAATAGATCGATTTTTTTCGATCTTTTAGAAAATAACATCGATTAATTAAGAACAAAAATTAGTTTAAATTCAATTAAACCAAATAAAAAATATACATTTCAGTGAGTTAAATAAAGAAAAATAAAGGTTCAATAACATAAAAACAAAAACATATTTTAATAAAATAAAAACGAAAAGGAAATCAAAGTTGTATTAACCAATAATTTTTACAGGAAAAAACGAATCAATTTATTCAAAATAGAAAAAAAAATACCTTAATAGGCACAGTTCCTTTAAACTGGTGTTCACTGTATAAACAAACAGCTATTGCAGATAAAACCGTCTGGCAACCCCAGCACAAAGTTGTATTCCATCCCTGGGCCGGTCATTTGGGCCTTCACTTCTATCTTCGAAGATTATTTTATCGTTTTTTAATTAATGTGCGTTAATCTGCAGTTGAATAGTAGTTGAATCCCTTAAAATGACGTCCATTATCAAGCTGCACACGATATCCGGGGCGATGGACGAGTCTCCGCCGTGCTACATCCTCCAGATAGACGACGTGCGAATTCTGTTGGACTGCGGATGGGATGAAAAGTTCGACGCCAACTTTATCAAAGAGCTAAAAAGGTAAACATTCGAAGCAGTTCAAGGAACGACTTCTAATTTTGTATAATTACAGGCAGGTGCATACCCTGGATGCCGTGCTCCTGTCCCACCCGGATGCGTATCACCTGGGCGCCTTGCCTTACCTGGTGGGCAAACTGGGTCTTAACTGCCCGATATACGCCACAATTCCCGTGTTCAAGATGGGACAAATGTTCATGTATGACCTGTACATGTCGCACTTCAACATGGGCGACTTTGATCTCTTCTCGCTGGACGACGTGGACACGGCCTTCGAGAAGATCACGCAACTGAAGTATAACCAAACGGTTTCACTGAAGGGCAAGGGCTATGGCATATCCATAACTCCCTTAAACGCTGGCCACATGATCGGCGGCACGATCTGGAAGATAGTAAAGGTGGGCGAGGAGGACATCGTCTATGCCACTGATTTTAACCACAAAAAGGAACGCCACCTGAGCGGGTGTGAGCTGGACAGGCTGCAGAGGCCCTCGCTCCTCATTACCGACGCTTACAATGCACAATACCAGCAGGCCAGGAGACGTGCCCGCGATGAAAAGCTGATGACCAACATCCTGCAGACGGTGCGAAATAATGGCAATGTCCTCATAGCTGTGGACACCGCTGGACGCGTTCTAGAGCTGGCCCACATGCTGGACCAACTGTGGAAGAACAAGGAGTCCGGCCTGATGGCCTACTCCCTGGCCCTCCTAAACAATGTCAGCTACAACGTGATCGAGTTCGCCAAGTCGCAGATCGAGTGGATGAGCGACAAGTTAACGAAGGCCTTCGAGGGTGCCCGAAACAATCCCTTCCAGTTCAAGCACATCCAGCTGTGTCACTCCCTGGCGGACGTCTACAAACTTCCTGCCGGACCCAAAGTTGTGCTCGCCAGCACGCCGGACCTGGAGAGCGGATTCACCAGAGACCTTTTTGTGCAGTGGGCCAGCAATGCCAACAATAGCATTATTCTTACCACACGTACTTCGCCGGGAACTCTGGCTATGGAACTGGTAGAGAACTGCTCGCCTGGCAAGCAAATTGAGCTGGACATCCGACGAAGAGTTGAGCTGGAAGGCGCCGAGCTAGATGAATACCTACGCACGCAGGGCGAAAAACTAAATCCCCTCATTGTGAAGCCTGATGTGGAGGAGGAAAGCAGCTCCGAGTCCGAGGATGACATTGAAATGAGTGTTATAACGGGCAAGCACGACATTGTGGTCAGGCCAGAGGGTCGTCACCATTCCGGCTTCTTCAAGTCCAACAAGCGCCATCATGTTATGTTTCCCTATCACGAGGAAAAGATCAAGTACGACGAGTACGGAGAGATCATCAACCTCGACGACTACCGCATCGCCGACACGGGCGGGTACGACTTCGTGCCCATGGAGGAGCAGAACAAGGAGAACGTGAAGAAGGAGGAACCGGGCATGGGAGCTGATCATCAGGCCAATGGAGCCGTCGCAGACACCGACGTCCAGCTGCTAGAGAAGCCCACCAAGCTGATAAATCAGCGCAAAACCATCGAAGTGAATGCCCAGATCCAGCGAATCGATTTCGAGGGTCGCTCGGACGGTGAGTCCATGCTGAAGATCCTCTCCCAGTTGCGACCGAGACGGGTGATTGTCATCCACGGCACTGCGGAGGGCACCCAGGTGGTGGCCAAGCATTGTGAGCAGAATGTCGGCGCCCGCGTCTTCACGCCGCAGAAGGGCGAGATCATCGACGTGACCACCGAGATCCACATTTACCAGGTGCGCCTCACCGAGGGTCTCGTCTCCCAGCTACAGTTTCAAAAGGGCAAAGACGCGGAGGTGGCCTGGGTGGATGGCCGCCTGGGAATGCGTCTCAAGGCCATCGACGCTCCCATGGATGTCACAGTTGAGCAGGACGTGCAAGAGGGCAAGACATTGACCCTGGAAACGCTAGCGGAAGACGAGATCCCCGTCCACAATTCGGTGCTGATCAACGAGCTAAAGCTCTCCGACTTCAAGCAGATTCTCATGCGCAACAACATCAACTCGGAGTTCTCCGGCGGCGTCCTTTGGTGCAGCAATGGAACTTTGGCCTTGCGGCGTGTGGATGCCGGCAAGGTGGCCATGGAGGGCTGTCTGTCGGAGGAGTACTATAAAATCAGGGAGTTGCTCTATGAGCAGTACGCAATTGTTTAAGATTAAAGTTTCCTTTAAAATCTAGATTATTTTTATTTCCTTTTCTACATAAACTGCATCATCGGATCTTCGGCACGCGGCCGCTTCTTTTTCCACTCCTCGATTTCGTCCTCGGTGGGCGCCTTAATGTCGTACATGCTGTTGTAGGCCCGCTTGCGATCGTCCATCTCATCGGGAATCTCCTTTGCCTTTTCCTTCGTCTTTGTCTTCTCCTTCTCCTTGGCTTCTCTGTGCTTGGATTTCTGTTTCCGCTGCTCCTTGGCCTTCTTTTTCTTCTCGCGCTTCTTGGATTTCTTCTTTGACCTTTTCTTTTCCGGCTTCTCTTCCTCCTCCGAAGACGATGAAGATTCTGAGCTTGGGACAGAGTCAACTTCGGATAGGACAGGCTTCTCCGAAGGCACCTCCGGCACTTTGAAATGCACTTGAGCGGTGGACTCTGCTGCTACAGCAGCAGCCGCTAAGCTGGAACTGGAGGTGGGATGCTGATCCGAATAACCCTCTGGCTCCTGCATGCCCACGCAGTAAGAGTTCTTGATGAAGGACTTGCAGCACTTGTAGCCCCAGCGACCGGCATTCCAGAAGCTGCCCCACACGGTCGTGTGGTTATTGATGTATACATCCTCCTCGTATATGCTGCGGGCTTTCGGTTTCTCCACGCCCTTGATGACCTTGCCGCTGCGAGAGTACTCGATGTATTCCTCCGTTTGAGCCAGCAGCAGCGACTTGGGCGGCACCTGCAAATGCTCCTCTCCCCCGTATTTCTCCACGATGTGAGTTTTGGTCTGTAAAGAGGATTTTTTTATAGCATTTTTGAAACAACAAAATAAACCAAAGACTTACACTCGACTTGAACTGCTCCTTTTTCTGCTCGTACTCTTTCTGGAGCAGTTCTAACTTGGTGGGTTCAGCCAGTAGATGGACATCCACACCCTTGCCATGGGCTTCCCAGGCGAACAACTGAGCGGTGGCCTGAGCTGTGGTGTCTCCCGAGAAGCGCACGAAATTCTCGCCAGCAAACTCAGCTCTGCAAGGTAGTTAAATGTAAGTAAACTCTAACTTTGTGACTCATTGTGGTACTCACTCTTCTTCCGGAACTGCAGGATTGGGATTGTCACGCATGGAGCGCGTTTTGGGATCGTAGTACGCAGAGTTCGGGTCTAAATTCCTGAGGTATTTGGCTGTGTCTTCGCGGATACGCAAGTTACGCACAGTGATGCGCTGTTTGGAGTCCACTTTTGTGCCCGGCATGTCCACTTCGTCCACATACTTGTCCTCGTTGCCGTCTTCATCGGAAATCTCGGCATCGGGATCTGTAGAGGGGCAGAAATTATAAGAATTTATACATTAATTTGTGAAGATATATGTTTGCTTACCGTTTTTTAGCTTTTCGGCCTTAAGCTGCCGCTTAGCCTCCTCTACCTTCTCGTACTCCTCGATGATCTCTCTGTGGTTCGCCGGATCGTAGCTGCTCCAGCGATCGCGCTTCTCATCATAGTTGACCGCCGCCTCGTTGACCAGGTGCTCATCATGGACCACAATGGATTCGGCATACTTGGCCTGCACTTTGCGAGGTCTCTCCAGGCAATCCTTGCGCTTGTGCGTGACGGCCCCACAGTTCTCGCAGGCGCCCTTCCGGAACTTGGTGACGATGCGCGTGGTGTCCAGACCCTTGGGCGCCCGCTTGTCCAGCTGGCCCTGCTCGTCCTCGTGCTGCGGTCTCTGATGCTTGAGCGTGGGCCCTTGGGAGCCGTAATACCACGGAGCATTCGATATATACTGCGGGATGTGTGGATTTATATCGCGACCCTCTTCATCCACGGCGGCCGGGGCTGTGCCTGCCTTTCGAGCCTCCTCCAGCTCCTTGGCCTTGCGCCAGTCCTCGCGGGACTTCTTCTTGGGCTCCTCTTCGGCATCCTGGTCGTGCTTGCTTTGGAGGATCTGCGAGACGGGTGTGCGCATGGCCCCCGAACTCATTTTGGCTGATTTTATTTATTTACAATTTGCAAATAGCCCTCTTTGTCCTCTTCTTCTTCTACTGCCAGTGTTGGAAAGTGAAAGATTTATGGTAAAAATAAATGCACACCTATTATTTGGTTTACATTTTTTCATATACTTTCAGTTTTTCAACATGTAATGTTGTTAAATTTAAAATTAAATAATTTTACAACTTAGTAAAGGTCACACTTTTTGTTTTTTTTCTGTACCAACCTTGGTCTGTTACAGTTTTGCAAGTGATGAACACTCGAATAAGCTATAAATTACTAAAACCAATACGCAAAACAAAAGCATTTGAACACTTTATCGGCGAAAAAAGAACAATCATATATCTTAGCTATTTGTCCTATAAAATAAATTGTTGTTGTTACGAATGCAGTTATTGCTAGAATTTGTTGGATTTAAGCTAGTTGCCAATTTCATAAGCTTTTTCAAAATTTGCTAGATCTAGCCTAAAATAAGCTTAACTCGCAACACTGGCCCCAAACGATACATCGCTCAAGTTGCACATCCCCAACATTTTTCCAATAAAAATTGGCGTGAACATTTTTATCAATAGTAATACGCGATTTCGATTCAAAGCCAACAATAAATTGCCAGCAATGCAACGGAAAATGCTGGAAACTGTGATCTTGTGAAATATTTCGAATTCGTCGGAAACCAAAGGCAAATTCCTTGGGAAACCAATCAATTTAAAACGCTGTGCAAACAGGGTGCGTGTAATTGTGTGCGTTATACATACATATGTCGAGCGAGTGTGTGTGTGTGTGTGTGTGTGTTCTAGTGCCAAGGCATCCTTAATTTTTTCGCACAAATAGCAGATTCTGCGCGCCTCAAACATTTTTTCTCTATATTTGTACCAACAATAGAGAGAGCCAGAGAGTGCGAGAGAGAGAGAGAGTGCGAAATCGAGAGCGTATCAGAGTGACAAAAAGAGAAAATGTGTAAAACTGATTACCAACACTGGCTTTCGCTCACTGCACTCATTAGTCGGTACGGCAACCCTGGAGGCTGGAAGGTCTTCGTTTTCACCAATTAGAAAATTACAATTTTCCAATTGGACGTTCTTGCCCAAAAACGTTTAGTTAAATGCACGCATTTTCTCGCGTTTCGTCAGGTGTTTCTTATTGGATCGCCAGGGGGTGGTGGAGTGATTCGCGAGTGTATTGGTGACTGGCGCGCTGAGGTGCGAGTGGGAGGAAGCTAGAACATTTCTTGTTATTCTTTCTTTGTTGTTTTATCTGTGGAAAAAGCTGCGCGTGTTTGTGTGTATGTATAAACCATACATGCACACAAAAAATTTGCATAAAAAAAGTGAGCGAGCAAAGGCATTATGATATGTAATCAAATCTAAATGACAATGAAAGCACTTGAGGTTGTAAAAAATGGACCAATCACTTATGTGTACTTGTGTTCCCCACCAAACAAAATGTTGCCAATCAGAGAAAACAAATTCCTTGTTTGCTAATTAGAGGAATTCCCAAGTGGTGGTGAATGTGTGTGTGCGTATTTCCACAACAGGCGATCTCTCACTGAAAATTGCGAAATTAACAAAGTTGCACTCCTTGGAATGATTTATGCGCCAGAAAAATATTACCACAGGCACAATATAATGATGATGATAATGATGATGGTCGTGTACTATTTTCGATTTTCCGTTTCACGGACTGTTGTCGTTTGAGCGATTGCCTAATTTCCCCCATCCGAGTCCGAGTGCCCACACACATACATATGTACACTCACACATACAGCGGCGGCCAAGATTATAGTATTTGAACATTTAAATATTTAAAATATACATTTTTTCAGACTTTTTAGTCATTTTTAGTGATTTAAATCCGTTTAAAAGTGCTGTCTAAAAATATGCTGCATGATTTTGTACTTTATATTTTAAAACCATAAAGAACTACCTATAGAGAAATTTCAAAATTATAAAAATGTATATAAAAAAAGCCTCCTCAACTATTATTATGGCCGCATATGTATGTAGATAGATATCTGTATGTACCTAAATTCCATTGAAGCGAGGAGCAGGCGGCGACCTTGAGAATGAATCGAGTGCACGGCACAAGCCATTCATGAGTGTCAATGACCTACACTAACATTGGCCCACAGAGAAAGTTGCGAACGCCACTCGACCTTATCCCCCCCCGTCTGATCTTGTTTCCCCCACAGATCACTAGCAGAGCAGATCAGATCACCAACGACAGCACTTGGACAACCACAGTCGAGTGGTGAGACCGCTGCTCCCAGCACACACACGGACATCGCACGCAGGACCGAGGAGCGGCAGGAGCAGGCGGAAAGGATACGGAAGCAAACTCGGACTCGGACTCAATTCAACCGTCTTTAAAGACAACCATGTTTACGGGCAAGCTGCAGATTAAGGTGTGCGAGGCGAGTGGCCTGCGGCCCACAGACTTCCAGAAGCGCCACAACCTCACCTTTGGCAAGCTAGCCGACGAGCAGCTAATCGATCCCTATGTGTCCATAGATGTTGACGAGAGTCACTTTGGTAGGTCCTGCCATAAAAATCCTGGAGATTTATAATAAATAAAACATTTAATTTATAACTTTTAGATCGAGCCACCACACGGCCAAAGACATTTGATCCTGTTTGGAACGAGCAGTTCGTCCATGACGTTACCAATGTCAGCAACATTAATTTGACCGTCTTTCACGATGCCGCTCTGCCGCCAGACGATTTCGTGGCCAACTGCATAATCTCCTTCGAGGACCTCATGCAGAGCGAGACGGCTGTGCAGGATCTATGGGTATGTTATGGCTTTTATTTATGTTTTTTGGAAACAATAATCCTATTTTCTGTATTCATGCAGGTTAACTTGGAGCCCCAGGGCAAGATCCACGTCATAATTGAGCTAAAGAATCGCAATGGTATCTGAAATTCATTTATTTTTATTTATCGTAAACTTTAACTTATTTGTTGTAAAATTTAGAACAAGCCAAAGCCGAGGCCGAGGTGGAGCACACCGTGGCCGTCAACAAGGAGTTCAAAGAGCGCGCCGGCTTCAATCGGCGTCGCGGTGCCATGCGTCGTCGTGTGCATCAGGTTAGTGGCGTTGTCTAAGGATAATGGACCTATGAAATCAATAGCTTTGAATATTATTATTGATTTCTATGGTTCTGAGGCCTATAATCTCCTCTCATTTTACTAATTAACCTGTGTATTTTCCCAAAACCAGGTGAATGGGCACAAGTTCATGGCAACGTTTTTGCGTCAACCCACCTTCTGTTCGCATTGCCGCGAGTTTATCTGGTAAGTGGAGCACACAGCACACATAATCGTACAGTCCCGGGCTGACAACATCTCCTCCGTACATCTTTAAGTTGTATTTCTGCAGTGATTAATCTGAACATGCATTTATTTTCGGGACTTGATTTACACACACACAACACCGCTCACCATCTGAACTACTTTTGATTTTATTCTACTTGGGTTGATCTCTTTACCTCTATATGTATGTTCTTAATGTACCACTCTATCCTTTATTCACTCATCTTCTCTCGGCTCCACAACATCATCTTCTTTTTTTTGGGAGGCTCACTCTATTAGCGTTTTAATTTCCTTGGTTTCACATCGGCATTAACACTTGGTGGTTTCCTTTTTGGGGCTACAGCTTGACTGGCGGGTCGCGGGGTCATCGGGTTCACGATCAGCTCGGCCTCATGCTTGGTTTCTCACGGGGCTTCAGGTTCTCATCCATCAAAAAACACACTCACACACACACACACAACCAACACACCAATCATTCAGTTACCCAAAAAATATAAATACATACAATAGCCATGGAATTTCTTGCCTTTTTGCAGGGGAATTGGTAAACAAGGCTATCAATGTCAAGGTATGTGTGTTCGCTTCAGACTGAACAAGAAAGGAGCAACCAGGGCAGCTTTAGCCCTGGCGCTTCTAGGGGGAGCTCCCTCCAGGAAGAGCGCCCCCCTCTAAAGCTATATTCAATCCAAAAACCATATCACTTTGCATTTGCTTGTTACGTTCGTTCGTTGTTCGTTATTCGTTGTTTGCTGTTGTCGTTGTTGTTGTTGTTGCCATTTTGGGGTTTCCTTGATTATTTTTTATCGAAACGGAATCAACCCCTCTACATTAGTGCAGAGTTCGTTTGGCATTGTCCAATGCATCAATGCATCACCCACGGCTTGAGTCATGCTTCGCTCGGAACAGGACAACACTCCGGTGTCCTGTCCCCCAATTGCACCACTAATCGATCTGGTCCTGTCCCCATCACATTGCATTTTTGTATCTCACTTATGCGGAAGGAATGAAGACTACTAATTAGATCATCGGAAAGGGTCCTGTGGGTGTAATCCAATGCAAGTCTCTTAGAATTACCAAACAATGTCATTTCATTAAGGTTTCTTTGTTTGTCCGTCTGTATCATCTCAATACACTCTGTATTATGTCGACTTACATTATTGTGCATGCCTATTAGGGGGGATTAAATGTAACTAAAACTTTAAATATATTAAGCTGATATTAAGTATCTCTGTTAGTTCATGGAAGAGCAGTGAGTGGACTTTAATCTTTCTAAAAGTCTTGTCCAACTAAGAAAATCTACTACTTGCAATAGTTTTAATTACCTTTTACTCTTTGTAGCCACAGAAAATGGCTTTTCGGCTTCATTCTGTGCATTCTCTCTTTTCTTCTTTGGTTTCAATATACATATATCTGGCACGATGCATCGTTTAAATGTTGTGATTAAAACCTTGTGTACACCGAAACACTAATTAGAGCACAGACAACGAGCACACAACTTAACTCCACTGACCAACATACAAAATATATGTGTATAATCACACACTGCACAACAAGAAACGGTCGTCGACAAGTTTCTCAACTAATTTCTTAAGCTCAATCGTGGTATTCAAGGAGATCCGAGAGAAGATCCAAAAGAAACTATTGAATGCCACGATTGAGCCACTTTGTGTCTAACCCTGAATGTTTCAACGAGCTTGAGTTAAACGAAATCCTGTAAATATATATACATATTCGTATGTCTCTAGACTGTAGAGTGTAGGCTCGGAAAAATGTTGCCCAGGCTATAAATTACACAAATATGTCACCTAAAACTCTGTGGATTTGAGATATAGAAAAAAACGATTATCAAAGTGATTACAATTAATAGTTTTTATACAGAAATTGTTGTTCTTTTTGTATTTTTAATGCTTATAAAATGTAAAATAATATATATATAACAGGTGCCACAGAAATCAACATAGTTTGAGATAGTATCTTAACGGATCTATGCAATAAAGTCATACACTTCAGCTGGAAATAAAATCGATTTATATCAATTATGAGATACTTTGATATATTTTCTCCAAATTGGATTTAATCGAAAAATTGATATACGAATTTGTGGAAAAATTAAGTACACTTGTAGAATTTCTTAGAAATAATATATAAATGTATAATATAATTGATTGACTGAAAATTATTTTGTAGCATACTTTTGACACATTTTCAATTACATTTTCTGTGACACAACTGATTATTTTTCTTGTCAATTAATAGAAAGATACTTTTAGCATGTCTTAAATGTCATTTATTACAAACGTTACGCTAAAAACCTTTCAGGCAACCTGTTTCCGAGCGCATATTTGTCCTTTAGAGTTTTGGATTTTTTGCCCTGCACTCTCTGCCTCTGCCATCGAAAAATTGCATAAGCGTTTAGTGCAGAGTTCTGGATATTAATATGTCGCCTTTGATTTCTCTCCCCCAAACACACTTCTAGTCTGCACGTTAGTTGTACATAAAAAATGCCATTTGTCCGTGGTGTCCAAGTGTCCGGGCATGCGAGATGAGGTGAGTCATGCGGCATAACCAAGAGCTCCACGATCTAGCTAACTCAGTTGTGTCCGCAGCAAACCAAAGTGGAGGTGGTGCCGGCGGGCCAGCGCTTTAACGTGAATGTACCGCACCGTTTTGTGGTGCACAGCTACAAGAGGTTCACCTTCTGCGACCACTGCGGATCGCTGCTCTATGGCCTGATCAAGCAGGGATTGCAGTGCGAGACCTGCGGGATGAACGTGCACAAGCGGTGTCAGAAGAACGTGGCCAATACGTGCGGCATCAATACCAAGCAGATGGCCGAGATCCTTAGCTCGCTGGGGATCTCGCCGGACAAGCAGCAGCCGCGCCGCTCCAAGTACTTGAACCAGCAGGGCGGCGAGGACAACTATGGTGCCTCCTTGGGACCCGACGGCGACGGCGCTCCCGGGCAGTCCTTCCGCAGTGGCACGCTCTCGGCGGACAGCCTGGCCACCTCCACTACGACGCTGACCAGCGGCTACAATAGCAGCAGCTGCATGAGCCTAGTCGTGGGCGGTGCCGGCGGCGGTGGGGCCACTGGGGAGACTCGGCCCGGCAAGTGCTCCTTGCTCGATTTTAACTTCATCAAGGTGCTCGGCAAGGGATCCTTTGGCAAGGTGATGCTCGCCGAGAAGAAGGGCACCGACGAGATCTATGCCATAAAGGTGCTCAAGAAGGACGCCATCATCCAGGACGACGACGTGGACTGCACCATGACGGAGAAGCGCATCCTGGCGCTGGCCGCCAACCATCCCTTCCTGACTGCGTTACATTCCTGTTTCCAGACCCCGGACCGCCTCTTCTTCGTGATGGAGTACGTCAATGGCGGTGACCTGATGTTCCAGATACAGAAGGCGCGACGCTTCGAGGCCGCCCGGGCGGCCTTTTACGCGGCGGAGGTTACCCTGGCATTGCAGTTCCTCCACACTCATGGCGTCATCTACCGCGACCTGAAGCTGGACAACATCCTGCTCGACCAGGAGGGCCACTGCAAGCTGGCTGACTTTGGTATGTGCAAGGAGGGCATCATGAACGGCATGCTGACCACCACCTTCTGCGGCACGCCCGACTACATCGCCCCGGAGATCCTCAAGGAGCAGGAGTATGGCGCCTCCGTCGATTGGTGGGCGCTCGGCGTCCTCATGTACGAGATGATGGCCGGCCAGCCTCCGTTCGAGGCCGATAACGAGGACGAGCTCTTCGATTCGATTATGCACGACGACGTCCTATACCCAGTTTGGCTATCACGCGAGGCCGTCTCCATTCTAAAGGGTAAGTCTATCCCTTAAAACAATCAATGTGAATAATGTCTTAACTTAATATCATTTAATTCCTGCAGGTTTTCTTACCAAAAACCCAGAGCAGCGACTGGGCTGCACTGGCGACGAGAACGAGATACGCAAGCATCCATTTTTCAACAAGCTGGACTGGAAGGAGCTCGAGAAGCGCAACATAAAGCCACCATTCCGACCGAAAATGGTCAGTCCCCGTTATTTCCATGATTTCATTGAGCATTTTTCGTAAATAACTTTTTTTAATTGCAGAAAAATCCACGCGATGCCAACAACTTTGATGCTGAGTTCACCAAGGAGGATCCGGTGCTGACACCTATCGGTAACGAGGTCATTCGCTGCATCAACCAGGATGAGTTTGCGGGCTTCTCATTCGTGAATCCAAAATTCGGACCGGAGCGCAAAGTCTACTAAGAAGGCCCCCCCACCCCAACGATCGCAGTTCATGTTCACCATGTTCACTTGGATGGGCTGGATGAGACTGGGTATCCCGGTTAGCTGGCCCAACGCAGATCGCTCCGAATCGTCGTCATCCGGACATGTCCGGTCGATCGGCGCCTTGCGCATCCTCCCAGCACAATCTAGTTAATCGTCTATTGTTTATCGTTATCATTTTCATTTAACTACACCCCGGTGAACGCTTCATTGTTGTCTGTTTCTGTTGTAGTCCACTCGTAGTCGTTGTCCCCCCAGTCCCCTGTCCTCCCACATCCAACTACCAGTGCCAATTGTCGTGGAACTGCTAATCTTCGACTTGATTTAAAGCGCACACCAATAGGACAACGCACATTGTACCGAAAAATCCGCAAAATCAATCGAAAAACTTGGTTTTAAATCATCGATGTTTCACCCAGCAACCTAGCCTATTCCTGTTTGAATTTATTTATGTTGTTTGCCAACAAAAAAGATGTCCCACGCACACACAACCACACCCATCTAGTCAATGCCCAGTGGCTGAGTGCATTTTGTTATTAGTTATTTATTGATTGTTCGATCGATGTGCCGAATCTCAAGTTTCGCACTCACAGCATCCAGGCAGAGAGCCAGGCACTTGCTCCAAGCGAATCTCAAGGGAATTTCTAAACACAATAGCCGCAATGTGCCGTCTCTACCACACACACAAAGTACACAACATTTAATTTCGAGTTTGAAATCTTGCACAACTTCCTTCTCAAGTATTAAAGCGATATTATTTTAAAATTATTACCTTATTGTTATACATAAATATTTATAAAAACGAAATGAAAAGAAAACAAAGCGAAAATCAAGCCAAAAATCCCTCTAATACAAAGCGCATACAATTTACCAGCAAAGAGAAAAAAGTATAGCTAAACTAATCATAGAAATAAATGCTAAAAACCTACAAAGAGAATGTCTATAAAAATTCACATTAATTTATGCTAAAAACAAATTATGAATACAACCCAAACAACCAATGTGTTTAGTCTGTAAGAGGAGGATGAGGAGCCAGAAGAACAAGCATATTATATATACAATATATATAATATATATGAACCATATATATAAATTGTGAAACTAAAGGCATATATATATATATATTACACACACACACACCCACAGCAAAACAAAACAAAACACTTAGCGTAATGAGGGAAATCCGTCAACAAATTATATATGAAATTATGTGGCATAAGATGAATAAGAAAAACAAATATTCGCGTTTATTATGTGTTGATTTTGAAAGCCAAAGACTCAAAGCTAAATATTCTATTTGAACTAACCCGAGGCAAGTTTTTAGCATACCGCATCGAAATTGGATCAGTATCATTTAAATGTTATTACTATTACTACTATTATTTACTCTACGCCTAATTTCGTGTGTTTTCCGTTTTGATTTCCATCGTTCGCTAGAAGAGAGATCATAAAAGTATATATTTAATAATAAATCGATGGAATAGCAGAGAAAGCAAGGATAACAAAAGATTTATTAACTATTAAGCAGCGTTGTTAACTAAAAGAGAAAATAAACAAAAAAAAAAAAAAACAGAGGAAATGTAAGGCAAAGGCAAGCGCATAAACACACATTTGTATGTAATAAAGAGGAGCCCAGTGTCTAATAATATTTGTGAAATAGCAAAAACAACCCGGCGTAAGCGCTAGTTACCCACTTACAATTTAAATGTTAACCCAAAGTATTTTCAAGAACGCATTTTACCAAAGCAAAAATAACAAACAAAGGAGTAAACAAGGAGATGATGAAGAAGGATGGAAGTATAGGCAAAATGTTAAAAGCTATTAATAATTTTTTAAACAATGCGCTCAAATCGCCAGTCGATCGAGGCCGTTGCCAGGCTGGATAAAGGCGCGTATTCAATTAAAAAATATAAATAAAATAAAAAAAATCCAAACAAAACAAAACAGAAAAACGCATCCAGCCAACAAGATAAGCCCAAAAGGGGGATAAAAGAAATGTGTAGGTGTCAAGATAGTAGGCAAATCCACTGGTTGTTGTTGAACAAAGAACAGACAAAAGTTAATAGAGGAGGTGCAGGATTAAATATACTATAATAGGAGCCAGAGGAGGAGGAAACAGAAAAGGGAATAACAAATCGCGTAACCGTAACCTGACAAAAACAAGTTAAAGTTATAGGACAAATGTGCAACCAAATGTTAGCTATAAGCTCACTCTCTAAATACATATGTGCAAAAGCTGAACGATTCCCAGACCCTTTCGCTTGCCAAAGGTCCTAGGTCCTGTCCCTGGACCGGGCTCTGAACGTACTCACTCCTCGACTCGATCAGCTTAGCTAAACTTTTTCTGGAGCCGCACAGGCTCATGCTCTCACCAAGGCAACACTCACTCTGCAACTTTTTCACGTACCTTTCGCATCTTAGAGATACTTAAATGGAACTTATTAAACGGAAAAGCCCCCGAAATCATTGTCTACAAATTGTTAACTGATCTAAGGCAAACAACTACACACACGAACTACTAAGGAAGTATATTGAATTATTTATTATTGATCGGCGGTGTACAAAACTAAGCGCGGCCAACTGAGACACCATATATGGTTTTATTAGAAGGAGCTGCGCAGATCATTGCAAGCGAATTAATCATTAGCAAAAAGAGAAGTCAGAGTATTCAGAAACACACCAAAAAGCACAACACACAGCAGTTTAACTTGAGGAAGAACCAGACTAAGACACAGAGGAAAATGCATAAGTAACGTCTAAGTTATGTTTAAACCAGAGATAAATAACTGTAACGGTAAAGTCGAAAGTCAACAGTTGATATGTTGTAAAAAAGCTATTAAATAAAAAAATAAAAATAAAAGAGGAATGTTTACCAAGGAAGGCAGGGAGTGGCAGAATTGAATGTTAAAGAAGCTACTAAATAAATGGTATAAGCAGATGTGTGCAAAGGATAACCAAAGAAAGCAAAATTGAAAACAAGAAATTGATTTATAAAATTAAGTGAAAACTAATTATTAAATAAAGAGAGGTAACACCTATGAAAAATGTAACTAATTGTGTTTGAATCAAACTAAAAACAGGGAAAGGGTTCCATTTAATAGAGTTTGAAACGAAATGGAGGGCAACATTAAAAAAAAAATATTTAGAAAAAAATACTTAAAAAACACCATAACCATAAAGGGTTAACATATTTTAGAACATAGAAATATTTCAGTGTTTATGTTTCAAGTGGTTTATTAAGGAAAGCTCTCCCCATGCTAAAATTTGTTTATACAATTGAAAACTGTTTTATTCAAAAAGTTTTAAAATTTCATTTAACAGCTCGTTTACAGATGTAAATAACAGAGACGATAATGACAGCCGATAAGTTATCGGCTACATTTATCATCCCTAACAGCTGCTGATTAACAGCGCACATGTTGCCATCACAAAAAGAAGAAGAAGTTCAAAACAATATATAATTTGTTTAATTTTAACAAGTTTATAGGAAATAAGCAGGTGCCAGTCAAAATGCCAAAGGTGAAAACGGAAAAGAAAACCCGCATCCACACGGAGGTGCAGAAGCAGGGTGAGTTTATTTGGTACATGAAACAATAAACCAAAAGTAATCATTGCTCCCATGCCGACCAGGAATCGTATTCAACAAGGACTTTGGCCAGCATATCCTGAAAAATCCGCTGGTGATCACCACTATGCTGGAGAAGGCCGCCCTACGCGCCACGGATGTAGTGCTGGAAATCGGTCCTGGTACCGGCAACATGACCGTACGGATGCTGGAGCGTGCCAAGAAAGTAATCGCCTGCGAAATTGACACTCGGCTGGCGGCCGAGCTGCAGAAGCGCGTCCAGGCGACGCCGCTGCAACCAAAATTGCAGGTGCTCATCGGCGACTTCCTTAAGGCGGAACTGCCCTTCTTCGACCTCTGCATTGCCAACGTGCCGTACCAGATTAGTTCGCCGCTGATATTCAAGCTGCTGCTCCACCGCCCGCTCTTTCGATGCGCCGTCCTCATGTTCCAGCGCGAGTTTGCCCAGCGATTGGTGGCCAAGCCGGGCGACAAGCTCTACTGCCGTCTAAGCATCAACACACAGCTGCTGGCCCGCGTCGACATGCTGATGAAGGTGGGCAAGAACAACTTCAAGCCGCCACCAAAGGTCGAGTCGAGCGTGGTGCGCCTGGAGCCAAAGAACCCGCCGCCGGCAGTCAACTTCACCGAGTGGGATGGCCTCACGCGTATCGCCTTTCTGCGCAAGAACAAGACGCTGGCAGCCACCTTTAAGGTAACCTCCGTGCTGGAGATGCTCGAGAAGAACTACAAGCTGTATCGCTCGCTTAGAAACGAGGTGAGTTTGCACTAAAAGCTGTTGATAGATAAAGGCGTATAACTCTAAAGCTTTCTCTTAACTTATTAATCCCGTTTTACGAGTTATTTTGTTGCATAAATATGTACAATTTCATATTTTCTTCGGTAGAAAACTTGCATTGACAATTAATTTATTTGCTTATTTTCCACGCAGCCCGTTGAAGATGACTTCAACATGCAAAACAAAGTTATTGGCATTTTGGAGGAACTGGACATGGCCACCAATCGTGCGAGAAGCATGGATATTGACGACTTCATGCGGCTTCTGATGGCCTTTAACTCAGCGGGCATACACTTCAATTAGTTTTAGTTTTCGACTTTAGTTTGTTAAACATTGTACAATATAATACATACAATAATATACATACATAAACGTTAAGCCAACCAACTTTTGGTGAATTCTATTTTTTGTGATGAAAACCGGTATGCTTCATTCTTGTACAGTATACATTGGATAAGTTAGCCCATATAAGGTTACAGTTTATTTAAGAATTAATTGTGTAAAAGGTTTTTTTTGGGGAAATTCAAATGGAGTATATGTATTTTATCTTATCTTCTGGGAGATTCAGGGAAAGGCTTAACTCTCATAAATGTATTTACTCAGTTTTTAATGCGTATCTCTATCTTCTACTGTGTACGGGAATCTGATCAGCTGATGGAGGAAAGAGGGATTATCGGGCAAGTTCAACTGCGCAATTGAAAACTAGTTGATTAACAGCTTCGATTCGATCAGTTGCCGGCCGATCGCCTCCCACTGCAGTTCGAGAGCTAATTAAGATCATGTCAATGCGTTCGCTTGGAACGCTTTTTCTGCTATGCTGCGGCAACCTTGTTCTCGCCCAGAACCCGGATCCAGCCGCCGAGAGAGGTAAACAAAATTATTATTAATTTTAATATAAATAAATAATTGAATTAAAATAAAATATTAATATTTCTTAAACATCCCCTAGCTTGCACACTTTTCAAGAAGACAGTTTTCGAGGAGAGCATTCCCATTAGCCCATTTTTCCCCAATGCCCCGATTATATACAATACGCTTGACTCCTGCAGTGGGTCGCGACCCCTGATAGTGGACGGCACTCCGGCAGAACCCAAGGAATTCCCCCATGCAGCGAGACTGGGCCACCGGATGGCCAATAATGAAATCAAATGGTTCTGTGGCGGCACCTTGATCAGCAATCGCGTGGTGCTCACAGCGGCCCACTGTTTCTATTCCGAGATGTACGTACATATGAGAAGAATCTTCCAATCTGATAATGTAATCCCTCACTTTCCGCAGCGGCGAGGTCAACGTGGTGCGTTTGGGTGAGCTTGAGTTCGACACTGATACGGACGACGCTGAGCCCGAGGACTTTGGCGTGGCCCGGCTTATCGAACATGAAGAGTATAGGGATCCCGCCCTCTACCATGACATCGGCTTGGTGCGGCTCGATCGGGAGGTGAAGTTCAACCTGTATAAGCATCCAGCCTGCCTGCCCTTCGACGACGGCGAGCAGCACGAAACCTTCATTGCGATCGGTTGGGGCCAAAGGGCGTTTACCAAGAAGGAGTCCAAAAAGCTGCTGAAGGTGCAGCTCCGGAGCTATGGGCAGAGGTGTCTAGAAACCTCGGAAGCGAACAATGTGCTGCCCAAGGGCTTTAACACCACCATTCAGCTGTGCATCGGATCGAAGGACAACAAGGACACCTGCAACGGAGACTCTGGTGGCCCGGCCCTGGCCTATCACAAGACCTACACCTGCATGTACCATGTAATGGGCATCACCTCGGCGGGAGTCAGTTGCTCCACCCCCGATATACCCAGTGCCTATACGAGAGTCCACTACTACCTGGACTGGATTAAAAGAGAGTTGGCGAAGACCTCGTAGAGTCAAAGGATTTTTGCATTTATTTTTTAATTACTTAAATAGCCAATTCTGTTTTCTTAGAAAGATATAAATGTAGAAAATAAATACTTTAGATTTTCGTAGATTTTTTTTTAAATTTCCAAACCGGTTTGGGGTGCTTAAGTCGTAACTCAAATTTCATAGAAT
Source organism: Drosophila kikkawai (assembly GCF_030179895.1). Classification (NCBI taxonomy): domain Eukaryota; kingdom Metazoa; phylum Arthropoda; class Insecta; order Diptera; family Drosophilidae; genus Drosophila; species Drosophila kikkawai. The sequence goes on along the minus strand of NC_091731.1, from coordinate 23,908,740 downwards.
ATTTTCTGGTTTTAATTCCGCAGAAAGCAGTTTTTCTATTTCCTAGTTTGATTTTTGAATAAATATAAATATATAGTTTTTCGTACCTCTATATATAGATACATATATCAGTGAGTTCGTAACCTTTTGAAGACCTTCAAGTGCAGTAAATATTTTAAAACCGGAAAACTGGCTTTTTTGTATTCAACTTCGGTTTGCTCAAGTCGTGAGCATTGAATTTATATGCACTCATGGTGTAAGCCCCTATAATTTTTAAGTATTCAATTTCTTATCAATAAATACACGAACTTTCCCAGTATTTAATGGCTCTCCTGCGATGCACTTCAGAACCCGAAACCGAATCGAACCTCTCGTAAGACGAGCTTTATGATCATCGCCGATAACGCTGTCAGTAGCAAACAAATCGTAGAGGCAAGCAGACGATGAAAGCTGAAATGTATTTCTGGCTGGAAGTCTCAGTGGTGGTTCTATCTGTTCAACTGGTGACCTGCCAAGATCCGGACCTAGTAAGAAGTGCGTCTGTATTTATCTTCTAGGCGATCAATTCTAAGATTTACTCCTAACAGCCTGCGCCGAATACAAAACCGAAGTCTGGGATGAGACCTCTGAGTTCAGTCTGCTAATAGAGGGATCTGCACCTATCTACAAGACGGAGGACAAGTGCACCAGCTACGCACCCCTTATAATTGGCGGTGGACCAGCCTCGCCCAAGGAGTTTCCTCACGCCGCCCGGCTGGGACATCGCGATGAAGATGGCAAGACGATTTGGTTTTGTGGAGGAACTCTTATCAGCAATCGGCATGTGCTGACGGCAGCTCATTGTCACTTTGCCGACGAGTATGCATACAGATAATATATATTATCATATATTTATTATATGCAAATTTATTGCAGGGGCTCTGTTAATATCGTCCGCCTCGGGGAACTAGAGTTTGGCACTGACACCGACGACGCTGATCCCGAGGACTTTAGCGTTAAGGACCACACGATGCATCCCGACTTCGATTATCCAGCTCTTTACAATGACCTGTCCATCATTAGGCTGACCAGGACTGTATCCTTTAACGAGTACAAGCATCCAGCATGCCTTCCGTTTAGCGACGGAAAATCAGACCCTTCCTTCGTCGCCATCGGCTGGGGGCAGCTAGAGTTCGTTCCTCGGCGTGGTGCGGAGACCAAGAAGCTGCAGAAGGTTAAGCTCAGTAACTACGGCACCCGCTGCTCGATTACCGCGGAAAAAAACGAGCAGCTGCCCAATGGATATAATGCCACCACGCAAATCTGTATTGGGTCATCTGAGCACAAGGATACCTGCAACGGCGACTCTGGCGGACCAGTGCTAACCTACCACAAGACATTTCCTTGCATGTACCACGTAATGGGTATCACCTCGTTTGGAGTGGGTTGCGACACGCCCGATGTGCCCGCCATGTATACGAGGGTGCACTTCTACATCAACTGGATCAAGCAGGAGCTGGCCAAGACGTAAAGATTTAGATTTGGATAAATTTTTGATGAATATCCGTAAATTTCAATGTATACATTTTAACAACAACCCGGCTAAATAAATGTAAAAACAATGATTTAAAAAAACCTTACCAAGTCAACCAGCCCCTTCCATTAATTAACGTGTTATTATTAGCATATTCTTTTAATATGCGAGTAAACAAATCGCCTTTATAGCGGGCCAAACGATTACCAAGAAACCACTGGCAGAGCGGGGGATTTCTGTTGGCTTTTACCCGATTGAACCTTCGTCGATGAACCGCTGGTATGATTAGTGGGGAGGCAACAGATCGTTCAATCAGTAACTGATCGGGAGTGAAACCCGTTCGCAACGGATTGGAGCGGCTTGGATCTCGGGGAGTGTAGCTCTCAGTTGATCTCCGATTTAACGTAGAGATGTGGCCGTCTCTGCTCACCACCCTCTTGATCATTCTTCTGGCATGTGTTTTTGGCCAGCATCCGGATGTAGTTAGGTGTGAGTGCGTATTATGACATCGTCATTTTAAGTCTTAAAACATTTCTCCCAAATCATATATTAACATTCCTTCTATTAACCCCTTTCCTCTCCAGCTTGCACGAGATACAAGAAGACCGTGTTTGATGAGACTGTCAACTATGGATTATTCCTGCCCGGAGCCGCGACTCTTAGCCGGGTCATCGACAATTGTCGAAGTTATTTGCCTTTCATTGTAGGTGGTCATCCGGCCCAGGCTCGGGAATTTCCGCACATGGCTCGTTTGGACGTCGCCAAGATCTGGGCATCGACTGGTTCTGCGGCGGCGTTTTAATTAGCGAGAGATTCGTCCTTACCGCTGCCCACTGCCTGGAATCGGAAAAGTACAAATTTTAATCTATAAAATCTAAAAATGTTGCTTACAATTACTACATTTCAGAGGAGACGTGAATGTGGTGCGATTGGGTGAACTAGACTTTGATACGTACTTAGACGACGCTGCTCCCCAGGATTACAATGTTTCTGGATATATTATCCATCCGAATTACGAGGATCCAGAGTTTTACCACGACATTGGAATGATTAAACTGAATGAGGACGTGATCTTTGATCTTTATAAGCATCCCGCCTGTCTGCCATTTCAGGATGATCGTTCCAAAAACACTTTTATAGCCGTAGGATGGGGCAGCATGGATTTGGCAGGGAAGCCCTCGGCCAAGTTGCTCAAAGTGAAGCTGGATCGCTACGGAGAAAAGGTGAGTAATTTGAATTAGAATAGTGCTCTGGCGCCGCATTTATTTGGTATCCTGTAGGTATGCACGAGACTCTTGACCCGGCAATTGGAGGAGTTCCCGCGTGGATTTGATGAGCGAACCCAACTCTGTGTGGGTTCCGAGATGGCCCGGGATACATGTAGCGGCGATTCGGGCGGACCTCTGCTGATATACCATGAGGAGTATTTTATAATAATAATATTATTATTATTATTATTATTATTATTATTATTATTATTATTTACCATTTTAATGTACTAAACTAAACACATTTTATAAACATTAACTTGCGATTAATTTGCAACTTGAATTTTTTAAAACGCTGCATCCCTAAGCTATCGATAACCGATATCTATCGATGCGGACATCGATAGTTGTTTACCTTTTTTCACAAAACAAAAAAAAATTTACAAAACAATAGTTGTCGCACAATTTAGCGAATTGCAAATTCATCGCTAATAAAATGTAAGCGGTAATCCTGCGGACACTGCATCACACTTGGCCATCTCCCGCATCTTTCCCGTTCCTGGCCGCGGCGCACTTTAATTCGGTTTCCCGCATATACACCTGAGATTGCCAATTGTGCCGGACCAGCAGGACCATGGAGCTGGAGCAGCAGATGGAGCTGGAGCAGAAGCAGGAGAAGGATGTGGCGCAGTCTTATATAACGCGGGCCAAGATGAATCCGGCCAAGAAGGACAACGAGAAGCGGAGACGCAAGGATGCCATGCGAAGGGTAATTAAAGTCCGCCATAGTACATATGTGTGTGTGTGTGTGTGTATGTGTGCCCTACTGGTGTGCGTGTGTGTGTGTGTGCTTGTATCCTGGCAGGAAGTGTTCCAATTTATCCAGTTCAGAGAGATAAAACCAACAGTTTTTAGGAAAATATAAATATTTAAAAATAACTAAAAAATATATTTCTTTCATTCTAGGTCTCGATGATTTTGAAAAAATGCGACTCGCTGCGCTCGGCGGATGACCGACAGTTTCTCGATAAACACCCGGATATGGTGAAGGCGACCAAGAAGCGCAAGGAGCGCGTGGAAATCTACAAGGAGAGGGTGGTGGAACGCGAGGATGCGCCGCACGTGATTGAGGCAAAGGTGGAGCAGCTGGCCAATATCATATCGCAGGCCAAGCATTTGGTTTGCTACACTGGCGCCGGGATTAGCACAGCGGCCTTGATACCGGACTACCGAGGCAGCCAGGGCATTTGGACCCTGCTGCAGAAGGGCCAAGATATTGGGGAGCATGATCTATCCAGTGCGAATCCCACCTATACGCATATGGCCCTGTACGAGCTCCACCGCCGTCGACTCCTCCATCATGTGGTGTCACAGAACTGCGATGGTCTGCACCTGAGATCCGGATTACCGAGGCATTCGCTGTCCGAGATCCATGGCAACATGTATGTGGAGGTGTGCAAGAACTGCCGTCCGAACGCCGTCTACTGGCGTCAGTTCGACACCACTGAGATGACCGCCCGCTACTGCCACAAGACCCACCGGCTGTGCCATCGCTGCTCGGAGCCCCTGTACGACACCATCGTGCATTTCGGGGAGCGAGGAAACCTCAAGTGGCCGCTAAACTGGGCGGGTGCCACTGCGAGTGCCGAGCGAGCGGATGTGATTCTCTGCCTGGGCTCCAGCCTTAAAGTACTCAAAAAATACACCTGGCTATGGCAGATGGATCGGCCGGCACGCCAGCGTGCCAAGATCTGTGTAGTAAACCTGCAGTGGACGCCCAAGGACGCGATAGCCAGCATCAAGATCAATGGCAAGTGCGATCGGGTGATGGCGCAACTGATGCACCTCCTCCACATTCCAGTGCCCGTTTACACCAAGGAAAAGGATCCGATCTTTGCACATGCGTCGCTCCTGATGCCCGAGGAGCTGCATACGCTCACGCAACCGCTGTTGAAGAACGCCGATGAAGAGGAAGCCTTTACCACCACGACCGAGGAGACACAGGACTCGACCATCTCCAGCGAGAGCTGCAGCTACAATTATAGCGATCTGCCCATCGGCAAGGGGCCGCGCATCCGGACGCCGATTAAGAACGGACGACGGGTGAAGACCAATCTGGAACTTCGTCAAAAATATAAGCTAACCAATGGCCAGGATGAGGAAATCAAGGTGGAACAGCTGGGCACTAATGGCGAGGTAAAGAATGAGGATAAAAATGGCGCCATTTTGCAGCTGGAAGCTACGGAGACATCCGTTAAAATAGAGACTGATGAGGTAAAACTGGAAGTAATCGACAGCCATGTGACCTTCGTAAAACAAGAGCTGCATCTGCTAGAGCTCTTGCCCAAGCTGGAGCCCCTGTCCCTCAAGGAGGAGGCAGAGGAAACGGTAGATACACAGGTGGTGGTGGCCAATGGCCAAGTGGAGTTGCCCAAGCTAGTGGCCATCCAAAAATCCAGTGTAGTCAGCAGTACCGAGCTCCCGATTGAGCTAAGACTGGAACCAATGGAACTGCCACCGCTGGTGCCTATTGGAGCACCCCTGAGCACGCCGTTCGTCGAGCCCAAACTTGTACTGCCACCTGCCTTTCAGGCGCTTAACATCCAAACCCAGAGCGACTCCAGCACAGAACACGATGATGAGGAAGAGGAAGACGAACAGGAGGATCTGGGAGAAGAAAATATCCTGGCCCAAGTGGATTTGCTAAGGCAGAACACCGATGAAGAGCTTCTCCGCCAGTTGCCAAGCTGGTACGACGCAAAGTATGCGTACTCCGGACTGCACAGCATCCTGATACCACCGCCAGCGGATCTAAATATTTGGAACCTGCAGGTGGTGCCCAACTTTGCCATGAACCGCTCTGCCGCCAGCTGTGACTTCTGCTTCGACCGGTATGCCGAGCTGGAGTGCCAATTCTATCGTCGCTGGAACCTTAATCAGCGCAAGCACAAGAAACGGGCCAGGAGCGGCCGGTTTGTGGTCTGTGAGTGCTGTCCCACATCCGATGACGACGATGAATACGATGAGAATATATCCTTGGCGCACATTGCGGCCGCGGAGACCGCCAAGCGAAGGCAGCAGCTGAGCACGAGTTTTCCAAGAAAGCTGGCACGCACCCAGGCGGGGTGGTACGGCAAGGGCTATAAAAAGGGACGCAAGCGACGGTAGATCTACAGATAGTTTGGTCCTAATCCTAAACCCAATAAACTAGGGCGCTAGCTGATAACCAATTGAGGAGACTTTTAAAGGAAACTAGATTTTCCATTTAAATCTTCTTCCTCCTGTGGCAGTCACAAGATACCGACCCAACCTTAACCGAGATATGCATACGCCCGCTTCAATAGTATTTTAGCTGTGTAGGATCATAAGTCATAGCATAGGCTAGGGTTCCGAATTCATAATTTATACATATATGTATTTTAAGGCGTCAGCATCCCTGTGTCCTTGTTATTTGAGGGAATGATCTTTGTAAACTTTGAATGTCCCTGAGTTTTTGTCCATATAATTTAACTAATTAGGTTAATGTAATGTTTTTAAAATGTATTTTGCATGTCAGAACTGTGGAGCTGAGGTATTTTTCCATCGATTATCATAATTGATTAGTTTGTATCATTTACATTTGTAGTTTATTTCGAGTCAATCTTTTCGTGTTCGACCCAAAATCCGCCCTTTATTTTTATAAGTTTAATAAACAAGACAAGCATTTTGCTGTAATGATATGCAGTTGTGTTTTATTTGGGCAACTATATGAGGTTCTAAAATAAAATATTTATTAAAAAACAAAAGGAAGCTGTTTCTAATTAAAATTAATAGTGTTAGTAGCCCATCCATCATCCATAACACACATGACATGGCAGAACCAAGAACCGGAATAAGCTTTTCCGATAGTTTTTGATGCGCTGAACTCGAATCCGGTCTCTGAAAATTTCCTATACCTTAAGCTTTCAAAATATTTAAACTTAAAAGAATGCACACAATATATGTACACAAGACTGCCACCAATTTAAAAATGAATAAGAAATGTGGATTCGCTTCATTATCTGGGTAGAACCAAGTTTATTCATTAACTTAAAATGTAAAAGTATTGCTATATTTTAGCTGTAGTTGTTTAGCGATCGCGTGTGTGTATTGTGAGTGTTTGCGTGTATGTTTATGCATTCCATGCTGGGAGAGTGCCAGACCTCAGGAGGCTTAAATCCCTATGTGGATGAGCGCATCGTCTTACGCAGAACATTGCAAAAATACCCAAGAATCAACAGAAGACGACCAGGCAACGGAAACAAACAAGGGAGGTGAACTACATACGTAGAAAACAGCAAGTTGATTAGATTAACGCTATCGATCGATAAATATTCATGGGGGGCAGGGTGCGGGCATGGGCACGGAACTTCCAGGGGGGCTTTTGGGGGGGTGCACTTAAACGCACGAAACATAATACCTAGAGCTACATGCGCCTTAAAAGCCAATGGAGTTAGTTGGGCCGAATATAAAAATACAAAGATTCACAAAATACGAATACGGATATGGTTACAGACGTGGAGGAGATGCGGAAGGCGGACGCCGGACTGAAATGCCTGCCGATTTAAATGCTTTGAGGACGCAATGTCAGCAGCGAATCACGATTCCATATATATAATACAATTGATCCAATTCCACAGTTAGAAATAAAGGTTGCATTCGTGCTTTGAGCACGTCTCGGCATTGAGATTAAAATCGCCGTAGCGACGGCGTGTGAGGGGAATGGAAATGGAGATAGGGAATGATTGCTTAGACGGGGGACTGAGACTAGAGCCTGGGACCTGGAGCAGCATCTGGGAGAGCAGCCATAGCCATTCTATGCCACATAGATGAACATGTTGATGTCGTCGTCGTCGCGCCTCATATACTTGTGCTCTATAAGCCACTCCAGCTGCTCCTTGATCATCTTCTTGGACGGCAGGAACATGTTCTTCAGTATATCGATAAGTTCACCCTGCAAAACAAAGCGACTGAAGATCCGCCAAAATGGACACTTCAAAGCAATTACCTGCAGCGCAGCATTGTTCATCCGCTTGCGCACCTTCATGATCTTGATTATGGCTTCCTGAGTGCGCAGGATGCGAAGCTGCACAATGGACTGATTGTCCTCTTGCTGTGACCGTTCCGTGCTCAGTTGCAGCCGACCAATAAGGTTAAGCTAAGGGAAACGGAAAAGCTGATTATAGTTAAAGTCCCCTGGATGTTATCCTATATTTCTTTACCTTTCCACGCCGCTGCGATTTGCCATTCTTGACGATGGCAAATTCCTGATTGATATAGAACATTGTGTTCTCGGCAAAGTCTTTGGGCGAATTGATGGCCGCCGGCTCCATGAGCAGTATTTGCTTTTTGATTTTGGGAAAGGCCACCAGCGACCACAGCGTTCGCCTCAGTTCGGGATCTTTAACAGAAAACGGGAAATACTTTTAAGCTCAGGGAGTTCCCAAATTAAATAATGAAACCCTACCTGGCAGTTCGGTGGCAAGGCGTAGATTCTCATAGGATATCTTGTCGTGCTGCCGCTGATTCCAGGCAAACAGGACGGCCATTTGGAAGGTGGTCACGTCCAGATCATAGCGACCAAAGTTGTTTACAAAGGTGATGGTGCCGTTGCTCATGTGATGATACCACTGCAGTTTGCGGCCGGAATGCTTCTTCTTGTAAAACTCCTCCACATCGGGAATATAGTCCTCCAGTTCGATGGGCAGCGACACTGACACGCGCTCCGAGCAACGTGCCCAGGCACCGGCATTGAGTATTTTAATATTGATAGCGTCGTGGCGACTTATCGAGCTGCGGAATTGAGTATTCAAATCTTCGCTGACCTTAATGTCCTGGAACATTCGTGCCAGCCGATTGACGTAGTCTGCTGGCATTCCCACCTCGCGCAGCCACTCAACAATGTCCTCCTCCTTTTCGCTGTCCGCACTGGTGCCGAGAATCAGGCTGAAAAATTATACAGAATTCGTAGAAAATCAATCCCAATCAATAGATTTGAGCTATAAACTCACCGCCTCGTCAAATGAACCTTGTGGTAGCGCATAAAGACATCCTTGTTGTTCACGTATTTCAGTACAAGCAAAACGTCGCGCAGGCGGGCGTCAATCTGCTCGCTGGTGAGGCGCTTGCTGAGCGGTGTCCGACGCAACAACATGTCGCAATAGTTGGCTAATAGCTCTGGACACTTGCTCTCCGGCGCCGTGTATTTGACGCCCCGATTGGCGATGCTCGTTGGCAGCTCCATCTTGAACACGCTGGTGTCGTTGACGACCGTCTTGAAGGCGATGTCGCGGGCGGTGAGGAAGCGGGGATCGTCATTGAAGGCGTTGCGCACCAGGTCACTGAACTTGTTGAACAGCTCCAGCAGCCGCTCCACATACTTTTCCGAGTCCTGGGTAATTACCTCAGAGGCGGAGAGCATGTCAGCCAAACCCGCGGACTGGATGTGTCGCTGCAGGTCACTCATCATCGCCTCCACACCGACGCCGTGCAGGACTCGGTCCATTAGTCGGAACATGAGATTCAGGCGCTCCGTTTCATAATCCCTGATCAGAGCTGGGCACTCCGCAATGATGGAGTTGAGATGATCGACAATGAGCACCTTGACCAGTGTGTAGGTGAGTATGTTAAAGCTGCTAGGCTCTAGATACCGCTTCGCTCGCACCTCCTCCTCGCGCAGCTTGGCATCTGCGTATTTCATGTAAGCCAGCACTCCGTTCTCCTGCTGCTGCTCCGCGGACTTCAGACGATAGAACTCGGCTGTGGCCTTCAGATAAGCCATCTCGAAGTTCTCCCTGTAGATCTCCAGCTTGTCCTCCGCATTTGAGGAGAGATTCACATAGCTCTCCCGGACGCCTACCACCAGTTGAGCGTCATAAGCATCGCCATTCCGCTCCGCGTGCACAATCTTCATGGCCGACTCCTGCAGGCGGTGCTTGATGTCGTGAAAGATGTGCATGTTCCACGAGTCCAGCATTAACTTGCGGACGGGACTGTCCTCTGTGGGATTCTTTTTCGAGGTGGAGCTGCTACTGCTTCCCGATGACGCCGCACCCGCCGCAGCAGCTGAGCTCGTTGAGGCGGATGTCGAGGCGGCGGCGGCGGAAGTAGAGGCTGCAGAGGAGGCAGCGGCTGCCGCCGAGGTGGAGGCGCTTGCCTTGTTCACCGCGGAGCTACTACTGCCCGGCTGACCACTGCAGGAGGCAGCGGCCGCGGCACTGGTGCTTGCTCCCGAGGCAGATGCGGCGGAGGAGCTTGACGAGGGCTTCACCTGCGGAGACTGCTCCAGCTGGCGAAAAGGCAGCGGCAGGTAGTTGGACTGTGTGAAGAACTTGCGCCATTCCACAATGTAGGTGGCCAGCAGGGCCTGCTCTCCACGCTGAGCCTGTACCTGACTCTGCGCCTGGACGATGAACTCGACGATGTCCTGCTGCAGGCAGTCGTAGATCTTGGCGGCGCCCTTCTCGTCCCACAGGCACACAAAGTGTACGCCGAAGAACAAATCCTGCCACTCGCGCTGCGACACAGTGTCCTGGCGCAGCAGCTTTAGCACGATCCTCCGCTTATCCGGCCAAACCTCTTCAAAGATGTCCCTGTCCCGTTTCCCGATTGCCTGCCCAGGAAGTCTATATATAATGTACGCTGGCCGAGAGTTTGTTCCACCCGCCGGGCAGGTCACTTACCCGTAGCATTTTGTCGTAGCAATCTCTTTGTTTTTGTTGCTGCGTCCGCTTCACTTCATTTATATTTATTTTTTTGTAATTAAAGCAGCGATGGACGATAGTTGGGTATCGTATGGGAAACTCGAGCGATAGGCGTCAGATATCGCTATCGATGTATCGATAGGTGGCACAATCGATGAAAAACAATCTCGAGGAGAAAAAAAATCCGGAGTGTAGGCAAAAGTGCGGGAAATCTGCGGAACGCTGTAGTAGCAGCGCGCGTTTGACAACGGGAAAAACGGCTAGAGCCCCGATCGCTGAAGGCAAACGGAATCCGTTTACAGTGTAATTGTCAACTGATTTTGTCAAATGTTTTGTGAAATTCGCCTGTTTCCCATTTCGTTTTGGTTTTTTTCTTCTCTACCTCTTCGTGAGCGAGTGCGACGGCAGCACTGCGAGCGGCCCATCGCACATAGCCATCTCACTCGCACACACGTCCCCGACCCAATGTCTGCTGCGAGCAAATGTTTCGTATTTCTCCAGAGTTGTCAGGTGTTTTTCGAATGTCAAGTTCGCTGGTTCTTCCGTATTTCAAAACATCGTCATTAATTACAAGAGCTGTACAGAATTTTTAATTTAAATGAAATACATTAAAGGAAGTTAAACATAAACAAAAGCCCTCTTTTAATATGCCTAAATAAGAGAATACACAATATTATGGAATTATATTGTATTGATATCCAGTAAACTTAAATCATTTCCACATTTTACATATGTATATTGCATTGAAATATAAAATTATCTCGAAATCCCCGCATCTAGACATAAAACCGGCAGTGATGAACACAGAAATATCGATATACCTGAAATCCCCGCAGATTAGTGACAACCCTAGTTTCACATTTTTCACATTCACCATTTTCCCTTTGTTTGTCGGCGGCGGCGCTCGTTGTACGGCCGTGCGTAACGAATAATAAACGCAAAAAATCGCGGAAAATACACAAAAACCGTGTTGAAATGTAAATAAACAAAATTCAGATGATCAGTCGCCGATCCAGTGCTCCGATTCCCCAGCATCATGTGCGTAAAAAGCGAGATTCAGTGACCACAACAACAACTACGTGCTGCTGCTGCTGCGTTCATTGACGTGACGCGCGAGCGTGAGAGTGTGTGTGTGCGCGCGTGTGTGTGTCGGTGTGCTTGCCAGTTCAGTGTGTAGGTGTGTGTGGCTGCGCTGCGAGTTGTTGTCAAAATTGAAGCGTTTTTAAAAACAACAAGCCAGCGAAGAAGAGGAAGCAGCAACAAACAAAACACCACAACACGGCACAAATTGCAATAGCAGTAGCAACACCTCAAATATCCCCAAAGCAGCGGCAACAACAACAGCAGCAACATCAACAACGTTAAAGAGCAGTGCCAACATCTGTCGCGTTCTCCTCTTCTACCAAAGAGAGAGAGAAAGAGAGGGCAAAAAGAAAGTCAACAGTCGCGTGTGAAGCGAAATTCGAAAAAATGTCCGAGTGTTTGTGTGTTGAGTGTATAGAATTGAGTAAGAAGCAGCGCGACAAAAGGAAATAAAAGCAATAGCAATAGCGACAGCAAAAGGAACTGGCAACCACAGCAACAACAAATGCAACAAAACAACCAGCAACAAACAACAACCAATGAAGCAATCAAATTTAGTTTAATTTGCTTCTCTAAACCCAACAAAAACACAACACGACAGGGAGCAAAAATATTTTGCCAATGAGTCGCAGACAGTCATTGGATCGACCAGGTGAGAAAATGTGTAAAAATTGGGGAAAATGTGAAAACGAATGGGGAGAACCACACTCGTAATAACGCTTAGGTTGCATCGGCGGCAGGCATTGAGAGGAGAGCCTGCAAGAGCGAGATGAGATGCTGCACTTTGCGCGCATGTTCTCTGGCTCTTCTCGCTGTTTTGGCCCGCTCTTCTCGCTGCTCTAAAAATAAACGTGCTCTCTCTCTGAACGCTTGCTGCGCAGCTGCTCCCAAACACTTGAACTTTGTAAACATATCCAACAATTCTTCTGCCTGACAAACTAGCTGTATAATTAATTGTATTTCAAAATAGCTAACAGTTGAAAAAGGCGACAGAAGAATTCACAAGATATGAATGGAAAATCCACCTCTTTTTCCCTGCTTGCTCGCTTGCCATTCTATTTTTAGCCAGAGTTTCAACACTTGAGCGGGGAAAAGAGAAAGTATCTGTCACTGTCTTAAGCAGATGTAAATGTGGCTCATATAACTCTGTCCTGGTGTGTGTGTCTGGGAAAGAAAGCAGCCAATAACTATAAAAACCAAAAATTCACAAATTTAGCTTTGTGTTTTTTGTATTTTTGCAAAGGCAATCAATTTGACGGACAACGTTACCTTTATTGTTTACATTTACTCTTAAATAGGTATTTTAATTGATTGGTTATTTCTAGCCAAAATTCAAGCCTAATATTTGTTTTGAAAAACAACCTTAAAAATGTCTATTGTTTACGTTAAAAAAAAATTAATCGAGATCCTTCCTTATTCAACTTACCTTGGAAACCGTCATAGTTTCACGTGCTTGTGAAACTATTTTTTTACACATTAAGAACCCTTGAACCGGAATCTACGCTGTAATGTTAAGTAAATAATAATAGGCTTAGCTAGTTTTGCGTTGAGGAATGCTGTCCACTTATCAACGGCAATTAGCGTTGAATGCTAGTCGTGCATCGCTTGGGAACTCAGACAGACCGGCCTCATGCAAACACACGCACACACTCACAGCGAGCACACCCACACCCACCTGTGTATGCGTTCCTTTAATTTATTTATAACATTCAATGTAAACTCTGCTCAAGCGCCGGCCAACAGCAGAAACAACACAAGCAGGCTGCAGTTTGCTTGATTTTTTTTCATTATACGCCGCTTTGTAGGTCAGGGTTGTCGTGTGTAATGCAAAACGTGCCAGCAAATTGAATGAATAAGCGTGGCTAGCGACAATCCGCCCATATATTCTATTGCAACTGCGATCACAACATTTGCCAACAATTGCCGGCTGTTGCCCGAAATAACAATCGAGCTAGCGAGTTTCGAACGGGTTCGCTTAGACACAGGTAATTGGGGTGTAAAATTCGGCTTGATGGACGAAGTGCAACTGCTGATAACCGGTTTATGGCAGTTTTTTTTAACTAGATTATGACCTATGATACTCTGAATATGACTTCCGTTTCCACTTAAATTAAGCACAATAAACTTAAACCAGTATTTTGTGCGAGTATCTTATAACAATAAATTCAATATAATTCAAAACTTTCACCTATCAAAAATATACAAGAGACAAATTGATAACAATAAAAACAAAGTACTTTATAGCTTGGGAATGAAAAAGTTTATTAAAGCAATTATAACCAATAAATTAATTAGTAACATCAGTAAAAAATTCAAAAATATATTATTTTATTAACAGATAAACTAATAGAATAGGGGGAAAGCCATTTAAATGGGTAAAATAAAAACGTTTTACTATTTTAATGTCAAGGGATGGAGATAAAAAATTACTTTAATTAAAAAAAATTCTTTTTACTTGCGGTTCTGGAAGTTTTTTCTTCACAATTGCTGCAATTTCCTAATCTACTCTGACCTTATTTCCAGTCAGTACAGAAAATGTTATCGATATTCACACTGTTTACATGCGATATGATGGTTGGTGTTTGCAGTGTTTACACTGTAAAAATCTATTCCACCTACTAGTTGATTGACTAACATTATTATTATCATTGCCTCAGGTCCAACGCCTTGTTGTGAATTTTCCGCTTAATCTCAATTTAGAAAGCCAAAAGCAGAAGCACCTCAAAACACATTTTGTAGGCGTTGCAGACAATCTGATTCGATTTGTTGTTATTGCTTCGATTTTCGCGCTTTTCTTCGCGTGGAAGCGTGACAAACCGTCATTAAATTCTTTTTAAGGTGAAATCGATTTTCCGGACCATTAGGTGCCATTAGGAATCGTAGCAATTTGAATTTTCACGTTTAATTGTATTGTGCTGACAGTTCGGGCGAGCATTTTGGGCATTATTTATTAATCAATAAATAAATGAGACCTTATCAAGGTCTTTATTCAGATTGTATAGAAATGTGTACTGTCTAAAATGTCGTAATGCGGCTTGTTTATTCGGGATTAACCAACTGATAAGCGATAACTTGTTGGGGTACAGTGCTACGAGTTGAAGCGTTAATGCAGTACAAATTAAATAATACAGACTCCATTGTTAAACAATTTATTGTTTTTTTTTTATTCTTTAATAAAAGTACTTTTTGTACACAGCTTGAAACTACTTATTAGCATATAAAGTCAGTCATTTCACAATGTTTTTGTATCTCTCATTATCTGCTCTAACTAAGTGATTAGTAATGCTGATACGTTCCTCTGCTAGATGATTCACGCTGAGTTACATATTATATAAACAACGATTTATACGTTTGCTTATAAGAGCTAATATTCGTGTTTTTTTAGAGCTTTGCTAGAACTTATTCCTCGTGCCCGGCATTACACTCTTTAGAAATTGTATTTGCTTATCAACAGAGAGATTTCGGAGAGCATATGGGTGCAAAAAAGAGAGTTTTTCATTCTTCTCTCCCGCTTTCCGCGAACTCTCTGCCTTTCGGATATATTCCAGCAATTTCTCTCTAGACTCACGCTGTTGTTATCAGTGCATTTGTTGCTCTATGCGCCTAATTGCTCTTAGCTTTTTTCGCTTTTGTATAATGATTTACGAGTGCCAAGCAAGGCCAAGAACAATGTTGGCAGATGAAAATTTGATTAGCATATAGACGGGTCCCCAAACCGACTCCCCCTCAAAGTGGAAAATCCAAGCATTCATGCAGCATCGTCATCCTCGAGGCACATCATTAATCTTGGCACACAAAGGGACAGCAAAAAGTTGGCAAAAGTTGCCAAAGCAACGCATAGGGCTATTAACTTCCCCGTCCCTCTCTTGTTCCACTCTCACTCTCTGTTTTTCCTCTTTTCCCTAATGAAATTGCTTTGATTTCTGGAAAAAGCTTGCGAACTTTTCTCATCTAGCGTCCTGCGTCTGGTACAGCAAATTACATGAATCCTTGTGGTTTTTCCAACCTTTTGTGGAGTTTGCTATAAGTCTTGACACTTTATTTTGAAGACTTATTACAGAGGTTGTTAGATAATGGCAGTTTTTGTCATAACTTGTCTAGCTTATTAGCAAAAGCAACTGTCAAAATAATAATAATAATAAATATATATTTTTATACTTAAAACCAACAAAAAAATATATTAACTGCATATCGCACCTATAAAAGTAATTTTGATATATGAATATTTAAAACAAATCTCAAATAAAAACGGTCAAATAAATATTAAAATATAAAAAATCATGTTAACAATGCCTGTAAGAATAGCTTTTTATTGCCAAAACTGAATTAACCAAATTATTTCACAATGACACAAATCCTTGGGGTTGGCCACTTGGCGGTTGAGTTAAAAGTTGACACTTCTTTTTGGGGGTTAATCGCGCCGCTGGCTGCGATGTGTATCTATCTATTAAAAAATCGGGGCGAGTCGAAGTGGCCAGAAGACGATGTGGAAAACGACGACGACGATGCCGACGACAATCGCGAATGCGCTCTCAGGAAATTGTTTTTGGGAGCACGTCGGAATTAGCGCCAATAACAATGGGAAAACTGAAGCAGAAGACTCGAGTCGGAGTCAATTTCCCGAGGGAAAAAATAAAAACCTTCTAACCGAACACAGACGCAGAAAAGTAGGCAATGTAATATAAATATAAATTGTATTTATAAGGACAAAAGGGCATGGCCTTAATGGAAATATGTTTTACTTAACTTAAGAACGTTAATGTTCACAAATCAAGTAAATGTCTCTTTTTCAACACTAGTAGAAGCGTATATTAAAAAGCCAGTTATAAATTGTTTAGCTTACTAAAATCTAACTTAAATCAACATTTACAGCACCGAATAGTAGGCAATACCAATTATATGTCAAAATGCATTTACCAACACAGCTCTGGAAATCAAGGACCTCATGTCCTTTACTAGAAATATTTCCCCAGTCTAATCGACCAATTTCCGATGCTGTCCATGCATCATCCAAGTCCGGAATTCGCCCTTTCAGTTGTGCCAGTTGTAAATTGTTGGTAGTGAATCGTAGCTATTGGGTCGCTGAATGATAAAGGGGGGTCAGACGAAAGCTGGGCATAAATTATTTTTGCCGCCCGAAAGTCTAATATGGCGGCAACGGATATGCGGCTGCCATCCGCCAGTTAGACATGCACCCAACACCTATAGCAACTTAATTAGAAACCTTAAAGGGTTTTTCAAAGTGGGCATACAAATCGGCGCGTATTATGCCTTTTAAGTTTAACAGGGGCATTACTAAGTTACTTATAAATTCTAAACAATATAAACAAGTTATGAAATAATTTTAATTGATTACTTGGGTAATTTTATTTATTTAAAGTGAATGCATAAGTACATATATTCCGTAAAACTATGCATATGTTAATTAAAAATCAGGATTTACTATATATATTTTAAGAAGGACACGTTAAAAAATTGAGATGTTTACATGTCCATATATTCTAATATATTCTAATGCCATATATATTTATGTAAACTCATTTAAAAAATATTTAATTACGTAAATATTCTAATTTCTCAGTCGTCGCTGTGATTAGAGTGTGTGTACGGCGTGGTTTGATGCTCTCACTCACACCCATTTAATCGATTCGGTAACATTTGTTGTTGTTTCGGTGTTGTGCTGTTTTCATTAGGGGTTATATTCCGGTTTGATCTGCAAGCAAGCTAGCGAACAAAGCAAACTCAGGCCCAAGCCCACTTCGAATCCCGATTCCAGACCAGCACCAGAGGATTAATATTACTCGCTGCTGCTCACCTTTGCTCGCAGGACCAACACACAAACACACACACATACGTAACCTCGCTCTCCGCGTGCGTTTCATCTGTCATTTATCCCGTTTGTTTCTCCGCTTGTTATTGCTGCAATAGCTTTTGTTGCTGTTCCTGTTTTTTGGCTCTCCGGAGAGTCGAGAGTTTTTGATTTTCGACATGTCGCTTCTTCAACCCTTTTTTCGATGTATGTACATGATGTTTGTTTGTATGAATGTATGTGTGTACGGAAAGTTTTGCATTTTTATTATAGATAATTTCTGTACAGGTTTTTTTGCGGCTGCCGCGCAAACTCCCAACTTTTGAACCTTCTGCTGAGCTCCATCTCCGCTTCCTCTCTCCATCTCCGCTTCCCAGTCTCCACTTCACGACTTCCTCTTGTCGTCGTCCTGTCTGCCTTCTGCATATGTTGGCTGTTGTTTATTTCTCTCCTCCATTTTGCTGTTGTTGTTATTGCTCCGCTCTTGATTTTTGTTTTTGTTTCTCGTGTGCTGTGTGTTGTTGTATATGGGGAACCATAATTAATTTTCGACATTTGCTTGTGTGCTGCTCTCCTTTTTGAAGTCTGGCAACGTTGCAATCAAAACCACAGAAGTTTTCTATATTAGAGAAAAAGAGTGAAAAAGTTAATAGTGCAGGGAACGGAAAATAGTGGAAATTGTATTTTATTTTCTTATATTTATGGAATTTGAATTAAGTTATTTTTAATTATTACATACATATTTACAAAAAAATAAATATATATGTCGGAGATGAGTTCGGGGAAGTACGCTTCTCCCAAGAAGCGTAGCGCTAGGCATAGCAGCAGAGACCAGCGCGGTCTGAATTCGGGGAAGTACGCTTTTTCTAAGAAGCGCAGCGCGAGGCATAGCAGCAGCGGTCTCTGCTGGCGAGCGAGGTCCGTTGTCGCGCTACCGAGTCATAGGAGAGAAAGAGAGGGAGATAGATGGACTTCAACGGAAATAAGAACTTGGACAGAACATATAAGTAGATGGAGAGAAGGGAGTTCAGTTCAGTTTGGTAACGATCGGCAACGGAACTCGCTGTGCTACCGCGCGAGGATATCAACATGGATGAAACATTCACGTCTCCGTCATCAGAAGTGGGATCGGCTCCGCCTCCTGAACAAAGCCCGACCCAATATATGGCTGCGTTGGAGGAACAAAATAAAAGTTTAATGGAAATAATAAAAACAATGCAGACACCAAAAGCACCGGCGTCGGACGGAAAGACAACGCATGTGACACTGCCCAAGTTCAATCCAGATGGTGCTGGAGCGGATGCATCAGCTTGGTGCACGACTATTGACTTAATCTTCGCAGACAACATCGTTGAAGGCAGCGCACTAGTGATAGCTCTCAGCAAGGCGCTGGAAGGCAGTGCCTCGCAATGGCTCTCCCAAGTGTGCTTCGCCGGCATCACTTGGAATCAATTCAAGGAGTTATTCATCCAACGATTTGTGGGCATTGAGACAACGGCTGCTGCAGTGATGAACGTTTTAAACGGGCGTCCCAAATCCGGAGAGAGCTACGCCGAGTATGGCAGTCGTATAGTTACCCTACTACTGTCCAAATTAAAGGCAAAGGATATGGAGGAGATTGCGGTGTCAATAACTTTAGCCCACATGGCTCAAATTGATAACAATTTGCTCCGTTGCGTTTTCACCACAAATGTGACGACACGAAATGAGCTACAACGGCAGCTGCAGGCGTACGCGTTCAATAAGCGTAAGCACGAACAGGACGAATATTCGCCAGCTACGGAGAAGAAGAAACTACGAATCCAGTCGCAGCTGAAGTGTCATTTCTGCGGAAAAATGGGACACAAGTATGCCCAGTGCCACGCCCGGATGGAGTATTCATCACACGGTAAAGGAAAGACGTACAACGGAGGCAGCGGTTCCGCAGGGAAGGATCGTCCAAACATCAGATGCTACAAGTGCGATGAAATTGGGCATGTGGCTTCTGTGTGTCCCAAAGGTCGTGCGCACGGAATCGACAAGTTTAAGGAGAAGCGCGTAGACATATGTCAAATACATGAGCCTAAAGGTTTGCTCTATCAACTGGGTGAGACATTTCCATTTTTTTTTGACTCGGGCGCCGAGTGTTCATTGATAAAAGAAACATTTTCCAACAAAATTTCTGGAAAAAGAATAAATAACCTAGTCATATTAAGAGGAATTGGCGATAATATTGTGAAGAGTCATCTACAAATTTTGTCCACTGTCCAAATATCGCAATATAATTTGGAAATTTTGTTTCATGTAGTGTTGGATAATTATTTAAAGCATGACATAATGATTGGTCAAGAAATATTTAAACTTGGATTTGGCGTTATAATTGAAACTGATAAATTTAATATCTACAAAGCTAAAATTGTTAATGCTGTACAAGAAAATACATACAGTTTGGAAAATTTACTAGACAGTAACATAGACTTAAGTGAGATTGATAAATGTAAATTAAAAAACATTTTGGAAAAGTATTCTGATAATTTTGTAAGTGGAATCCCTACTAAACGCGTAACTACAGGTGCATTAGAAATTCGCTTAATAGATGAGAATAAGACTGTTCAAAGGCGTCCCTATCGACTCAGTGCAGATGAAAAGTTGTTAGTTCGAGAAAAAATAGACCAAATGATTAAATCCAATGTTATTCGTCCGAGCAGATCACCATTTGCAAGCCCAATGTTGTTAGTCAAGAAGAAAGATGGCAGCGATAGATTGTGTATTGACTTCCGTGAGCTAAATGCGAATACAATTTCTGATAAATACCCACTACCATTAATTTCGGATCAGATAGATCGCCTGCGAGGTGGCAAATATTTTTCTATATTGGACATGGCCAGCGGATTTTACCAGATACCAATTCACCCTGATTCCATAGAAAAGACAGCGTTTGTGACCCCAGAGGGTCAGTACGAGTTCCTAGCCATGCCATTTGGGCTAAAAAACGCGTCCTCAATTTTTCAACGTGCCATTGTGCGAGCATTGGGGGACTTAGCCTATTCCTATGCAGTTGTTTATATAGATGATGTGCTGATTGTTGCGAATACGAAAGATGAAGCATTTGAAAGGATAAACAAGGTGTTGGAAGTCTTGTCAGAGGCGGGTTTCACGTTTAATGTAAAAAAGTGTGCCTTTCTACGCACTGGAGTTGAGTATTTAGGATTTTACGTTAAAGATGGCGAAATTAAACCGAATCCCAGTAAGATTGAGGCCCTTTCTGTCCTTTCCCCACCAACTACTGTGACGCAGTTAAGACAATTCATAGGTTTGGCATCGTATTTCAGACAATTTGTCCCACGGTTCTCGGAAAAGATGAAACCACTTTATCAGCTAACTTCTAAACTCAAAACATTTCTCTGGAAAGATGAGCATGAGCAAGTTCGACAGAAGATTATTGAAGTACTCACTAAAGACCCCGTTCTAATAATTTTCGACCCCACACTTGAAATCGAACTGCATACAGATGCCAGTGCTGATGGCTATGGCGCAATGCTTATGCATAAAATAGATGGAAAACGTAGAGTAGTCGAATATTTTAGCAAAAGTACAACGGCCACGGAAGCCAAATACCATTCGTATGAGTTGGAAACTTTAGCGGTATACAATGCCGTAAAACATTTCAGACATTACCTACACGGTAGAAAATTTGTGGTGCACACTGACTGCAATTCACTAAAAGCGACACAAACAAAGGCAGAATTGACTCCAAGAGTGCACAGGTGGTGGGCGTACTTACAGGCCTTTGATTTTAGTGTTGAGTATAGAAAGGGTAGCCGAATGGCTCATGTGGATTTCTTATCACGAAACCCAATTTCTACCGTCATTCCTAGGATAGCAGAGGTTCGAGTAGATCTAGCAGCAATAACAAATAACTGGCTGATAGCTGAACAGCAACGAGACGATAGCATAGTAAAAATCATGGGAAAAATGAATAGCGATGACATGGAGGCAGACATGATGAAAACATACGAAATTAGAACTGGATTACTATACCGAAAGATACAGCGTAATGGCAAGACTCGATGTTTACCAGTGATTCCTAGGGCGTTTAGGTGGTCGGTAATAAATCATGTGCACGAGGCCATGATGCACTTAGGATGGCAGAAAACTCTAGACAAAGTTTATGAGCAATTTTGGTTTGAACACATGTCCAAGTATGTCCGAAAATTTGTTGAAAATTGCATAACCTGCAAATTATCCAAACCTGCATCAGGAAAGCAACAAATAGAACTACACCCCATACCTAAGATTGAGATACCTTGGCATACCATCCATGTGGACATAAGTGGCAAACTTAGCGGTAAAAATGATATGAAAGAATACATTATTGTCCAAATAGATGCTTTCACCAAGTTTGTTTACTTACATCACACCCTAAATCTAGACTCTGAAAACTGCATTAAGGCTGTAAAGTCAGCCATATCTTTCTTTGGTGTTCCTAGTCGTATCATAGCAGATCAAGGCAGGAGCTTCGCTAGTAACAACTTCCGCGAATTTTGCTCAACAAATAAAATAGATCTACATTTAATAGCCACGGGCGCAAGTCGAGCTAATGGACAGGTGGAACGTGTCATGAGCACGTTGAAGGGTATGCTAACGGCCGTAGAAACTAGTGATCGTTCGTGGCAGGATGCCTTGCCAGAAATTCAATTAGCCTTAAATTGCTCTACAAATCGAATCACTAAGTCTAGTGCTTTAGAGTTGCTAATAGGTAAAGAGGCTAGGCCTTTGGGCATGTTGCAAATAAATGATGAAGAGAATATATTAGATAGGGAGCACGCTAGAGTTAAAGCTAAAGAATATATGGAAAATAATGCACAATATGAAAAAGAAAGATTTGACAAAAATAAAGCGAAAGTTACTGCGTACAAGGTAGGCGATCATGTATTATTAAAAGCTGAAGAACGTCACCAAACGAAACTTGACCCTAAGTTTAAGGGCCCGTTTCAGGTGATCAAAGTACTTGAGGGAGATCGATATGAATTAAAATCATTAGTTAATAAGCGAACATATAAGTATGCTCACGAATGTCTAAGAGCACTGCCAAACAAAGAATTAGTTGGGGAATTAAATGAAGAATTCCAAAGTGATGATGAGTCCCGAGATGGGATGTAGTATGTGGACGACATCGGAGGATGTGCGTCAGTGTCCCAAGTTGGGAAAGAGTATGTGGACGACATCGGAGGATGTGCGTCAGTGTCCCGAGTTGGGAAAGATTATGTGGACGGCATCAGAGGATGTGCGTCAGTGTCCCAAGAGGGGAATTGTTGATTGCAGTGTAACAGCTGTCTCGCAGGGACGAGAAGCGTTATGTCATGGAGGTCTTGGTGACCTGGAAATGTTCATGAAAAAAAATAATGTAAGAAGAGAAATTAAATGTTTGAAGATGAAAAGAACTGTAATTGAATTGGTAAAGAGAAACTAAGTTGATGTTAATTGGTTAAGTTTAAATTGTCATTTTATGGAAAACGAATCATTTATGTTATAATTGAAAAAGAGAAGAATAATGAAAAGAAGCGGTGAATAAATCAGAGCCAAGAAAAGAATGAGAAAATCAAAATAATTCTTACGGTTTTGATTTATTTGGTCATTGAGGAACTCAACACACAGGGACGTGTGGTAGGTCAGGAAGGCCGTGTCGGAGATGAGTTCGGGGAAGTACGCTTCTCCCAAGAAGCGTAGCGCTAGGCATAGCAGCAGAGACCAGCGCGGTCTGAATTCGGGGAAGTACGCTTTTTCTAAGAAGCGCAGCGCGAGGCATAGCAGCAGCGGTCTCTGCTGGCGAGCGAGGTCCGTTGTCGCGCTACCGAGTCATAGGAGAGAAAGAGAGGGAGATAGATGGACTTCAACGGAAATAAGAACTTGGACAGAACATATAAGTAGATGGAGAGAAGGGAGTTCAGTTCAGTTTGGTAACGATCGGCAACGGAACTCGCTGTGCTACCGCGCGAGGATATCAACATGGATGAAACATTCACGTCTCCGTCATATACATAAATAAATTAATAATAAGTAGTCAAAATTTCAAATTGTTGTGTCATCCAAACACTTTAGATTGGTGTTATTAATTTCACATTAATTACAGAGCAGAAGTACCCTCACTCCCCTCTCTTGTTTTGAACAAATATAATTTAATATGCTGAGCTCGCATTCAAAAACAATGTGAAAAGCATGAAAATAATGCAAATTTATGCTACAAGGCATTCAAACAAAAAATAATCCCTATTATATGCTGACAAACATAATCTGACTGTCAAGTGATATTAGCAGATTTTAACACCACCCCTTTTCCTTTGCAATTTCACATTTGACCACCAGAAAACAGATGGAGTTACATCGTTTCCCTATTCCCATTTGACGAAATTGTATGTGTTTTGTGGCTCGACTTGTTTTCTGTTTGACAAACTTCGACACGCAATGGAACATGCACTTCCGAATGCTCAACCAACTTGCATTATTAACCAAATTCAGAGCCGCCTGTCAAGCTGTCTAACTGGAAATGGGGGAAAAGCCGCCGGCATCTTGCTGCACTCCAGCGGATGCATTTTGCATGTCATCCACTTTCAACGGGGGTATCCGGATCGCTCATGTGTGCATTCTGCGTACCACAATGCCACTTGACATTCGCATTAGCAGATATGGAGCGGGAGGAGATTCTTCATACCATGGTTGGTTAATGGGTTAATGGTCTTTGAATGTTCAAGTTAGGGGCTGTATGCTCATGTGTTTCCCCGCCAGAAATGTTTGGCTAAGTTAATATCATCTAGTTTATTTTTGCAGCCATTATTCTTTCCTTAGTTTATTTATTTATTTTTTTTGCCATTATGCCTTCCAAGAGCATAATATAATTTGTATAATATTACAGTGCTTTTTATATTTTTAATTAGGCCTGCTACTTTAGAGCCTAGTTATATACAAGTTTTTTTCCAATAAATTGATATAATCATTAAGTTCAAGATTCGTTTTAAATTATATTGCTTATATAAAATGTGTGAAGAAAAAATACATTTACAAATGTATTATAAACATATTATTAGCTCAAGATTCAATTTAATTGTATTTTATAAAATATAGGTCATATAAATATAAATATTTAAGTTTAAACGCATAAAAACCATTTCGATTAGTGGATTTCCAACAGTCATAAAATAACAAAACTTTCGGTATACGGTAGATATGCTCAAGTACATGTGTTATATGCATGTTTGAGCATCATTTCTGCCGCCAGTTATTATAATAAAACCGAATTTGAGTTTGCTTTTCGCCTTCCGCTACGCTTGGTAATTTTCATGCCTCTCGGCTGCGTTTTTGGCCCCTGCTCACGCTCCCGTTCTGGTTCTGAATCGGGTTTGGCCCATTCTCTTGGAATGGCTCATTGTGAATTCAGCGGCGGTAAACATTTGCACAAGTGTCCGGATCGTTGAAGGCAGTTATGAAGCTTTTCAGCTGCGAATTTGACAGAGAATGAGAATCCACCGCTTCTGCACAGTACAAAACCGGTGGTTTTATTGGCCAGAAAATAAGAGACAAGAATTTTTGTAAATTTTTAAAGCAATAAAGGATATCGATTTGGTTTAAAACTGGTTTCAGCTTGTTTTGCTCAAGTTTAGGCCCTCTGTTATATTAATAGAAATTTAATTTGGAGTCTCCCCTTCTTTTTATTACCTGTGTATCCATAAAATCATAGTTTTGTAGGTGCCTCCCCACCGCCAGGCGTCTGTTACTAAATGCCGGTTAATTGCGATCGCGTGCCGCAAGGAGAGAAAGGGTTAGTGTCCAAAGTGCAACAAAATTGAAAGCGGCACGAACGGGGAACCCCAAGGAAGTTGACCCAGTTCCAAGTCGAAGGAAGGCATACAATGACCTTAATGCTGCTGGCCAGCTGCAAAAGTGGAGCTCAACTTTGTGTGAAAATGTTCGAAGAAAACTTTGTATATTACGGGATGGGAAATGGAAATGGGGAAGGGTATTAGGACTGGAACCCGTAGTTGGTGTATTATGACCTGACTTTGAAAGTGAATAGTGGCTCCCACACCTCGTAGCTCATACAACTCGTGCCAGCAGCGATGCACCAAGAGGCACACCCACAAGCACTCACTTTCCCAGGGGCATTTGCATGGCATGGCAAGGGTGAGCTGTGGCTGCCATAAACGATGATGATATGCATGAATGGTTCGCTTCCAGTTCCAGTTCCTCTGCTCGATTGTTCACTTTCAAGTTGACATTGCTATGGCAGCAACAGTTTGTTTCATAATCCAATTATTGTCAACTTGGTGTCACTTTTAATTGAGGAAATCGGAGATGTTCCACTCAGAACCGGCAGACACCAGCCACTCCCTCTCGAAAAAGTTGGATTTTATTGCTACAATTTCGATGGGGTGTTGATTGGGGGCACTCGGCCATGAAAACAATTTTACGAGCATTCTTTGTCAGGTAACTTTTGAATACAGTGAGTAGTTGTATCTTCAAGTGCTAAATATTGGCTTGGTTTAACCCGGCATTTCACCCCTAATTCCCTCTGTTCCGCCCTGACAAGATCGGGCAGTGATCAATCAATTACAGCTAAGGATTCGCCTAATTACCTGCAGATAATCCGAGCCAAAAATAGCAAAATATAAAGAGAGTGGCAGCTGCAACCAAAGCGTATAATAGTCGATAATGGTTGCAAACTGTGGGATTTCTCGAGGAGGATACGAGTGGTGTATCTCTGAAGGCGGACAAAAGCATCTGCCAGCGACGCAGTTGTCGGTAGTTGCATGTAATCCAAACAATACCTGCTGGCCATATCGGCATCTTGCATTTCGCTTAGCCAGCTCCTCCTAATCCATGGCAGTTCAATCAGGAACAATGAACCGCACAAAGGAGCGGAGCCGGAAAGGTGAAAAGGAGGAAAACGAAAACACGGAGCTTATTGACAGAGAGGCAAACATGGCCTGGCAAAAAGTCTCTCAAGACACAGTTGAGGTCAAGATAATTGAGCTTCTAAAATGCATTGTTCGAATAATCAATTACATTTATTTATATAATTTCTCAGGGCTGTGAAGGTTTTCTTAGTCAATTCTTTAATTATAGAGGCTTCTTAGATTGGTCATAAAATGTACAAAATTCATTAGTAAATTAACATTAAAAAAAAAGCTATAATATATATTCTACTATTAGACATAATAACCAAGGTCGCAACTCGACATTACTCTTCTTTCCACAGCACTTCATATTCACAATTTCCAGATTATAATATAAGTAGCTAATCTTCTGGCGACAGCTGTAAAAGCATAGAAGGATAACACACGCTGGGTTGTTTGCTCACAGCACAGGTAGCATCCATCGTCTTTATCCGTCTGCTGGGCAGCTGCAAAAACTGCAGCAGCAACAAAAATTGACCAGCCACTTACCTTGGGTCTCCTCTTGATTTTTACCTCCCCCTCTTCGGTTTGAGTTCCTTTGAGTCGGGTTATTTTCAGCAATTGTGCCCGGCAACCGGCCAACCAACCGAACTATTACCTGTTGTAAGAATGTATCTAACAGACGCAGGCACGCATACAGAGCGGAACTTCAGGAATTGATTCGCTTATAGCGTTTGTTCGTCTTCACTTGCCGAAATTGAAGATGGATTGGATGGATGGATGGATGGTTGGTTACATGGCGGGTTACTTCAGGATAATGTTCATAGTTGAGAGCAGCCGACTTGCTGATGCTGTGCGGAAAAAGTTATAATTGTGAGACGGCTGGATATGGAGCTCACTGCAGATGCGATGAAGTGGCCTCTCCATGGGTGGCTCCAACTTTAGTTGGCCTTCCACTCGCACAAATCAAACAAATGCGAATTCGCAGAATAGAAGTCGCTGCTCGCAGAATGGAGAGTAATTGGATTCTTAATTTAATTCTATATTGAGTTGAGTTATAGAGTACGAATAATTTGCGGTTTTATGGTGATTGAGTAACTAGTACCTCGGGCATAAATACGCACATACTAAAATCTAGCATGAATCTTAAATTTATTGAAAAATTATAAAAAAATTATTTGCGAATGTCTTTCGAATATTTTTAAAGCTTTCTTTTGAAAATAATACTTTTTGATCTTAAATTAAATATCTACGATCAATCCATATCTGAGGTCGTATCTGTATCTGAAAGTTTGTAACTCAGGGTATCCGAAGTGTGTGTGTTTGTGTGTATCCCCATTTCGCTCTGCAATATTGCGTTTCACTTGGAAACTGAATTTCGCCAGTGGCCAAGACAACAAAAACAACAACTACAGCAACGCCAAATGCACGCGAATAACTGGTGAGGAGGAGGAGTGGGGCTGACAAAAAGAGAGCAGCAGAGCAAAGCTCATCCATTAGTTGTCGTCATACACACACAACGCAACCTGAGATGTATTTGTTGTTTCCATTGTTCTTGCTCCGTATGCTTCTTCTTGCTGTTGCTCTTCCCCTTCTTCTTCCTCTTCTTTGCTCTATAATCGCCGTCTGGCTGTCTGTGTGTGTGTATCTGTCATTTGGCCGCTCATTGTGTTTGCATAGGTAGGGCGAGAAAGAGAGAGCAAGTTGGGGGGCAGAGCCAGCGAGAGAGATTGACAGATAAACCTGCGATGAGGTTATGTTTACCACTGGACCACCTTCGCAGGTTCGCTCAAACACACATGCCTCTCCCTATATTCTTCTCCCTTCTTTCCTATGGGCAATTGTCCATCTAAAAAGGTAATAATTTGCCTCACTGTTGAGGATACTACATCGTTAAAGGAACTCACCATCGCTGTTGTTTTAGTTAGCTACCTGGGCTTTGTTGACGAGTGCTCGGGATTGATGGGCAAAATTATTTCACATTTAATGTGGGAAAAAACTCTCGAGGTCAGAAAGCGAAGGAGATAGAGAAAATTTCAGCTAGAAAAAGATTGATCGATAGGCGACAGTGAGGTGTGATAAGGCTTCGATAACTAATAATCGACTACTGCAGATGCTAATCACACCGACTTAAATATTTGAGAATATTCATCTATTTAGGGAACTTACAAACTTAAAAGCGTTTTTTTTTTTATTATTTTATTTATTATTCGAGTTATTCTCTTTAATTATTCGTTGCTAGTGACCATTAATACTATCTTTACATATATTGGAAAGAAATGACTTTCATAATCGTAGTTAACAAATTGGTCATATGTTAATTAACATGCATGCTAATTGTGTTTATTTCCTCGTGCTAATCTGATTTCTTTTTGTTTTGTCATTCCAGGTAAATAAATCTCATAATTACGACGTGCAACAAAGAACGGTAGCTGAATATTTCTGGATATTGTATGTATGCCTTCTGAAAGTTGGTAACAAGTTTTGCCCACAAACAACAGAACCCAAGTTTCCTAATGATTTCTGACGCAAATTATCTCTACCTAAATCTCTGGGGCCAACTGAGGTTTAACGACCTTTTGGGGTTACTTAACATTTAATTGGGGTACCGAGGGAAGAGGAGAGAAGAAGGCACACTTGATGCCATAAACATAAGCCCAAGTAATTGCGGCGCGTCAAGAAAGAGATTTCTAAATGATGTACTGCAGAGAACCTGCACGTGACAGACTAATTGACAACCGAGATGATGATGATCCTTGGCCGAAAGTCCTTGATGGCTTCTTATTTATTTACGAGGCAATTTTTAAAGGAGACCCCAGCTAGCGTCGGATGGCGAATGGCTTCATAAAAACGTGGCCAAGACGGTAGTCGAGGAAGTGGATTAAAACTAATTTCCTACGTAATGCACACACTCGCACAGCGGGCCATAACTTGGGGACTTTGGCGGTCTGGCAGTCACTCAACTCGACTGAACTCAACTCGGCTTGGCTCGGTTCAGCCATTTGGCCCCAGAGAACGACACAAAGCAATCAAAGCGCAACCAACTGGGCGAACCGACCTGCCCGCTCTCCTCTGCTGGCCGGTCAACGAAGCAGAACCCGCCTTCGGGGAACCCCCTTTTGGACCCACAGACAGCCGCCAAAAAGAACAGCCAGCAACAAATAGCCACAAATGGATGTGTATGCACACAGTTGCGGTCATTATAATGGCTCTAACATTAACACTCGCACATTCGTTATATTTATATGAAATTTTGACGCACCTTGCATTAAAACTTAGAGCTGGCTTAAGAAATCATATATTTTTACGATCCTTCCCGACTTAAATATTAAATTATTGATCTAGATAATTCACGACACCAATATTTTTACCGCAATTGTGTGGCCAAAGCGAGGAGGTACCGAGGCGAATATCCAGGGGAAGAATGAGGGTCCAGAAAGAAGATTAAGGTAGAGGGTTTTGAGGAATTACTTTTGCTACAACGTTATAATGTTGCTGCCGTCAGCTTTGACGTTTGTGGGTTAAAAAAATAATTACCCTAATATATATAGGCCCAGGAAAAGGCAAACAGTTATGCACTGACAGAAAACCTACGATATAGTTTTTCATTCTTAAATATTTTATTATTAATTTGTTCACATGTTAATACTTGAGTTCAAAGTCCCTTAAAGAAATATTTATTGTCAGCCAAATGTCTAAATATAATGTTATACATTGATTTCATTTTGATATCATCATAATTTTGTTCCGTGTCCGCAATAAAGCCAAATGCTCCCCTCTTTCTACGCCTCGGGCTTTTATGGCTAATATAATTTGGCAATTTGATTGTTCCGAGTTGACTCAGTGCGAAATATAAATGATTACTTCGCATGTCGTGGCAATGAACCCCAGATAATATAAAAGCGAATTGTTAGAGTTGAGTTGGCCAATTAGCACACACAGGCTCATGGGACACACCCACATTTGCCACAATGGGGAGGCATTAGCACCCTAAAATATAATAAAATAGATTACACACAAAGATGCAGCTTAGTGAAGATAAATGCTTGAATGCAAAAATATAATAAAGTATCTTTAGTTTTCTTTTTTGCTTTTGCACCATGCATGAATGGACCGATATCGAAATATATTTTTGGCAGGCGCACAAGACCCGCAGAAATGATAAATAATAAATTGTAAAATGTTTTATTTCATTTTACCATTCGCCGCTTTTTCGCTGACTCTTAATAGGCCAACTACAACATATTCCGTGGCTGTCAGCATTTCTCACTGCTGTTTTTTCTGATTTCTGCCCACCCGCACCCACTTGACCTGACCCATTGAGAGGGCGAGCCCTTTCCCAACACTGAGTTGCAATTAATTGCTGAAATCTGCCTACACACCTCGCCAGTGTGTGTGAGAGTGGGAGGTGTGAACCATTTTTAGAAGCTTAGCCAGCATTTTCCGACTGTTTGATTTCTTTCTGGCTCGTTAATAAGCTCTTATGCAGGTGCTCTGGAAAATTTAACAAAGTTTGTCAGGACTGTGAATTAGTAAAGAAATGCATTGTATTTTTTTTTTAGGTATTTATACTATGTATAAAGATAGTTTTGCCTAGTTATGGTCAAACAAAATTAATAAATTCTTCAACTTTTAAAATGGATTATTTATTTATATTACCAGAGCAGGCATTATTTAATAAAAATCAATGTGCTTTAAAAGCCCCCGCAATAATATTTACAAATCCTGCTCTTCTATATTTCAATGGCTGCCTGTCTGTCTGTCGGGAGCTCAAACCCCACCTGATAATCGGATTAGATATTCCGGTCCTAATTGGCACTCGACAAGGGCGGCAAACTGTTTGCGCCCAACCGCCGCCTGTCTTTTTGATGTTTGGCCGCAAATTCTGGACACTCGCCAAGCTCAGGCATAAAGTATTTCGGAGTGCTTGTGTGTGCAAACAAATAATTAATGATTTTCGCATTCATGTTGACTTATTTCTGCACATGGGGCATTGTTTGCCATCAATTCTTACACTTGCCCGCAAAATATCTAAATATTATGCTAAAGCAAACACATTTTGTAAACAGCTGCGACTGCAACTATTCGCAATGCCCCCTCTCGCATCCCGGAACGGCTTCTTGGCCGTGTTTTTGCTTTGGCTTTTGCCAGTATTTGTTAGTATTGGCACAGTTTCAACGGCGGCGCACCGACGACCACGCCCTAATTGCCTCGAAATCGCTGCCTCTTAGCTTTTTGTGTGTACCGAAACCGCCTGGGACGAGGCAATTTGTGCGAGAATCTCAGAGTTTTTGACCCACAACACAACACAAAAAGTAGGAAAATAAACAAAATACTTGGCCGAATTATGAATTTGCAACGCTCGAATTTACATCAATGCTTTTGACGGCAGGAAATATGTATTAGTGGGAAAAATGTGTAGAAGGATTGGACTATTAAAGTATTATTATAGCATTGGCGAAATTGGTATTTTGGTCATGAACAAATAAAAAATAAGCCTGTCATATATCATCCCAAATGGCAAATGCCTTTGGGCAGAGTACAGTAATTGACAACTTTTAGTTTGCTTTGGTTTTCATTCATTGTTGCTACCACTGCCGTCTGCAACACTTTGATTTTATCGTCTTGAATTTATTTTCATAACCCTTTTGGCATTCATTTGCCGTCTCGACATTTTATATTAAATGCTGTTTCTTTTTGGGCCGTGAGACTGATAATAATACCAGACTTTCTTAGACTTTACTGGCTAATCTTGGCAAGTGTCTTTAGGCGAGTGTGTTTACTGGGGGGAAGGAAGAGAGCCAAGTACAGAAAAATGTTCTTCAAATTTTCCTGGGTAACAATAACTAAAAATCCATTAAAAATTATTGTAATATTTAAACATATTTATACCCTTGCAGGGTATTATAATTTCAGTCAGAAGTTTGCAACGCAGTGAAGGAGACGTTTCCGACCCTATAAAGTATATATATTCTTGATCAGCATCAACAGCCGAGTCGATCTAGCCATGTCCGTCTGTCCGTCTGTCCATCTGTCCGTCTGTCCGTCTGTCCGTCTGTCTGTTTCTACGCAAACTAGTCCCTCAGTTTTAAAGCTATCTGAATGAAACTTTGCATATAGTCTTCTATATACTCTCACTGCTATATATGTCGGAACGGGCCGGATCGGACGACTATATCATATAGCTGTCATACAAATGTTCGATAAATTTTTAGAAAAAAAATTATAACTTGGCTGTTTTTCAATTTTTGCATCATTTTCGAGATATAGCCATTTTATATTATTACAGATTTTTGGTAAAAATTTTATGAAAATCGGACGACTATATCTTATAGCTGCCATAGGAACGATCGGAAAAAGAATAGGAAAAAAATTATAACTTTGTTGTTTTTCAACATATTCTTATCTACTTTTAGATATAAGCTTCTTTTATTATTTCAGAATTTTGGTAAAATTTTTATGAAAATCGGACAACTATATCATATAGCTGTCATATAAACGATCTGTAAATGTGGAGAAAATGTAAAGCTGGGAATGTAAAACCTTAACTGTCAAACTGTAAACATAATAAGTAAAAGTAAAATGTAATGAAACTCTGTTTTGTGAGTGTTTTCAGCATTTAAATTTATAATATAAACATCAAAACCAATCTGCAAGGGTATACAAACTTCGGTGTGCCGAAGTTAGCTTCCCTTCTTGTTAATGAGTTTATTTGAATATTTTAAAAGCCATTCAAATTATAGAATTTAAGAAATTAAGATTGTATGCCGGCAACAAACAAAACACGTGTATTAGTAATACTATAGAAATATGTACATACATATGTTGCAGAAATTCATTAAATTAAAATACGTATATCAAAGGAAAACCCTCTTCTGGAACTTTAGTTTATTTTCTAGCAAATATCACATTTCTATGAAAACCTATGGCATTTTCATATTTTATCAATGCTCAGTTAGCAAGGTGATAACTACAGTGCTTTTGAAAGGATTTGAGTTTGCCGAACTATCTTTCGGCCGCCTCTTCTGCCTTCAATAATATGCAGTATATATGTATGTAGCCTTTAGGCCATATTTTATTTATGTTTGCGTGTTTGAGATGTGCAACTGTACGTTGCGGCATATCTCTGTGCGTTTGTCATATTGCATTTCGTAATTACTCCTTGTCAGCGCACACAAATACGGACGCCCCTACACATTCACACACTAAATGAATGGACCAGGCTGGTCCTTTGCCAGCATCCATTTTCCAGCTCATCCTTTGTGTCCACCTGCTGGGCTGTCTGCGGCGGCAACTGTGAGAGCGCTCAAATTATTTGCATTTATCCCGAGCACACATTTAATTAATAACCGGACGGCGATTATCCCCTACATTTAATGGAGCGGCATATGACACTGTTGCGGTTACTCGAATTACTGAATAAAATTCATAACTTAAGGCACGCGACCAAATCGAACCCTTTTTGTTTTGTTTGCTGACGAATGGTAATTGTATCCCTTTTTGCATTTGAGCTGTGTGGGAACTCAGACAGATAGAGAGCAAAAAAGTTTTGGAAGGTTTATAGTACAACCTCTTCACTGGTTATGAAACATCTGATCAATATTAGCCTAACCCACCAACAAAGTATAGGAAAAAAAGAGTGAATCAGTCAAGCGGGCATAATGACTCTGGCCAAAGTGAAGTGACATCGCCTGAGGACGTCGTCAGCCACTTCAGTGTGACAATCTAATTACACGGCTCGATGTGCCCTAAGCATTGTGTCTAACCAACCGTCAGGGAGCAGCCGGAACCCCTTTATCCACCCCGGGGAATCCCCCACAGCACGAGACTCCGCCACACCCCGCCGCCGCTGACCTTTGATGTTGCTCTGTGCATATTCGAATACATCGATTGAGTGAATGATTGCTGAAAAGGCTGTCTGATTCTGGTTGCCCCTGCTCGCCGCTAAAGTTTTCAGTTGCTGTCCATTTTCTAATATTAAATGGATGGTGTAAAGCCAAAAGAAAAGTGGTTGGAGCCGAAACAGACAAAAATATAGAAAAAAAGGCCGAACAAATTTATTGTTCATTGTCGGGCGAAACACGTATTGGCCATAAAACGTACACGTCGCCGTCCAGGGCCAATCTGGCCAAAAGAATCGAGTAACGAAATCAAAATAAAATTGTCCGTTAAATTCTTCTTTTTCCGTTCCTCCCAACGGAACGAACATAATCGAGGGAGCTGGGGATGTACAGACGCAGAGAGGGCTCTCTGGGTTGCCCTGCTTTTCCAAATGGGTTTTTGAAATGCCCCTTGAGTCGTTCCATTGAATTGGGAAATTTATTTAATAACTTAAAGTATAAAGAAATCGATACTGTAGTGTAATTTCAAATTGCCACAAAATAATTGGATATAAATGTGCGGTTTATTGCTGGTAATAAATATTATAAAAACTGCATTTATTTCAGCTGCGAAATACTAGTTATAAAGTTATAAAGCTTTATAATTGAGTCGCATATTTTTATGTATGGAAATAGCCTATTAAGATCAAACTTAATAACTTCCATAATAAAGACCAATAAATAAATATACAATTTTTTTTTGTAAATAATAAAAGGATTTATAAACTACAGCGTGTTCTCTAATAGACCATAATTTTTATTTTTTCCTTCTTACAAAAGCCTTTAATCCAGATGGCTCAAAAAACCCCGGAAATAAATATAATTTCCCCTAAATGCTCTCCTGACACCTTGCAATTGAATTTTTCCCCCATTTCAGATTTTTTTTTCCGGTTAACCTTCTTTTTATGCATTTACAACCTTTTTTTTTTTGTTGGGTCGGGTTCCAGTTCCTTGGATGGCTATAAAACGCTTGCAGATACGAATTCAATTGGCCGTATCATCAATTCGCCACCGTAGACGGGGACACTTGATCTCTGGCCGGTAACAAAAGTATCTGCAGTTGATTATGCCCGAATTGACTGCCCATTTCGGGATACAATTTGGGATTCTGAGTGCCTATCGCAAATTGTGCGACAATAACAAATTAACGGTCATGTGTGGAGCGGGTCCTTAGCGTAGGTTCGCAAAAAGGTAAAGAGCTGGAGAGTCGGAAAGACGGAAAGCTGAAAAGCGGGAAAGCGGGAAAGCAATGGTCATATGTTGGCTTTACCGTTGGCTGCTGGACCGGACCTGTTGTTCATGCAATTTAGACCCTTTTTTTTCGAGTTATTGCGGTGGTCGGCCAGACAGCGGTCAGGTGTTGCGGGGGTTACTGTATCTGGTATCTCGTATCTGGTGTATCTGTGGGTTCTAGTCAGGCAGGGTGTTCCAGTTCGTTGACTTTCACGTGCGACGAGCGTTTGGCAGCCGTAGGTTGTTTTATTCTCTGTTTGCTCTGCCCCCCTTGTATTTTTTTTAACGACTTTTTACCTGTGCACGCGTTGGCTTTTGTAAATGACAATTTTACCGTTTTGTTGTGGATGTCTGTCTGTCCCCAGAACGCCTCACTTCACATCCCCTCCTCACGGCGCTCTTAAGTGCTTTAGACTGTGGCAAGTGCTGTTACCTGTCGCCGAGTGCCACAAAAATCGCTAGACTGGCAAGTAGATGTGGCTAGAATTGGCTTAAAAAAATATATATTTTGTACTTAAATTTTTATTAGCCATACGCTTTGCGGAATCTTAAAATAAAGTGTCTGTCCGAATTATTTATCTTGATTTAAAATAGATAGAAAATTTATCGTTTAAAATCAATATTAATTTTAACATTTTTAAGGTTTTTAAATAATTTTTTTTTTAAATTTCATAAGTATGTTAAATTTGTCGAATTCCATTTAAAAGAGCTGAAATGGCAACACCCTGGGGCCATTGCTGCGGCTAGCAATTTGTTAGAGCCGCTTCAATGTATACTTTTTTTGTGTGTATTATTATTATTCTTGTGGCTGGTGGTTGGTGGTGGTGTGCATGGCAGGAAATTTGTGTTATGACTTTGCTAATGTCAAGTGCAAACAAATGTTTAAGCCAGAGCTTGCTGGCTGGAAAGAGGAGATGAAAATGAGGCAGAAGGCAAGCCAGTCAGCGGGCCAAAATGGCCATAACATTTGTTGCAATCAGCATAATCAAAACAAGAGTTGTTGGACGAGAAAGGGCAGGAAAGCGAGGGAAACTGAGGGGAGATAATCACACCGCAAAAAAGGTAAGAATGAGAGAGTGTGAAGCGGAGAATATGTTTCGGGATCGGTCTCAAGTGTCAGGTTATTGCACGGCAGGTGCTCGAAGATGAAACGCGAAACCTTCGCACAGGGAGGAGATCATGTTCCTGTTCCTGCTCCCGTTCCCTCATCTGTCTGAATTTATATCCAGCTTCCAGTCTCACCTCGTTCTCTGCGGCCACTTCATCAGTCTGGGCGCATAATGATGACGCTTTGGATGGGGGCTCGGCTTTGTGGGTCTCTGAAATACACGTAACTGGGCATAAATAAATCAGCATTAAAAACAAACCGAAAGATGCAAGTGGAATCTTAATTGCGGTGACTCTTGGCGGGCTACGCTAAACGATGTCAATGTACTGGGAGAAAATGGGGTTTAGTTTAAATACAAATTTAAAAAACATGTAGACTGCTTTCTTAGAGTTATAAAACTTTATTATCAGGATTCTATATGGTTTTTCTTAAAATCCTGCAATAACTTTTAATATACTTTGATTTTCTACTAAAAAACTAATTTCTCGTTGTGCTACTCAACATTTTATTCTGATATTTAACTATCTCTTAGGTTGTCAGAAGTGATTTGGCACACCTCATGAATTACGGAATCCTACAAATGTCGTGTCAATCTAAAAGACCTGCCAGATAATGCCACAGGGGAAATCCGGGGAGAATAGAGGAAGGAGGGAGGTTGTAGGTAGGAAAGTGCTCGCACCGAATGTCAATTCTCGTTTGCGGTTGTTGTTGTTTTTTCGTCACTGTTGTTTCAGTGCGCATCTGCATATTTATTAAATGCATCTCGCCCAGCTCTCGCCATCATCTCTCTACTCCAATTTGATATATTACACAACATAAAGCGAATAAACAACGAACGAACATTCAGAAGTACTTACATATGTACACACACGAAAACCAGACCCGATGTCGGCGAAAGAGGAGAGTCGAGAGGGGATCGGGATTGTGGGTGCGGGTGTGGGTGACGGTGTGCGTTTGTGTTTTGTGTATGCATTCAAAGGAATTAATTAATGTAGACAGCTGCAGACGGCAACGCAATCCGAACGAGAGCTGTTGCTGCTGGTGCTGCGATTGTGGAAATGTGAAACAAAATGCAATTGTGCCCACATCTCGAAGATAGCTGGAGCGATAAGGATGGCTGCAGATGCCCACAGATAGAGACGCCGATAGGAATATAGTCTGGGACAGGGACAGGGACAGGGAGGGATGATTGGGGAGCCGCCACTGAAGGCAAACTAATTATCCCCGCCATATGCTGAGTGACAAACAGACAGCTCTGGGATTTCAAAAGGCGATGGCACGGGGAAGCGGAACTGGGAATCGGAATGCAGATCCCAATGGCGATGGGATGTGCGGCTCACTGAAAAATTAGTACATCAACTGGCAACTTCTATTAATAGCCTTCACTTCTCTTTGATTTTGGGACACCACAAAATGAAAATGAAAATTAAATACTGCTTTCAGACCCATTTGCAGTTATGAGCAATTAAAAAATTATCAGATAATTAGCACAGTTTCACCTAACAGGATATAAATTCAGCTGTTTCTTCTGTAATGTGTTCCATTTTTGTAATATTACAACCCAGTTTTTTATTTAACTGACGTTAGTTTATTAAATTAGACCATCAATTTATTAAATGATAAAGATATAATGATGATATTAAATCTGATACATAATCCTACTCATATTTCCCCTCATAACAACCATTTTAAGTTCACCCAATTGAACCGCATGCAGCGGCACATACATATAATAGGAAATTATGATCAAGATTTATGGGTGGTTTGTAGTTGGCTTTTGATTTCTTATGCTTCATGACCTCTTCTCATCCAGCCCAAGTCCCCTTGTCGATGCCCACTTTAATGGAGTTTTTGCGTTTTGATTCCCATTTACCCCGCCGAATGGCAAAACTTGACTCGCCTGAAGTCGTCGAGTATAGCCAGCGGAAAAATAGAAGGGGCGCTGTCGAGGCTAAAAATATAATTTCTCATTGCGCTTTAAGCACACTTCAGTGGGCTCATGTATGTCAATTAGTCGACAAATTGATTGCGCCGCATTCAACGCCGCCCAGTTCAAGAAGCTGGCTGCCTGGGTAGTTCTAAAGGGAGGGATTCTGTCTGGCTTTTGGGAGATCCGACTGCTGGATTCTGAGCGGGGCCGGGCCCTTACTTTGGTTTCCGGGGCGGAGTTGCTGGTCAAGCTAGCACTTCTCCCGTTCGCCCTTTTCGCTCCCCTAATGGCCGTCAGTTTTAACGATTTCATTTGAAGTTAATTTTAATTGCGCTTAAGTAGGAAATCTCAATTTCACAGCCATTTCGACTGACAATTGGTGACGGCAGGCAAATCAGCGCGAATCTCAATCGTCGTGATTTGCGCATCTTTAATTGCCCCCACCAAGTATGGGTTTTAATAAAACAATGTGTTTTTAAGAGCACTTGAAGGGATTATGGGAAATATGATCGTACTGTCATAAGATTATAAACAATATTTAATATATTCTTAAATGCTTTCTTTTAGTCCCCGTGCGTTGTACATTATGAATTAATTAACTGGTTTATAAGTTTAATGTTTTGATTACAAATGTTAATCTTTCTCAATGTAAACCAATTATAATATTTTGTGTTGATTTGTGTATATTCACAATCTTAATCCAATTTCTCTGTTCTGATTTGTCATTTCAGGTAAATAATTCTGTTATTTATATCCCATAAATCTGTTTGGAAATATCTGGAAATTCATTAAAATTATGGTATGATTATTTTTTGAGAACCTGAATTATTGTCAAACGTAAATTTATAATTGCCGCTAAAATAATTAGTTTGTTCAAAATGCTGCGAATTTAAATAAAGAGTTCGACGAGTACGTTATAGTTTATAATTTGAAGAGGGGTACGAGCAATTTATTCAGTATCGGAAAAAAGAATCCTACGGCTATCCTTACATTTCAATAGTCATATCCACTTTCCCCTGAAGCCAAAAATATGTTGCCACAGCTTTAGAAATGCAGACAAACTAAACTAAACAACAAAAATATTTCGCCAAATGAATGCGAAAACAAAATTTTGTTTTATAGATTTCTGGCATTCCCAAAATGTCTAACTAAACTCAATTACATTTCAGCCCTCAGATGGGCTTATGAATTAAATTTCTGACGCGTTTTAAATGCTTTTGTTTGAGGTTTAATCAATAGAACCTAACAAATTTATTCATAATCCACACTTTCTGCCCAATCATCCCAGTAGCAAGAAATACTACTGCATAGGCGTTTATCAGGAGTCATTGTCTTTTAATGTTGGTTAATTACACCAACAAAGACTCACCAATCCCTTAGATACAAATGCGTACGGTCAGATACATACATACCTTGAAATTCTTTGTTTGATAATGATAGCACGGGAAAGAAATCAAGGTGTGACTGCGTGTGTGTGGGAATCTTGTTTGCTATTTCACGCCAGCTTTATTGTTGACTTTATACTTTACTCAGATATATAGTTTATCTAGTGCGTGAGATTTTTGGCTGTGAGTAAACACATTCATGTTAATTGTGTTGTGATTGAATGCCACTCAAATGAGTGGGTACACATTTCGATTGATTGAGTGTGGGAGTGAGATGGCTAGACGTGTTTATTGCCAGCCTTATTCATATCTTCATTCTGCCCCTTGTAACAGGTTTCAACAAATTGATTTGCCTCTTTGAAAAAATGTAAATTGCTGTCGGCAACTGTAAAATTACCCATAAACTTTTGCCAAAAGTCTCGAGAGCAAAAAAGGAAATATAAATGTCGGAAAGAGAATCGTGTAGTATTTCATCCTTTTTGACGACTGTATGTGTGTGTGTGGGCTTTGTGCCCCATTTTTACTCTCCCATTATAATCCATATCCATATTTTGATTCATTTGAAAGAGCGCCGCTTGTTTTTGTTATTGCTGTACACAATTTCGAGGGTTGCTTTTTGATGTGCTCCCTGTTGTTACCGTTATTTGCTGTATTTGTTGTTATTGTTTCGGTGGTGGCTGCGCGTCAGAGCCCCAATCTGCTCTCTGTTTCTCTCCGGTCTCACGTGCTGCGTTTGGAAGAGAGAGTTGGAGAGAGTGAAGTACAAGTAGTTTTCGTTTCATTTTTTGTCGGTTAACCGTTGTTTGATGATTACGGCTCATAATAAATAGCGCCAAATGTGAACGCCAGGTGGCGTTTGGCGGCCTGGGAAATAAAAGTTGATGAACTCTGAGGTATAGTACGCTCTTGTTAGAGGTAATTAATGACAAGCCTAAGTCTTCACTGTACCTTATGACTTTTCACTTTCAACAAAAGTTGATTTATAAATATAAACAAATATTTAAATTAAAAAAATTCATGAACACTTACTGTTATTATTTTGTTGCAAAAACAATTGACGTTGTTCCTGGTCTCAGAGAGTTTATAATATAGAATCCCTACTGTGGTGTAAGAAGCAAAGAAAGAGAAGAAAGGAAAACACCAGGGAATATAAATTGTATTTGTATAATATTCAATTCATGGTTCTATTGTTTATTTTTCTTTTTGCTATGGATCTTGTTTTGATTTCTTTTTGTTATTGTGGGAATTTTAGCAGCATAAAAACCTCAATAAAACTTTTTTTATTAGTTTATTCATTATATTGCGTTAACCTTATCAGCGGGAAAACAGTGCTACCACCTGTTATCATGACCAGAGCAGCCCTTCGCATCTGGCAACGCCGCCTTGGGTCCTTGTTGTTGCTCGCTCCCACACACTCCTTTTGCCCAGCTCCGTTGCTCTCCTGGCCGCTCTTTCTCTCTGGGGTTTTTTGTTTCTGGGGGCATAAGTGATTTTACGTGTTTGGTGCACCGCACACGTCTCCTTGCGGCCCCACCACAGCCGCTGCCCCCTTGCTTGTATTTAGTTTCGATTTTTCTGCGCTCTCTCCTCTTCACTTCCTTCCATGCCGCACGTTCTCTCCGCTGCGTGTTATTATGGTATTTTTCCAGTGTGACCACCACCACGCGCGCTTCTCTGTTGTTTTTTTTCGGTCTCGGTCTAGAGTCGGAGATTGCCGTTCTCGTTCTCATTCTCATTCTTGGCTTCGCGCGCGAAACAACAACAGCAACAACGGCGGAGGACGCGAGAGCAGCAGCAGTGCCAGGATATCGTATTCGCATCGGGATATAAAAATGTCGAGTGCAATCAGTCGGGCTTCTAGTCTCACGTACGCGCCGGGCTCGCGATGAGATGAATGTGGCCGTATTCGTAATCGTGGTCGTAGTCGCTGTTGTCCTTCCGCCGCAACCGTTATCGTCGCTGCCGCTGCCGCTAACTGTTAATTGTGATTCCCGAGAAATGCAAATTAATGAACCGAATGTGAAGTGAAAGCATCCAAAGCAAAACAAACCGTAAAACGGGCCAGTGAGAGGGAAAGAATCAAAGAGTGGGAGTG
This sequence comes from Drosophila kikkawai, assembly GCF_030179895.1. Taxonomy (NCBI): domain Eukaryota; kingdom Metazoa; phylum Arthropoda; class Insecta; order Diptera; family Drosophilidae; genus Drosophila; species Drosophila kikkawai. Next base: position 23,866,926 of record NC_091731.1, on the reverse strand, counting down.
AATTAACTTCTGGCCGTTTTAATGGGCCTAAAGCAACAACAGAAGAAGCGTAGAGCAGCAACACCACTTCGTTCGCTTGGAGCAGGGCATAAAAAGCAGTCAAAATTTTCACCATTTATCCGCAAATATTTAGTGAGTATCTCGAAGATGCCTCTGGGCCATGGCCCCGCCTCCCTCTCGCCATCGCCCTCGCCCTCTCACTCGCTCTCTCTCTTCTCACGCTTCCTTTTCTCGTGCGAAGAGCGGAAAGAGCACGCGTGCAAATGATGTTTGGCCTCATCTTGTTGTTGTTGCTATTATTATTATTGTTATTGTTGCTGCTGTTGTTGTTGGTGGCTTTTCGGGCGCAGAAGTGTAAAGCGCACGTCTTGAGGCTCAGATACGTCAATATATAACATGGCACACACAGATACACACGCACACACACACATACCAGCACTTGCAGCTATCAAGCAACAGAAGCCAAAAACAAATACACACGGGAAGAAATTACATAGTACCCTAAGGAAAGGATACTTTTAATGTTTAACACTTATAAATCCAATTATTTTTGGAATTCGGAATTAAGCAAATTATTTTCACTATAGAAAATATATTTTGAAAAGTGATTTGATATCCCAATAAAATGTAATAATTGGATACAAATTTGCATACAAATTCAAATTCTAGAAAAAAATTATTACTATAACCGAAGCAATCCCTTCTTACTTACAATATTTGGATTCTCGACCCATGATAAGGATTACAAGATAAGCATTTCTTAGCTTAAGAAATGGTTTTTCTGTCCAAAACAATTTTTCTAATATATAAGTGCTCTTGAAAAAGGTTTGCTTATTAATTCAAGTGCAACAACAACATTTGACGTTGTCGTGAATTGTGAAGAAATGCGCGCTCGTGTGACCCTATAAAAGTCGCTCCCCCGGCCCCCATTTGACCCCCCAACAAATAGGATATAGATACAATTTTTTTGTTTCTTCTTCGCTGGTGGGCACACACACATAAACACAATTTGATGTACTCGTCGCCCACACAAACACACGAATCCAAATACCGATACAGAGCAGAAAGAGCCACAGATACTAGAGGCACGGATACGGATACAGATACAAATACAGATATAGAGATTGTGGTGGCACCTTTTCGTTCGATGGCCCTTCGTCTTCGCCAGGAGAATAGGTAACCATTAGACACTCGGTGCCACAGTGGGAGTGCGCTAATTGGAACCGCCAAATACACACACTCGTGTGTGGCGAGTCCATCAGCAATTAAAGGCGTCGTTTATGCCACGACAACCCAGATGAAATAATTGCTTCAGGACTCAAAAGTATATAAGATCTTGAAATTATTCTCGGTAATTCTTGGCCTAATCCCCTTTCCCTTTGAGAGTGCCCACTGTACTTGAATAAGTGCCTGCCTGCAGCTGTCTGGCCTGGTATCCATTAGATACTCTTGCCGTCGCCTTGGGGTGCGTGTACTGCGCTGGCTTTGTTGCCGGGGATGTGGTTGTAGCTACATAAGATTGCCTGGATCGCCTTGATTTGGGCCACAGCAAAGTGGGTGACATGTGAGACCAGGAGGAGGGAAATCTTCTTAGCAACACGGGTTGGTTTTACGGCGCCAAAGCGAATGGCTGCCGGAATTGTTCATTTGAGACGTGAATAATGCATTTTCAATTGGCCATAAACACACACAAAGCCCCAAGCACGCACACACACATACCGCTTATAGGCTGTGCGGTTCAACCTGGCTTTGACGAGCGTCGGGCAGGTCCTGACATTTGAGTTTGTGGCATTAACCGCAGCAAAAGCTACCAAACCGCACCACGGCAACCGCACAGAGTGCCGGCAAAGCCAAACAGTTCCGCAAAACAGAGCTGCCCACAAGATGTGTTAATGATTTTGGCGGATTGTTCAAAGCCCGTAAGCAATTAATTTACAAATTTTCTGTCGAAAGCAGGCAACTGGTACTTTGGCCAACTGTTGCCTTTGGTGGCTTGGCGGAACCTAATCGATAAACGTACTTATGCGTCCTACTATCGATTGATTCTGTCACTCATTTTTATCACTTTGCCTGTCGCTTAATGAATATTTAATGCCCGCGCTAGCATTATCCGTAATTGCTGCAATAGAGCTCCAAAGGTTGAATTGTGGATCAATTTAGGCGATAACAACTCCATTTAACTAATTGAAGCCTTGACACCGAGTTGACGCGTCTTCAATTGAGCGTGTTTCCACAGCTTTTGAATAGCCTGTCGTTGACTTTTGTGCATTTTCATTGAATTAATTCATTGGTGCCAATCGTTTAACCATCTAATGTGACATTTTTATAACGATTAGCAATTGAAAGTTGAATATTCTTTTTGTATAACCTAAACAGAAGCCTCCATTTAAAAAAAAGAAAATTAACTGGACACAATTATACCAAACTAAGACCAAAAACCTTCGACAATACGCAATTTAAATTGCAGCTAGAAAATGATTGTTGTTGTTCCTGTCATTAAGCGAATTATCAAGCATTAAATGACATCTAATTGTGCAAAATAGGGTGAGTCCGAAGGAAGGGAGACAGAGCAGACATGGAAAGAATATAAAAAATGTAACTCCCAACAAGGAGGAGTTGCTGGGGGAGTAGCACGTTTCCAAGAATTTGCCAAACAATACACAAAGTATACACACACACACACACACACACACACACGAGGCATCCAGTGGAATCATCGTCGTCTGCTTACCACTTGCTCCACTCTACTCTCCCCTGAACGAGGGGAAAGTTGGAGGAATTTTTTGGGGGTGAGCATTCAAACGTGCCTCTACTTATCGATTTTTATTTCATTTTTATCCGCTCCACGAGGAGCCAGCCAGCCAGCTAGCCAGCCACACCTCCACCTACTTCCTTTTGTCACTGTGTCCTTTTATGCACTGAGAAACGTAATCACTTGTATGTTGACAAATAATATTAATTTATTTTAGGTTGGTTTGGATAGTATTATTAAAAACTTATGCGCTTCTAACTCCAAGTATTTAAAGACTTTCTTGATAGTAATTTCAACCATACTTCATTTCAATTTTGTAGAAGCATTAACATTTTTCCTTTGTGTATTCTCATCCTGCCCTGCCGAGGTATTGTTTTTCTTCCTTCTGTGCACAAACATTTTTTATGCTTTTACTTATAAACGCGTGAGGCTGGTGTGGAAATAAAGCGGAGGAGCAGAGTCCGTAGCCGGCGACATATCGCCATAACACCATCAACAGTTCATACGCCAAAAGCAAAGGCAAGTGGTGCTCACAGCCTCCATTAGGACCAGCTACCTCCCGACATCCTGGCTGCCAGCCACCCACCTCCGCTTGCTACTGCTTCTTCTCCTCCACATTGATGTGATGATGATGCTTCTGCTGCTCCAGCAGTCGTTTGCTCGGCTCCTTTTTCGAGTCCGATTCGCGTGCACGTCTGCCATTGTTGCAAACTGTGACAATAGGACGAGCCGAGGGGTCAGGTGCCGGGGTACCAGTAGAACCAGGAGCAGAAACAAACACAGAAAAAGAAAAGAAGGAGAAGTAGATCTACAAGCAAAATCAACAACAAGAATATGGAAAAGCAATTGGCTTAAAGGCCGCTAGGTCAGATACTCTCCTAAAAGACATACGAAACAATATAAAAAACCTTTTTTGAATTTCTACAATATATTTGGGGATATTTTATTGTTTTGAAAATACCACTCTCAGGATATGAAATAATAATTGACATAACAATACAGAAATTGAATACATAAGAATGGCAGGGATCCATTAATAATAAGACCTCTTTCATTAACGTAAGGCTAGTCGGTAATGCACATTCCCAATGCGATTAAGAAGAGTGTCCTGCTGTGCAAGTTGAACTGCTGACTGAAGCCATTATGTCCTGTAAAGAGTAAAATATGAAGAACAGCGATTGCAAAAAATAGTCGCAGGATGAAAATTTCCAAACCGACGATGCCACGGCGCCGCTTGATGCTGCAGCTCCTACTTAGCAATTGTTGTTGTGGAATGAGGCGGTAAAAAGGGTGGGAGACTTTAGGTGGAAAGGAGTCGCCATCCTGAGGTCATGCCAGTCAACCGAATAAATGAAACAACAAAGGAGCAGGGCCACAGATACACACACACACACATTTACCGCCACATAAAATATGCGAAAGCATAAGGCTTCCTCCAGCCTCCTGTTCCTGGGAGCTCTCCAGAGTGTCCCATCTTCATACCAGTTTCAGTTCCACTTCCAGACTCCTAGTCTCGCATATAAATATACATTTTTTTTCGCTCCAGCTCGGCAAATGAAATTTACTGGAGCGAAAAACATAGAATGATGTCGTCGTCGGGAAGGGAGGCAGCCTGAGTGCTCCTCGTGGTCTGGTGACTTTGCTCGGTGGTTATAATGTTTATAAATCCCATTAACGCATGATTTGGCAAAAGTTTCTCAATGCGACTCATTTTCATTTGCAAGTTCTTGTTTCGAATGTGATTTATGCTCGGATGAAACGGATTATGTTGTGTATGTGTGTGTGTGCTGTGCTAAATAACTCCCCAATCAATTAGGCATTTTTTCTTGTCTTCAGAGAAAATCATAATACAATACAAATGTTTTAACCATATTATCTACAATTTAACTACTTAATATGAATTAAAATGCATTAATTTGATAAGAAAAGAAGTTAAAATAAAATAGGAAAAATCTTGTGCAATAAATGTTTATATGTGTACGTATATTTATCGCTAGAATTCAAACTTTCCCAAAACGAATTTCATGCAAATCAACATTTTTTGCTCATAAATTATTAAGAAATCAGATTATGCTTATTCAACAATATTCTCTATGAATTCTTGAGAAATCAGTATAATGTGATTAATGGATTTTCCAAGTATTAATGTACACAAATAATTCTCTTTAACTTTTATATTTTATGGAGCTTCAAGTTTGATAGAATTTCTGAATGTCAGAAAGTATTTTAATATTAGATCTAGTTTCAAACATTTTATACTATCATGCCACCAAGTTCTTACCTGGGAATTTCAGGTATCTATCACTTCTAAAAATGAACAATAACTTAACTAGAAATCGATTTAGGGAATGTTGATATTGTAAACCTTCCTGATAATGACTGCCTTTCCATACCATTACATTTTAATCAATTAAATCTGGCTGTCTACCGGATTCCATGTTACAATTGACGGCTGCAAAAGCAGCTTAACAACCCGAATTACCTTCCATGGCGTACTAGAAAATATTTCTCCCTCACAGAGTGGAAAAAAAGGAAAAACACTTTGCCACTACCTTTGCTTCAGTTCACATTTTTCCAGGCTTCGACTGCCTTCCTCCTCCACTTGGTTTTTCTTCTACGTTGCTGCGTTGCAGTTCCTACGTCTGTCGTTCACTCAAATTCTACTGACTTTGACAAGCTGCCCCCTGCCCCGCCCTCTTTTTAAGGCTCTTTTCTACGCCCCTTCTCCCTTTCCTCGCTTTTTGTAGAACTATGAGTGTGTGTGTGTGTGTGTGTGTGTGCACTCAGTCAGAATTGTGCCTTGTAAATAGGATTCATCTCGCGACGACTCGCGACCAACTGCCGCTTGGTTCTGCCTCAGTCCTGGCACGAAATGTAAAATATAACGCGGCTTAGACAAGGAGAAACACTGGGAAAACTTCGAAAACTATTATATTATTAAAAATAAAATAAGTAGAAAAAGAAATATAAACAAGAAAGGAAGCTAACTTCGGCACGCCGAAGTTTGTATACCCTTGCAGATTGGTTTTCATATTTATATTATAAATTATAATGCCGAAAACAGACACTAAACAGAGTTTCATTAAATTTTACCTATACTTATTATGTTTACAGTTTAACAGTTACAGTTTTACATTCCCAGCTTTATATATTTTATACATTTACCGATCGCTTCTATGACAGCTATAAGATATAGTTGTCCGATTTTTATAAAATTTATACCAAATATCTATAATAATAATTAAAGCTCATATCTCGTAGATGAAAATACGTTAAAAAACAACGAAGTTATAATTTTTTCTATTACTTTCCCTATCGTTCCTATGGCAGCTATAAGATATAGTCGTCCGATTTTCATAAAATTTATACCAAAATTTTGAAATAATACCAGAAGCTCATGTGTCAAAGTAGATGAAAATACGTTGAAAAACAACGAAGTTATAATTTTTTTCGATTAATTTCCCGATCGTTCCTATGGCAGCTATAGGATATAGTGGTCAGATTTTCATAAAATTTTTACCAAAATTCTGGAATAATAAAAAAAGGCTTCATCCCAAAAATGGTGGAATAATATTGAAAAACAGCCAAGTTATAATTTTTTTTCCAAAAATTTATCGAACATTTGTATGGCAGCTATATGATATAGTCGTCCGATCCGGCCCATTCCGACATATATAGCAGTGAGAGTATATAGAAGACTATATGCCAAGTTTCATTCAGATAGCTTTAAAACTGAGGGACTAGTTTGCGTAGAAACGGACAGACGGACAGACGGACAGACGGACATGGCTAGATCGACTCGGCTGTTGATGCTGATCAAGAATATATATACTTTATAGGGTCGGAAACGTCTCCTTCACTGCGTTGCAAACTTCTGACTGAAATTATAATACCCTGCAAGGGTATAATAAGTAAATGCAGAGTCAAAGTTTCAAAGTGTAAGTCTATTTTAGAGGTTAAAGGTTTTTTCCTGTAAATATAAATTTTATATTGAATACTTTTCGCTCAGTGAACGATTCCTCCAAAGGAACGTTTTCAGACCGTGGATGTTGCTGTTGCCATTGCTGCCTCTGTTTTGCGCCCAGACACTCAAGCAAATGGCCGCCAGGCATTCGGCTACCAACAGGCGGTCCCACAGCCCCATTCCTATCCGCATCCTCATGCGGCACCCAGCTGCCATCTATCTATCTATCCAGCATCCATCCATGCATCCACACAAACCATTTTCGCCATGTCAGGCGGCAGCCAAAAGTGCGCTCATCTGTGGTTCGACGGGCGAAAAGTTTGGAGTATCTCTGTGTGTGTGTGTATTCGTGTCTGCTTGTCAATTTATCCTTTAGTTTCTCTTTCAATTTTTTTTTTTTTCTACAGCCACCCAATTTTCCCTCTTTTTTCCTGGCCACCACCCACTCGTCGTTGTCCTCCGCTTCTGTTAGTTGCGTTTGTGGTTGCCTTTGTGTGAAATTACCAAGGCGGCTCTGTCTCCGTCGCCGTCGTTGTCGTCTCGCTCACTCAGCTGCTAACTGTTTAATTAAAGACTGTGGAAGAAGGGAGTTGTCGTGTCAAAGATATCGCCGTCAATCGTTGGATACTTTTAGGCAAAGGCAGCCACTCTAATTATAAAGCTTTTGGGTGCTATAAATAATATATAAACTAATTTAATGCTGGTCTGCGACCGCTTCTTATTAATTCATTCGATAATTGCTCTTTGAAACTTTCAATTCAGGATGCTAGGAGCATTAAGAAGTTTTTTCAGGTTATCAGCAGGCTGGCGAACTTCAAAAAGCCTGGCAATAATTGATATACATACTTAAGGAAACGAGTTATTCCATATAAAAGAATATTAAGTTCATTCTAGTGCAGTAGAAGCTTACGCTTTCTAGATGATTATAATTGTTTGTATAATAAGATTTTGCCTTGCAATTAATGCTTTAGAATCCATCGCCAACATATTATCTAATTACGTAATTGAAATGGAAATGCGACGACAAAAGCGTCAAAGGCAAATCAAATTGAACATATCCTTATCCACAATCCCACAGCCTACCATTTATATGTATGCATATGTCCTCCACACATAAGCTGGTGGAGCTGTTGCTTTTGATTTTGACTGGCGTCCCATCTGCTCATCCCACCGAATCCTTTGCTGGCTGCAAACAAACATTGCCAAGGCAACCTGCGGCAGCGTACAAAAGGCAGCAGATTCACATTTCTCGTTGCCAGGAATATATCACGGCGAACACAATCTTTCCTCAACCTTCTCTTCCAACTCCTATCCATACTCCTCCTTCTTCTGGCCACCTTGTGACGAGGATTGAATGCCAGCGGGAGGCAGTCAAAGGAGAAGTAGGAGCAACTGCCGGCAAGAGGGCGCTTGCTGAATACTTTTGCATTTAGTTTTGCTGTCGATAATGATGCTGCGATGGCAAAAGACTCCGAAACACATCGCATCCCGCCTCCATGGCCTCCATCTCATCCATTTTTCGTTGCAATGAGAAACAAGGAGACGACGATGTCGATTTGATGCATGCTTATGTTCGCTTATCCCTTGCCTCTATTATACTCTTTAAAAGGAAACACGGGAAAATGCATTGCTTTTGCTATTGGTCTGGAAAAAAACGTCAATTCTTTACAATTACAATATTGCTGTGGTGTCATGATTTCAGATAACAATACTTTTTTAATGGTCAGTCTTGTAAAAATCACACATAAGGGTATTATCGAAATGTACTTGAACTTGTAAGACCACCATTTACGTATTATATTCCCTTTCGTTCTTTATTTTGTGCTCTCTTCACTTGCATCTGCTGCTGGCCCCCACATCCTTTTAGCCCTCTTTTTATGTAGCTTTTACTCCTTCTGGTGCCCACCGCCATTCTTCTCGCTCTTCAGCTGCGGCAATATATGCAAATTATTCCTCAGAATAGTTGCCATCACACCATCCCCTCCCTTAATGCTGGGCCTTAATTCAATTTACTTGGACAGAGTAACGAATTATTGAACCATATGTTGAAAGAGCTCTGGACCAAAGAATTAATTTAATAAATGCAAATGTGCTTATCTGATGGATTAACTCTTTTTTCTAAGCAAGCACACTACACACCTTTTGTGATAACCCAATTGAATTAACTGCTCCTCCAGATAATTGGAAATATTTTTGGGACCATGTGCAACGCCCCTGCTCCTCTGAAAGCCAAACAATAGCCGTGAAGAGAACTCCTCAAGATGAGCAAAAAGTGCAAAGAACTCGAATGAAACTGGTTCTGTTTCTGTTTCTGGCCCAAAACCAAATTGTATCTCCGCCTCACTCACTGTGTGTGTTAGCGGCTAAGTGGGGGCTCTCAGCTGGTGTTTGAAAATGTGCTAAGTTGCCTCTCGCTTTTGTATGCACAAAGGGAGCAAAAAGTGTAAGAAGGGGGGCAGGAAGAAGAGTGGCTGGGCAGGCCCCTTGGCAGAGTAAACAACTCTGTGAAATGGCGGACAATTATGGGAGATGCGTCGCTGCTGCTGCCTGCTTGTGTCTGTCTGCGAGATACTTGGATACTTGGGGCGACCCGAGGACAGTTGCCACTTTGGTCACGTACCAAAAAACGATTGCAGCTCCAGATATGAACGCAAAAACACACACTGCACACTTACACTCACACTTTCCGTCCATATTTATTTGGGTCAACTGTGCGCCCGATTTTTGGTAAGCAAATATTAATTTCACTACGTTTTGTTTCCAGGAATATTGTCTCCTCCGGGTCCGTTTCTGACGCCCAGTCCATCGCCATCGATCTCAGCTAGCCCTCGTCTGCAGCCATCGCCCTCGCTATCGCCGTTCCCACAGGATGTGGTGCTCGTAGCCGGTGGCAGTCAAGTAAACGCCAACAGCAATCCCCAAGAACACGTAAGTTGATCTCTTTGCGAAAAGTGTGAAAAAAAATACTCACAGAAATCTAATTCATGTTGAGAGCTTAAGATTTTGTGAAGTTGATTATGAAAGTAAAAAATGTAGTTAAAGGGAAGCAAATATTTTGTTTCTAAATAAGTTTTTAAACTCAGATTCAGGATACTACATATAACTTTAGTCAGAACCTTGCAACGCAATGAAAGAGTCATTTCCGACCCTATAAATCATATATATTATTGATCAGCATTAACAGGTTCAATATTACAGAACTGAAATTAATGCAGTTATGATCGATTTCAAACCATTAAAGCATTAAATATATTTATCCTTTTCAGGAGCGCAAGGCGGCGACGCCTGGCAGGAGACAGTCCATCCACCAGTTCACCAATGGCAGCCCCAACGCTGGAACCGTCGTTTTCCAGCCGAGCCCCTCCCAGTCACCGGCCGCTGCCACGACGGTCATCGGCGTGACCAGTGGTGGCCTCATTGCCACCGCCGCCGGAGCTGGAGCTGGAGCCGGGTTAACGGGATCACTCGGAGCCGGTAGCAGTTCGGGACTGGGAGTAGGTGTTGCCCTGCACAGCAATGCCATTGGAAACGAGCTGAATGCCACGCTTGTGGGATCCAACAACATCCAGCTCAATAAGGTAAGGGTCTTGGACAGCCTTTAATAAATATAAATAAAATTATAAATTTAAAAAATAAAATTTTGATTTTACGTTGCAGAAGGGCACAAAACGGGCCACACAGCAGCAGCAGCAGGTGCAGCAACAGTTGGGCCACCAGATCTTCAGTAGCAGCGCCGTTGCACCCACCTCGATCAGCAGCGCGACAGCGGTGGCAGCCGGCGGCGGAGGCTATGGACAGCTCAATGCCACCGCCATCAGCACGCCCACCTCGTTCGCTACGACCGGAAGTGTGGTCAGCAGCGGCTCCAAGGGCCCGGCGAAGGGTCAGAAGGCTCAGCAGCAACAGCAGCAGTTCCAGCACTATCAGAGCAGCAGTCCTCTGATAGCGGACAGCCCCATCCCAAGTCCCAGCGGCGCCATAACAGCGGCTGCGATTAAACCGCCAACACCGCAGCCACAGCCCGTGCAAATGCTGCCCCAGCAGTTTACCATCTCACAGCAGCCGCAGCAGCAACAGCAGGGGGCCCAGCAGGTCTTCCAGTTCATCCAGGGACCGCAGGGCCAGCTCATAGCCACCAGTCAGCCACAGCAGCAGCAACAGCACCATCCGATCCAGCAGCAGCAGCAACAGCACCCGCCACAGCCCCTCCAGCAGCAGCAGCAGCAGCAGGCACATCGGTTCGTAAGCAATGCTGGACTCACCACCGGCAAGAATGGCAAGGCCCCGCAACAAATCCTGCCCAAGCCGGAGCTCCAGCAGCAGCAGCAGAAGAAGGGCTCCCAAGCTGTCGGAGGAGGGGCACAGATCTCGCAGACGTCGCAGCAAACCACCAATCCCACCCAGCAACAGCAGATTCTGTTGCCAGCCACCACCGGCCAGCCACAGCAGTTGCTGCTCAATCAGATGCCCGTTTTGGTGCAGCAGAATCCACAGGGCGTGCAGCTCATCCTGCGCCCGCCTACGCCCCAGCTGACGGCGGCGCCTTCGCTAGTTATCCAGCAGAATGCCAGAGGACAGCCTCAACTGCAGACGCAGCCGGCGCAGCAGCAACTGCTGCGGATAGTGGGCACAAATGGAGCGACCATGCAGCTGGCTGCCGCGCCCACCTTCATTGTGTCGTCGCAGGCGAACCTCATTCAGCAAACTGCCTCGGGCCAGTTCCAGAGCGCCATCAAGACGGGCACGCAGCTAACGGGTCTCCATGCGGCACTGGCTCAGGCCCAGGCTCAGGCGCAGGCGCCACGATCTCAGCCGTTTGCCACGACGGCCACACTGAACACCCAGCTCCTTGGCCAGAGCGTTGCTGCCCAGCTGCAGAACCTACAGTTGGCGGCGGCGGCAGCCCAAATCCAGATGCCCAACGGTCTTACAACCATATCCCAACTGCCAGCCCATCTGCAGCAGAGTCTGGGCGGAGCCACCATCAACCTAAACCAGCTGAACGGAGCTCACATCCAGCAGATAGCCACCGCCTTTCAGACGCCTCAGGCACCAGGAGCGAACAGCTCAGGGGCTACCAGTACGGCGACGGAGCTCTTCACCCAATCCTCGCCGGCCCATGTCCCACTGGCCGTTACCCCCGAGCCGCTACGCCAGTCCACGCCGGTGCCCATGATGCAGCAGCACCAGCAGGCGGCGATGGCCACGATCCAGCTGCAGCAGCAGCAGCAACAACAGCAGCAGGCGCAGATCCAGCAGCTGCAGCATCAGCTGCAGCAAACCCAATCCCAGGTGCAGCAGGCCCAGCAATCAGTCCAGGCGGCAGAGCCCAAAAAGAAGCCCAAGCCGCGAAGGAAAAAGCAAACGGTAGCAGCAGCGGCGCCAGCTACAACACCCACTGTGGCTCCCATGGAGGTCAGTGGTGCTTGCACGCCGCAGAAGATAGCTATAGCTGCCGCGCCCGCTCAACCGCTGGTTACAATACGTTCCAAGTCACCATCGCCGCCACCGACGCACATCCAGCGGAGCAGCAACGGCAAGCTGGATCTCGGCGATGTGATGAAGTTCTGCGGCATCACGGGTGACGACGACGACGATGAGGATTACGGAATGGGCCTGGAAACCCATCCAGCAGAGCCAGAGCCCCCGGCGCAAGCCCAGGCAACCCCCAGCGGAACGGCAACGGGCAGTAGCAGCGGCGACATCATGATCTCCATACCGAACCAAAACGGCAGCGATGGCCTGCCCTTTACCCTGACCATTCCTGCCCCGCAGACTCAGCACCAGCCGACGACGGGAAGCGAATCAGCCACCGAAATACCAAATATCCTCATCAAGATTGATCCCAGCGCGGAGGCAGCGGTGCCGCCGTTCGGTCTCTCCACGCCGCGCTTGCCCACGGCTGAGGAGATACAGAAGCAGGCGCAGCAGCATCTTGCCCAGCAGGCAGCAGCAGCCGCTGCAGCGGCGGCCAAGGCAAGCTCTGCCACGCCCACCATCAACATTAGCCTGCCCAGCATGACGTTGCAGCAGCAACAGCAGCCGCAGGTGACGCCGACGCCCATTATTTCCCCTGCCCCGGCTGTCAACCAATCCAATCCGGTGGCCACCACCACGGCAGCTGTGAAGCCCAGAAGAAAGCCAGCGGTCCGAAGGAACACAAAAAAACCGGAGCTAACCAGCACCGTCAGCACCATGATCTCCTCCAGCAACAGCGGCACCACCACCACCATCACGAGCCTGAACAGCAGCATCAGCATTAGCATGCCCACCACAGTCAACACCATCACCCTAACAACGCCGTCGGCCACGCCCACGCCTACGCCTGTAACGACGAGCAGCAGTAGCAGCAGCAGCAATCCCACGCTAATGCTCAGCCACGGCACTCCAACGGCCGTGCCGAGTCAGATTGGCAACATTCAGATCTCGCAGGTTCCAAATCACCATCCCTCGTCCTCCTTGCCGGTGAGCAGTGCCGTGGAGAATAAGATTCAGATCATGCCGATCCTGCCGCCTGGAGCCACAGTAATGGGAGGAACACCAGCACCCGGAGGAGGAGGTCATGCATCCACTGCCAGCCAACAATCCACACAACTTGTATTCCAGCCTGCAACGCCATCAGTGGCCCCGACGATCAGCACGGATTCAAGCGCCGGACTGAAGCTATCCGGCGATGGCAGGCAAATGCAACTGGTAGCCATACCACAGGCCACCCCTCCACCGCCGCCACCGCCAGTGGCCACGCCCACATCCACGCCAACTCTGACTGCTGGTGGAGCAACGATACTGCCGCCGCAGCTAACCGGAATGCCCGCCAATGTCTCGGTTTCAGTGGGATCTCCCGCCTCGGCGGCCGCTCTGGTGCCGCAGCTCACCGGCAGTCTAACGCTGACCGTGTCGGAGCAGTGCGAGAGACTGATACTGCGCCACGATCCGAACAATCCGCAGGATCACCAGTCGCAGCTCATCTTGCAGGCTCTGCTCAAGGGCGCCCTGCCCAATGTGACCATCATCAATGAGCCGACGCGTGTGGATCCCAGCAAACAGCTGGCGCAGCAACAGGTTATCCAGATCCCTCAGCCACAGGCAATAGTTCAGCAGCAGCCACAGGCCCAGACGCTGCCCAAGGTTTCAGCAACTCCCAAGATTGAAGTCAAAGGTAAGGGATTAAGAAATGGAACTCTGGAATCGTTACAAAACTCACTCCCACTTTTTTATTCAGTGACCAACAATAGGAAATTATCGGGCCAAGGAGGAACTCATCCGGTCAGCAGCAGCATGCTGGGAATGACCAGTGGAACGACGTCGACGACGACGACGACCATGAAGCCACCGGCCGCGCTGCCTGCCAAGCCTAACGAGGTTGTCTCCTTTCCGCCACTGCCTCTCAACTCGCAGGTTCTCATTCAGCAGCAGCAACAGCAACCAATGCTGCAGCCCGTGACCCAACCGGCCACCATCTCCGTCCCAGTGCCCTCACCTGCTCCTGCGCCTGCTCCCCAGCTGGCCAACAATGGCCAGCAGCGTTACATTGCCCTGCCACCCATTGATCCCACCACGCAGCAGTTGTTCTGCCTGAACAGTGTGACTAATCAGATCACGGCCATGAGTGCGGGGCAGACGGCAGCCTCGATAGGACCCACGGAGCGTCTGCTCATCGCTCCGGCCGGGATCAATGCCCAGCAGCTGGCGCAGTGTCTGCAGCTGGGACAGCTCCACTTCAACGATGTGAATCCCTTGCCCGCTCAGCAGCAGCAGGCGGCGATCTCCGGTTCCAGCTCTCTGACCCTGTCGCTTCCATTGCGCCCACAGCCTCCCCAACAACAGATTGTGCATCCCATTCAGCCGATCACGAATGGATTGGCCATTACCACCACGGCCAGCAGTACGCTGACCACTACCACCAGCAGCACCACGTCCACAACCACCACGGTGACCAAGCAGGTGGCCAATGTCGCGCCAATTATAGATCAAAGCAAGGCCAAACTAGAGCCGGCCAAGGCGGCACCCAGTGGAAGCGGTGGAGGAGGAGCAGGAGTGGTTAAGAAGAAGCCGGTGAGAAAGCCCAAGGCAACGCTTACCTCGGATTTGGCCAACCTAAAGAACGCGGGCGTGGTGAAGCCAATGCCCAAGCTAGATCCGCTGTCGCAGAAGCCCAACAACAATCCCGTGCAGATTGTGCAGCCGAATGTGGCCAGCGGAAAGCAGATGATCAGCAGCCAGACGACGACCACCACCACGACCACGATGAGCTGCAGCATCCAGCCTTTTCAGACGACGAGTGGCACCAAGCTGGTGGGTGTGACAGTGCCCATGCAGCAGCAACAGCAGCAGCCCTCGGCAGCGATACTGCAGCAGCAGCAGCAGCAACAGCAGAGGACGAGCTTCAGTCTGACCACCACAACAGTGGCCACATCGGCGGCACCAATAGCGTCGTCGCCCACAGTGGCTTCCGTTGTCAGTCAACTGCAACTGCCGTCGCAACAACTGCAGCAGCAGCAGTTGCAGTTGCAGCCCCAGCAGCAGCAGCAGCTTCAGGGCCAACCCAAGCAGCAGCCACAGCCGAACACCGTATCCCGGGTGCAGACCATCCAGCTGACGCCGCAGATGCAACAGGTGTTCAAGCAGGTGCAAATGCAGATCCAGTTCCTCACAATCAAGCTTCAAAACAAGGCCACCTTCGTGCCCGTGGTGGCACAGGAAATCGATCCGGCCACAATTGCAGCCTACAACAAACCTATGACCGATGTGGAGATCAATCTGGCACTGCAGCGACTCTTTGCCGAGCAGCACAGGATCTTGGCCTCCGGCAAGGAGGTGCCCACACCCGAGGGCATGCTGCCCACAGCAAATGGTAGTGGTGGCTTCACCCTTATGTCGCAGCCAATACAGCAGCAGCAACAGCAAAAACAGCAGCAGCAACAGCAACTACAACAGCAGCAGCAACAACTGCAGCAGGCGGCACTTGCTGAGCCACTAAAGTCTACTGTCCTTCCTGCCAATGTGGTGCAGCCTAACAATCACTCGTCCTCCACGGCAGTAGCAGGAGGAAGCTCCACAGGAGCTGCTGCGAATATAACCCAAAGAATTCACATTTATCCCATGCAGCACCAACAGCAGCAGCAACAACAGGCGGCCACCAAGCAGAAGCTGGCACAGCAACCAAAAGCACAACAGCAGGAGCAGCAACTGCCACCGCAACTGCAAATAAAACCCAAAGAGACAGTAAGCCGAAATAAAGCCAACAATCAGCAGATGCAACAGAACCAGCAGCAGCAGCAGCAGTCTAATGGAAGCCTCAATATGTTGCCACAAAAAATAAATATGCTGCCCGTGGTCCAGCAACAACAGCAGCAGCAACAAGCTCAGCAACCAGTGCTGAGCAAGAATGGACCGCCACCACTGATTTTTGCCAGCTCCACAAATCTGCTAAACAGCAGCATCAGCAGTAGCAGTAGCAGCAATGCACCTCCGCTCACCATGCAAGGAAACACCATGCTGCCCATTCCGCCGCTGCAGCCCCAGCAACAACAGCAGCAGCAGCAGCAACAGCATCAACAACACCAGCAGGCGCCACCGATACAGCAGCAACTTACGCCGATCCTGCCACCTGTGCCACTACCAGGAGGAGGAGGAGGAGGATTGGGCAGCCTAGTCCCATCGCTGCCAACTATAATGCCAAGCCTGCCCCTCTACAGTCTGCCAAGCAAACTGGACGAAATGCCCACGCAGAAACCCAAAATTGCACGCCTCTCCTTGTGAGTAGTTGGTTGAACCAATGCCGGTTTCAAGATGAAGCGGCCAACACTGGATTGCGAATTGCCTAGCAATGCACGTACAGAGATACTAATTCTAGTTCCTTCGCAGATTCGTTCGCCAACTGGAGGTCGATCAGGAGAGTTGCCTGAAGCCGGACTATGTGAAGCCTTTCCGCACCAAAGATGAGGCGGTGAAGAGGCTGATAAGGTAAGGATTGAGACTCTTTTAAATCACACCTTATACTTATCCAACTCCTCATCTTAGGTACCATTGCATGCACGAAAACGATGTGGAGCTGCCCTCGGACGAGGATGAGGAGTTTGAGGCCACGGCATTGGGATTCCAGGACAAGTTCCGTCAGCTGAATGGCAAATTCCAGGAGATACTCATGCAAGAGTCAACTGTGAGTACTTTATACAATTTGAAAGAGAATTTTAATATCTATAACTCTTTTTATAAATCCCAGCTGCCCCATCGCACTTCGGAGCTATTGCAGATGCAGCATCTGATGATAGACGATCTAAAGGGTGAGATCAATGATATTCGTACAGCTGAGAAGGAGCTGGAACTGGAGCAGCAACAGCTGAAGAAGGAGGAGGAGGAGGAGGACCATAAGTGTAGCGAAAGTGTTGATCTTCAAACAGACTCAAAAATCAAGGATGAGTTGGTGAAGCTGGAACCAGAGGCAGAGGCCATTGTAGACAAGTTTGATTTGCTTAAAAACAGTGCTGATGTCAACAAGGCCTTCAACAAGCCAACGCAGCAGCAGCAATCGTGTGTCAAGCTGGAGGAAAGTAGCCAAGCAAATGAAGAGCAGCCGGTTAAGAGCGAAGGCGGCCAGGACAAGGATGCTGCCAGATACATCAAGAAGGACTATGACAACTTTGACATAGAGTCCGAGCTTACCACCAGCTTTATTATGAAGAAGGTGGAAAGTAAAACGGCGGCGGTCACCAAGAATAGTGAGAATAGCTTTGAAGAACCACAACAACAACATATCAAGGGCAATGGATTAGTAGATCCTGTGGATCAAGATGATGGCTGGTATTGTCTGCAAAAGGAGCTCAATCTGATGAATAATGAGTCCATGCAGCAGCAGCAGCTTACCGGCAACCAGCCACACCTCCCACAGCAGCCACAGCATCATCAACAGCACCCCCACTTTCTGGACAACTCCAGCTCCAACCACAACAACAACATGATGAGCAACAGCAGTAACCACATGGCAGATCTGTTTCCCAACGGCTGCATTGACAAGAGCAACCAGAGCAGCACCAGCAGCAGCAGCAGCAACAGCAGTAGCTGTGCGAAAAATAACAACTCCTCCTGCAGCGGACAGCGCGAGCAGCCACCAGTGGTGATGGATGCGGAGCAACAAAACCAAAACCAGCATCCGGCCATCAGTGAGTTCTTTAGCAGCGATTCCGATGTGCAAAAGTCGGTGGAGACGCGCCTGGAGGCCATGTTTGGCGAGTCGCCCGTGCATTTGGATGTGAAGAGCAGCAGCGATGCCCACGACATTGAGTCCAACCTGGACGAGATCTTTGGCGATTCAAAATCGCCGGTGGTTAATCACAAGAGCAAGTTGGGCATGTGGGTGCCTGATGCCACATTCATGCAGCAACAGGCGCCGCCACAGCAGCAATATGCGGCAACAACCCAGCCAGCACCACAGCAGCAGCAGCAACATCACATCGAACTCAACTGCAACAACAATCCCCGTTGGATGCAGAGCATGGAGGCGCACTACAGCGATTTCCTGTCCAGTGGCACGAGCAACGGCGGTGAGCTGGTGAATGGCGGCGGCGATTCGCGGAAGCGGAGCTGGGACAGCCAACTAATGGGGTCCGGCAGCGATATGGAGGATGACAACAGCAGCAGCAAGCGGCTGTGCACAGCCTCTTCGTCCTCCTCGTCCTCCCCCATGTCCTCGCAGCAGCAGCAGCACGTCCAAGTGCCGCAACACGGACTCTTGGATGCAACGGACATGCTGCCCACTGGCTTCCCGCAGATGTTGATGGAGCAACAGCAGCAGCAGCAGCAACATGGCTTTGCCTACACCAACATGATGGACACACAGCAGCAGCAGCAGCAGCACTTCCAACACAATATGCAGCAGCAGCAGCAGATGCAACACCAGCAACAGCAGCAGCAGATGCATGTGGGCCACATGGGCGGAGTTGCTGCAGTGGTGTCCGGTGGCGGGGAGTATGACGACGACATCAGTCGTCATGTGGCCAGCGCCATTGACAGCATCCTCAACCTGCAGAACAGCGGCGACTCGCTGCAGTTCTCCTTGGGCTCGATTCTGGGCGACAGCATGCTGGACGATCAGCGGCAGGCCGCCGCCAATCTGCCAAGCTGCCAGCAGGAGCAAGTGCATCATCAGCGACGCCGGCAGCTGGGCGAGGAAATGAACGATTGCCTGATCAGTGGTGGCGGTGGATCTGTCGGCGGTGTGGCGGACAACAACAGTAGCAGCATTTTGCTAGAACACCACCATCACCAGCAACAGCAGCATCAGATGCAGATGCAGCAGGGCCACCACCAGCAGACGCACCTGCAGCACCACCACCACAGCCACAGCCATAGTAGCATGGCGCAGCAGACCCAGGCGCAGCATCTGGGACAGCTGAACGACTTCAGTTGCGTGGCCGGCGGTGGTCTGGACGATCCTGTGAAATCGATCATGACCTCCTGACTTGGAGCCCCGCCAGCCACGGCAGCGGAAAATGCATCCTCGAACAGTCTGATACTAGAGTTTAATGCCACGACCTTATGAAGAGCGTTAGATAGCAGCGGTGACTTCCCGATTGTATAAAGAGAGAGCGAGAGCTCGTTTTAGTTATTGTTTGTCCCCCTTCCGAGCCTAGACCTAAGTTTAAATCGTAGCATAAATTGTTTAACTCCCATTTGTTTTGTATATGTCGGAGATATCCGTTATTTAATTTAACCGTAGTCGAGCCAGCGAGTTCTGTTCGCCTGCGCAGTCAAATCGAATCTGTCATCACGCCACTTTTCCTGTGGCCCTTTCACCTTTTCTTACTTTTCACTCAGATGTCATTCCTAGACAATCTCAAGCTGTCTCTCTCATTCTCTCCTATTGTTGCGACAGACGAACAGACCTCACTCAGTAACACTCCTGTTACCGACTCAACTGTCATTGCGCCTGCGCGCCAGCGACACCTACAGGGCTACCAATACCTGAGCATGCCGAATAACTCTGTTGCCATAGCAACAAGCTTTCCAAATTTGCACTTAGCAACCAACTCGCCGACACGGCCATCCTGACAATTCACGCGTCCTCGCGTGACGTGTCTTCTAATAGCTCTAAACATAACTGTCATTTATCATTCTCTCTTTTTTCTCTCTTTGGTCTCAACTTAACATTTCATTTTATCTGTTTTATTCATGTCAAATAAGCTTTACTTTTATTTCTTCTCGCCACTTCATTCTCTTCTCGTACCAAATCTGTATCTTCTTTCTCTGCTCGTACCACAACTCTTACTCAACATCTCTTCATCAATTTATACAGGCTCTTGCTGCACACTTTGCAACGCTCACACGCACCTCTTGCGTCACGGTCTCTCTGGACCCTCACAGCCTTATAAATGATTCCACCAACGAGTGCCTCAGTCGGCGATCTCTCGCTTACACTTCTAGTGTCTTCAAATGTTAGTTTGGCAGGATAACCTTTCGAAACCATAGAGTACAAGCTCTTTTCGTATTTCAAAAGGCTCCGCTTCACATATTCTGACCATAGGAATAAAGTAGGCCCCGTTTCATGTGATCCGACACGGCCTTCCTGACAAATCACACGTCCTCGTGTGTTAACTTTAAATCACAGTATTCTAAAATTTCGGTACTCGTTACATTTTATTGTCAACAAACATTTCATTAATTTTCTAAACATAAGTATTGAGGCATTTAGACAAAATAAGCATCTTGGTTTCATGATAACATAACAAATTACATCTTCATTTTAATCATAATTTACAATTCAGACTTCTCTAATTACATAGCTTTATCAACTGGTGTATTTCCTTTTACACCCACATACTGACCCCCGCCATAACAATTCCTTCTGTTATGGTGCGGTCTCCACTGACCCCCGCCATAACAATTCCTTCTGTTATGGTGCGGTCTCCACTGACCCCCGCCATAACAATTCCTTCTGTTATGGTGCGGTCTCCACTGACCCCCGCCATAACAATTCCTTCTGTTATGGTGCGGTCTCCACTGACCCCCGCCATAACAATTCCTTCTGTTATGGTGCGGTCTTTATATCCCCTCTTGGGATTCCAAGGCATCAACCGTGCCATCCATATCATCATTCCCCACATGGGAATCAGACGCATCTCCACTTGAGTCGTCTAAATCTTTATCAATCAACGTGATTGCTTATTTGTCTATTTGGCAATGCCCTCAAAAACTCATGCGCATACTTATAAGTTCTTTTGCTTGTTAAGGATTTTAAAATGTACCGATTTCCATCTTCATTTCTTTATCTCTTTCTTTCTCCTCTCTCTCATTCGTAACAATTTCAATTTCCAATTTATCCATTTTAAGTTAATCTTGCCTTAACAAAATTGTGCTCTTACTTCCATAATTTTACCGAACCGGCATAACGTAACTTTAAATTTCTCTTTCTTTATACTTTTCTCTGTGTCATGTGGTGGTATCAAGCCCAAAGGGTGGGTCCGATTGGCATCTCTTAAGGGCTTGCATTGGTTGCACTACTAACTGTGCAGTTCGCCGCAAGTTGCACCCCGCCAAGAGCATCTTCCCATCACCTCTGCGGTCCTGGTATCCAGCCAGATGACTACTTTACAACTTTACACATGATACAATTTTCAACAATCTTTAAACTTAGTCATTTCCAACAATTCTGATAAATATTGCTGAGTCTATTTTTTCCAATCCAAACACATAACGGATTTATAACCTTGATTAATAACTATCCAACAAAATTTAAGGGACACTACTGGCAGATAACATTGCCTCACACCTCTCTGTATTCTTTAAAATCCCTCTTCGTAACTCAAGTTAATTTCAATTATTTTTAGTTGTTTATAAACTATACCAATAAATCCTGAATCCTGAAGTTGATCAGTCGGTCATTTGAGATTTCCATTCTAAGTTCAGACGTTTTTCTGTCAATTTATTTTTATTTATCGGAGTTAAATCAGTCATGTGAATTCTGGACACAAAAAGAATTCCACAATTGCCTTGCGCTTTCTCTTCCTCTACTCTATGATGCACTTCAGTTAATTTTTTTTTTTTGTTTAGAAATGATTACATCTGCAATAAGTATAGACTACAAACTCTCATCTGAGCAAACAATGCCAAAAATGTCAGAATAATTGCACGCCAACCAATATTTCCAATTCATACAAAGGCTACTTGGACTCCACAAGACACATAGTTCTACCAATATATCCACCAACATAAGGGTCTCCATTAATTAGGTGTATTAGCATTGGACCATATCCACAAGAGCTTATATCTGTTTCAAATTTGATCAGATGTTTCGAACCCACAAATAACGATTACAGGCTCATTTGTAATAATATTAAAAACGTTCGTTCCAATTTCTGAATATCGTCATTTCACTTAAAGATACTTGAAGCCGAAGAATCTGTCTCATGATCTGAGAAAATCGAGGCACACGTTTTTGAAAATAAGGCACCAATTCAATAAATGGTCTTACGACGGTCTCTTAATTGCACCGATTAAAAGGACGGACCTTTAACGTAAGGATTTTCTAGGAATTGGGTCTGATTTCTCCACCGCACACCTCATAGCTCAGATACTGCGTAGTAGGTTCAAGAAACCCACATTTGGTAACGTTAAATGGCAACTCTGGTACAGTCAACACATTTAATACAACCTTCAGCCTTCGGAAAGCCTTTTCTTCCGAGTTTGCCATGATTAACATGCATCTATGTAAACTATCGCAAATAATCATGATAAATTCCAAACGCCTTAACAATTGCATGATGAAGGTAGAAGATGCACTCTTCAAACCAAACGGCACGGCAGACCAAACAGACGGCAACTCGTAATTTTTTTAAATTAATTATTTTTCAACAGAAACATTTTTCCTTCACAGGGTCTGACATAAGCGGCAAAGGCCACTGTCCGAAACCATTTTCGAATATTGCTTCCGATAGTCTAAGCACAACCTATCGTAGCACAGGGCTCGCCAATGGGAAGGCAGATGTGCAAACAACACTGCAATCAAACACATCTCTATTCCCATCTTTTAGCCAATTCAGCTCCCAAATCAAAGAATAATTGGAAAGGGCTCACCCGATACTGTCACTGTTGAATCACACAAATCAACTCGCTTCTACATGCAGCTGATGCTGCCGCTCGCAGCCGCTGATACCCATCTCGTGCACACAGATGCAATGTGACCACCGTTATCACGCCTGAAGTGCGTCACTCCAGCTCTCCGCACTTCAGCCGCAGTTCCGCCAGTGTGCTGTTGTTGTTGTCTTCCATTCTTCCCCAAATTTTCTGGCCGACACTGATGACACTTGCAACCGTCCGGCTCAACACGCGACCAGTGCATTTGACTGCCTATCACGACTCCGGTGTCTCGCACCACGCGGCTGCGCAAGCCTTCGATGCGCCACTGAATTTAATATCGACCGAAAATCACTTTATCAGAATGCCCGCGAGGCTATGGTGAATCCCACTTCTGATGTCGGAGATATCCGTTATTTAATTTAACCGTAGTCGAGCCAGCGAGTTCTGTTCGCCTGCGCAGTCAAATCGAATCTGTCATCACGCCACTTTTCCTGTGGCCCTTTCACCTTTTCTTACTTTTCACTCAGATGTCATTCCTAGACAATCTCAAGCTGTCTCTCTCATTCTCTCCTATTGTTGCGACAGACGAACAGACCTCACTCAGTAACACTCCTGTTACCGACTCAACTGTCATTGCGCCTGCGCGCCAGCGACACCTACAGGGCTACCAATACCTGAGCATGCCGAATAACTCTGTTGCCATAGCAACAAGCTTTCCAAATTTGCACTTAGCAACCAACTCGCCGACATATACTTTAGTCCAATGTGTTTTGTACAATATTTTAACGAGTTTCCTCACAACTACGACGAATTACTTAAAGAAGAGCGAAGAAAACGCGTTCAGAGGGGAGACAGAGACCCAAAATAAAGCCAAGAAAGCAATTGATGTGAATTGAAAACTAAACGACGAAAATAGCATTAAATGCTTCTCAGTAATCGGAACCTAAGTAAAGTAATAACGTAGAGAAGCAGGCCCCCTAGACAATTATTTAAATGATGGAACCAAGACGAAGACGAAGACAAAGAAAAGTACGTAAGAAAAGCCACTGAAATGAAGGAGAGGAAAGTAAAACGAATTGGTTGTATAATTCATAATTAAGTTTACACACAAGCATGATGAACATGAAGCAATTTCTGAGAAACAATTCAAAATCCCGTTGCCAATTTTGTCGTTGTCGTTGGAGGAGGAGGAGGAGGAAGAGAAATATCAGACAGAGCAATTTATGTAGCTGCATCCCAGATAAAAAATATATGGAATTGTATATTTATTAATGCATTAAGTTGCATCCGAGTTTTGTAAATAGTTAGTGAGCATGCAACAATTATAAATAATATATATATGTATAGCTAAGCATTTTTAACGCGGGGAGGAGGAGATATACTAGATATGATTTCCAGCGCTTTACGTACGACTGCTTCTGATATTACAGACAAAACAAACTATGGACGACGTGCTCAATACGAGAAAGTAAAGGGAGAATATTTCGGCATAGGCATAGCTACGGGTGTCAAATGCAAAGATCTTAGGGATTAACAACAAGTGTACCAACTACATATGGCAAACTACGAAGCAAACCAAAAGCAGTTCAAAAAAATCACCATTTTAGCCAATTTAGTTTAAACATTTATATAAATTATTGAATCTAATGTAATATCTTATACACTTAACAATAACAACAACAACAACAACAACTGATTGATTGAAACGAGAAGCAAAGATAGGAGGTAGCAGGCGAGGTGAGGATTAGCCACAGATAACACACAAATTAACGAATCGTATCAATTGTATCCTTGATCTTGCGACAAATCTCTGACTTGTGATTTGTGCCACGTTTTAAATATATAGATGTCTGACTAGCTTGTAAACAAAAACAAACAAACATACATAATAAATACGATTAAAAAGTCTAAAACGAAGAAACCCACAACACTCACTCAGTAAGCCTCAATTACATACCAATTACAATACTAACTAACTACTTTAATGCCACCACTAACACACTTCTGCATACTACGGATACGTACTACCATTGGACATTGGATTGCTTGTATTACGTGTGTAGTCTGTAAGAGAACTTCGAGAGGTATCATATTTTAAGATGTGCTTCGTTTAACCACCACCATCCATGACCCCCGAACCTGCCCAACCCCGAACCCGAACCCAAACCCCACCTGCCACCTGCCACTTGCCCCCTCGACTATGAGTTGCATGATCTTGAATTTCTCTTCTAGTTATTACTTCAAAGACAAATAACTTTCGTGTAAAAATTGTATATGTAATAGCATAATTTAAGTTGGCAAACTCCAAACCCAAAAACTGAATAAATTTAAATCTATTGATAGATTAATCGAATGTGAATCGTTTCAAGTTGTGTATTTCAACTCAAAAGCCCTTTCCAACAGCAAAGCAAAGGGCAGTGGTGTGTCCTTGTCATTTCAATTGTTCAGCTAAAAATGTGTCTAATTGTAATTGAACCTAAAGAGAAAACTAAAGATTTTTAAGCAAACATTTTGTGAGTTTTAATTAAAAACAAAAACAAAACATCATCAGCATAGGGAGAGAGAGACAGCGAGCAAAGCAAAGGAAACAAAAGAAAACTTTAATATTTGATAGTTTATTAAGCCCATCCATTTCATAGTCGTCATAAACATTAAGTACATTAAAAGGAAACAAAACGAAACAAAGGATTCAATATGAAAATCTCACTGAAACGCAACAAAACGAAAACGAAACCGAAAGAAAGCCCAACTAAAACCGGAAACTAAATAAAATGAGAAATGCAATAAAAGATTATTATGCATTCGCGTTTTTGTACTGGGTAAAGAGAAATGTTCTTAGGCAAATAAAGAGATAATTCCATCAAATTTTAAGAAAACTCTCGCATTTTATTATATCGGCTGTTTTTCCTAATGTTTTTTTTTTCTGGGTTTGAATGAAGCCTTTGTTGGCTGAGATTCGTACTGTTTAGTTTACACACACAAATTGACTTTGTGCTCCTAACTTCTGGCTAAAGTAAATACATACACACATTGAACTACTAGGGAGATTACCAAGTTAAAACCTTCTGGCTGAGAGGGATCAGCAATGGCCCAATATCGAGGTGCTTATATAGTAGGAAATAAATTATTACAAAATAACAGATATCAGTACAAAGAATATAGATACAATCGATCGCGGCTGATATTAAAAACACATCTAAATCGCTATATTGCATTTAGTTAAAATATCATATCATTTACATTGTTCAAAGGAGACATATTAAAATTGATTTTGAATTTTGTTTCGCTTTGAGAGGGGGAGAGATTCACATATAAACGAAATTTTGTTTTCGTAAAATAACTCATCTCGAATTTTATACCATTTAGGAAGTTATCTATTTTTTTTAAGGATTTCGACGTTAGGAGAACAATTACAAAAATGACGCCTACGTCCGACATTTAAAAAAGAAAAAAATTTAATTATTTGAAAAAAATAACAAATTTGGATTTTTGTTTTTCGAAATATAACAATTATTCCAAATGCAGTTAATAGTTAAAAACATATACTATTTCGTTATCTATATGCATCTCCCCCCCTTAATCTGAATGGACCCATCCCAGCATGGGACACTGCTTCCTTCAATTGGCCACCAACTGTGTGTGAGCTCGGCCTAACCCTAAGCTTAGCATAGTATTTGGCATTTGCGCTAGAGTACGAGTACGAGTACGAGTACGAGATTATTGCAGCCTAAATGCGCCACCTCCCTCCATTCGAGTTTCCAATTAGTTCGCTACGCTGACGCAACTAAGTTGCGCTGCCCTCCAATTAGTTTCCTAATTAAGTCTTGAGCGGATACACAGGCAGTGGATGGCCCTCCGAATTGAAGACCCACTGTTCCAGATCGATCTCCTTGCGGTCATCGCTGAACAGCAGGTAAAAGTACTTCAAGGTCTCGCTCAGCCAGAAGCTCTCCATCAGATCGCGCAGGCGCGTGCTCTGCGTGTTCTTTACATTTCCCAGTGACGTATAGCCAGCATTCACCTTGGCGTGTGTCTCGAATGCCTGGAATATGGTCCAACCCATGTCCTGGTATGTGCGATTTCCGGTCAACGCGTAGAAATAGTACAGACTCTCCACGAACTCTGGCCGCAGCAGGTTGTGTGCATCGTTAGGCTTTACATAGATGTCCTGTTCGTCCTTATCCGTGAGTGCAAAGTACGAAATCTCTGCGGCCAAGTGTGTGGGATTCATAATGTAAGTCTGATAGCAAGTATCCATCAAGTCCCTGGCCAAGATCAAGTGCGAGTCCGGCATACCGTTCTGGTGTCCCAGGAGCAGAGTTCCCGGCAAGTAGCACGTCAGATGGTCCATTTTCGGCTTGAAATCTTTGCCATTGATCAGCTCGCCAATATAAACCCAATGCTCCCGCGGAGTGCGACGCATTAGCTCGGTGAGCACGCCATCAATGGCCTGCATGTAATCCAAGATAAGGCTGAACATAAAGAACACGAGTTTATTAATTAATTTTAATCATATAGTAACCACAATACTCACTTATCGTTATCCCGGCGGCCAGTCTGAACCCATTGCTTGAGCAAATACTCATAGTAAGAGTCCCCTCGTGCGCCCAGTGAAATCGTGGCATAGTTACGGAAGGTCCCCGTGTTTGCATTGATGAATATGGGCACAAGGCCATGATTCTTTTCCAGTTCATGTACCTTCTCGTTCACTTTGTGGGCAACCTTAAAGGTTTAAATATCACTTAATAGTATATAGTACTTTACATTTATAAACTCCCTTTTACCTGTTCGTAAATGGAAATGTTTGTGGAGCGACTCAGGTCACGGAACTCTAGCTGAATGGTGGTGACTTCGCTGGTGGAACTGTCCGGTGACCATTTGGGCGCGTGTGCCGAAAGATCGCCGAGATTTACGTCCGAATAGGGAATGCTAGACGGCGACAGGAAGGCGGGCAACAAGCGGTTGCCCAACTCTGATGCCTTGGCGAGAAACATTGTGTCCCCGCTGAGATGATAGGCAGACAGCAAGCCGCCCAGAACTCGTATGGTCACCTCGAAAAGATTAACATCACGCTTAGTGTCGAAGCGCAGTGAATGGTCTATCCAGTCGCGAGCCTCTTTGAATTCTGCAAGTAAACAGGGAATGTAGAAATAGAATTAAAACATTCTAACCCTTCGATTGTGCGGGGTATAGTTATTTCAGTTCTAAACCACCCACTTTTCATATTTGTTGTTGTTGTGGCGATACGGCTTAAGTAAGCTTAATGAATTATAAAGCAGCTAAAACAACAACAATGCTATGATCGATTGAAAAAACAAATGGATTTATAAATAAAAACAATAACAACCACACCAACGTATGATACCAACATGGTTGACCGCTCAGCGTAAACGTATCATTGGTTTTGTCAAAGAGGGATTACTTCAACCTACATTCATTAGGGGAGTAAAGCCAACTCACCATCATCCAAACCCATAATGTACATGGTGTCCAAAGAGTCCACAATGGTCAGACCAAGGCCAAACCACTCATGCGAGTATTGCGAGATGGGCTTCAGATTGTCATGTCCCCAGGCGTACTTCTTGTATCCCGCCCAGGAGTGCTTAAAGGCCGCCACCACCGCCGATTGCCGCTCATTGGTTGCTCCGTGGAAGTGCTGGGCCTTGGCCAGCAGCGGTTGAATCCTGCGCAGATGCTCCTTGAAGCTGACACCGCCCAGCTTCAGCGGACTCTGGATGGCCTGATCGAGCAGTTCGCGTTCGCTTAGGTGTAGCTGCTGCTGCTGCTGCTGATCGATGGGCTCTTCCACATTATTAAGTATGTCGATCCCACCGATGTCCTGCTCCTTGTTATTCTCTGGCGGGGGCACGGCCACGGCTTGCGGCGGTCCCTGTGCGGCCACTGTCTCCGGCAATCGAACCACATTCTCGGCAGAGTTTGCATCACCGTAGGCCACGATGTCATTAAACTGGAAAATTGATTGGTATCATTGATAGCGATTGATTTCACTGGAAGTGCGCCCAGCTGCTTGTAAATCAAGTCCCCAATAATAATAGGCTGATACCGTGGGCTATCTTAATGAGCCCGCGCCTTGAGTGCTGTCAATTAAGCACTTATCAATTAAGTAGTCCGCCGCCACTTACCTTATCGCTCAACGCCTCCGGGTGGGGCTGTCGCTTATCTTCGGGAGCAGGAAGCGCCGCCTCCGTTAGGGCTTCGGGTTGGTCCTTCTCCGGCATTGGTGGATGGTGGTGGGGATTCTGCAGACGCAGATGATAGGGAGCCGTCTTGGGATCCTCATCCTGGTGGCTGGTGGCTGTCAACTGATCGCCGCTCAGGCAGAGCACCGCCGTGACGCACAAGGCCGTAATACCCAGAATGATGAGATTGCGCTGACAACGCGGCAGCTGATTCCAAGCCTAAGCCGCGACGAAAACATTGCATGAGAATGGGAGTTTACTACGGAGCAGCCTCCTGCTACTCACCCGCCGCAGACTCTTTCTGCCCCGCTCATCGCCCACCAATCCCGATGTCGATCCCGATCCGGGCGAAAGCGTGAGCGTTATGTGTCCACCGTCCTTCATTGCGTTGTGACAAGTGCCGCCGTTGTCGCTGTTTTCGCTTCAGAGCTCTCTTACACTCGCGTTGGAAAGTTGAGTGGGAAATTCCGCAACATTCGCTTCGAATAAAAATCGATGGCTGAGCGCCGTCGTCGCCGCCAGCTGAGGGTATTCGGTGCTACTAACTAACTCAAGGTTGGTGAGGCTACTCTTCCCCGGCCACTTCACCCGCTAAATTCGGCCCGGACATGGATTAATACGAGATTACTCGGTCGGACACTAGGTAAAGAATTTACAAATAAGAAAGAGATTCTAAAATTATTTCTGCCAGGGCTGCATGGCTAAGCGACTTCAGCCGATAGGCAGGGCTGCGATACAGCGACACTTGCTGTTATCGATAAGCCGTTTTAACGGTTGCATTTAAAATATGGAAATCTGTAGTTCGCGGCTTAAGAAAGCTTATTATACCCTTGCAGGGTATTATAATTTCAGTCAGAAGTTTGCAACGCAGTGAAGGAGACGTTTCCGACCCTATAAAGTATATATATTCTTGATCAGCATCAACAGGGGAATCTTTCTAGGTATGTCAGGAAGAAATTGATTTTTTGGCCATTTTTGCAAAATTTTATAAGGGGTTACATCATTAAAATTTTTGATTTTGATAAAAAATTTAATTTTCAAAAATTTTTAAATGAAGTATGCAGATTTATTAACTGTAGAAAATCTTGCATAGAACAGTTTTCCGATTTAAAATTAATGTTCTTTTGGCCGAGTTATGATATTTTTAATTAAAAAAAAAAATCAAGACTTTTTTAATATAAAAAATCAGATTTTATAATACAAAATAATATTTTTCTAAGTCAAGGAATCATTTCCGACCCTATATTCTTGATCAGCATTAACATGCGAATCTTTCTAGACATGTCCGGAAGAAATCGATTTTTTTGGCCTTTTTTGCGAAATTTGATAAGGGGTTTCATCATTAAAATGAGCAAAAATGGCAAAAAATTTTGATTTCTTCAATTTTAAATTTGGTATGCAGTTTTTTTAAATTAATAAAAACTAACACAAAACTGCTTTCCGAATCGAAATTAATGCATTTTTGGCTTAGTAATTAGATATTTTAATTGTTACCTGCAAGGGTATACAAACTTTGGCTGGCCAAAGTTAGCTTTCTTTCTTGTTTTAATATTTATCCAGTCAAAATTAGGCTATTCTTTGTAAACAACTAAAATAAATTAGTTTTAGATAAATACGTAATATAAAAATTAAATGCTTCGTATTTGGAACTTTTTTATACACATTTATTAATATAATTTGATTACAAAACTCAATCAATTCATAACGTCAAGAGGTCAACTGAATACAATAGTCGAAATCTCATCTAGACAAGAGGTTTCTTAGGGGCGGGGTAAAATTTATATAAATTTATTCACAATACACAAAAAACCATTTTGATAAATTGGTAGGAACGTCTGACCTTTCGTTGAGATAGTTTACTTTTTGTCGATAAAATATAAAAATAAAAAACTATTTTTACATTGAATTATTTTCTGCATCCATAGAATGTTTTAAAAAAAATATATTAGAATTTGTTTATAAAAATTGTTCACATTGTAATCCCCGCCCTTTTCGATTCCCAGTCACATTTATTTATTTATTATCATTTAGCGGCGTAGCAGGTGTCACACACACGCACTGGCTTCCCCGGCTGACCCTGGGCATTGAGCAGCCGGAGCGTGTGCTCCGAGCAGGCCTTGCAGAAGATCTCCCCACAGCTGCGGCAGTGGTGCTTTCGGCGCGTAAGATTGAACTCCCGCTCGCAGGCGGTGCAGTGTGTGGCTATGGAATCGGGTGCCCAGATGCCGGGGCTGCCCAGCGCCTCCGGCGTGGCCTGCAGCGACTGGGCGGAGCCGGACAGCAGTTGGCGTTGGCGTCGCTCTTGATCTTGCATTTCGGATACCTTCAGCTTGCTGACGCTCAGCTGGATGCCCAACTCCTCCAGCGTGGTCTGTGCCTCCGTCCACTGGGTGCGAACCTTGTCTAGATCGGCCTTGAGCTTGCCATTCCTTTCCTTCTCCTCGGCCAGCTCCGTGAGACAGCTCTGCAGCGTGGATATCTTTTCCTTGAGCTTTAGCTCCTTCTCCTGCAGCGAGATGCGCCACTCCCGCTCGATCCGGGACTCGGCCTCGGCCCGGGCAGCCCTCTCCTCGCTAGCTGTCACCTGCGTACTTAGGCTTTGTGACGTGGTTTTCAGAATCTCACCCAGGTTGCTTTTGTCATGGGTCCACCTGTGGACAGTGGCATAAAACGGGTATATTAAAGACTTTTGCAGTGATCTGTGATGCTTTGAAGGGCTTGGGACTAGTCAGCAGTTATAGTATAGTATTTCATTGAGGATTTTAGATATCTACTCCCTAAACTCCCTTTTTAAACTACTTCTAAAATAACATTTCTATTTAAAGGGCTTGAAAAACCCCTCCAGACTTTGCTTATTTATTATTTCCTTACCTTATCCTGATTGATTATAGAATATTTCAATGCAGTTTACGTTTTAAAAGGCTTATTTTGAACTAGTAATCTCAAACTATTAACTCAAATATCAAGCAAATTTACGCTTTAATTATTAATAATTAAGACACTCCAAAATCTGACTAGCCCCCTCCGCTTCCATAGATTTAGGCGCAAGCACAGCCTTCTTACTTCTTCTCCAACTGCTCAATGGTGCTCTCCATGTCCTCCTTTTGGACCTCCAGCATGCTCATTAGCTCCGTCTTGTGCGTTAAGGATGCCTTGCAGTCCTGCCGACGAAGAAAAGAATCGGTTGTACCAGCGTCGAAAGGAAGAACCCGCTTCTTGGATTGTTAGTAAGATGTGGCAAATGAAAGACTGGGATTCGGATAAGTTTTATTTCTCTGGGATCGATTTAGGAGAGTACGAGTACTAGAATACATAGGCTGATGCTCCACAGCAGAGTTACATTGTATATAGATTTGTATATATTCATATATATGTAGTCTCAATATTTATTTATATAATTACAATACTTGTTGTTTTCGACTAGGCGGAGTGTATAATTACATTACATTTAAGCGGTTGCGCGGGGGTTGAATCCATATGTACATACATATGTATAATAAACATCTCTGAAGCCTCCTCTAATCGCACTATACATATATACATACATACGTCTTTAGTTAGTATAATAATCGTATATAATCGGGGACTCTGACTCGGGGAAGATAATTCAGCTAACAGAGGTTGCATACTTTGTAATTCATATAACCTTTAACAATTTGTATTCTATCCCCCTTCGGGGAGATCTGGTCTACGGAGTAAAGGCATCCTATTTCGTACACACGCAATGGCTATAGAGAGCTAGGGACTCTATAGTTTTGGGGGTCCTGTTAAGCAGCTGCACTTTGAGTTCCGTTCGGAACTGGACGCGAACATTGAGAGCGTTTCGATTTTCATGTGTTTTTCATTTATCTTGAGATCAAAAAAACTTAATAAATAATCATAATTGATTTTTGACAAATGGGATTTCTTCGGAATGAGATATTTCCTTTTCGCTACTTGGAATGCATACTTGCGAAGATGTTTCATCAAATTGTGTACTGGCTCCTTAGGTATAAATGCAGTCAGGCACTAAATCCATAAAGTTATAAATCTAATTTTAGTTTCCCTTTCGGGAAAAACAAATAGAAATGTGAACAAAAGCAAACGCTATCAAGTTCTGTGAGTGTGAAATTCGAAACTGGGCCATATATGTATATAGACAGAGGATCATCTTATTCTAATTTTTTTCAGGGGCTTAAGTGTCTCCAGCGGCTGTCTGCTCCCGGCACAGGACATAGTCGCTGCGGGATCCATCGCCTGACCCAAAGTGCTGAGTTACCGCAGCCGCTGCCTCGGCCAGCTCATCGTTCAGGGACTTGGCAGATGTGGGCGTCTTAACGTCCTTGCTGCTCTCCTGCAACTCCAGTGGGTTCGGTGGCTCCGGTTGACGCGGCGACTTCCTGTACTTGGCCGGATCGAAGGGCGGAAAGGCGTCCATCTTGAGGTGCATTCGCTTCATGGGCGGGCCAGCGTCCTGCTTGTGCTTCTTGGTGAGGGCCTCGAACTTCTCCAGATTCTGCTGTCGCCGTGTGTTGGGAGAGCGGTCTCCACCAATGGCTCCAGCTCCCGATCCCGCTCCCGGTCCCGATCCCGGTCCGTGGTGCTGCTGCTGGTTGTCGACGAGCTTCGACTCGTACTTCTTTTCTAGCGATTGTAAAATGTTACCAATTTGTGAGGCTTTCGTTTGCAGGCGCGAGACCATCTCGCCCTTCTGTGTGAGTTCATCTTCACATTCCTGGTTGAATTTTTAGAGGGGATTACGTTTTGACTTTAGGCTTAAACCGATTCTTACATTTGGAGCTAATGATCAAATAATAAATAAGGAAACGAAACCAAAGCTACGGATGGCCAGATGAGTGTGGTGATGAGCGGTGTTAGGTTGTGATGCTCGGGAAGGATCGGTTAGAAGGACCACAGAGAACAGAAACTGCTAATATAATAACTGATCCTAGATAATGGACTGTGTGTCCTTGCCAACCGATCCGCCATGATGTATGCGTAGATACTCACCTGCAGTTTGCGGTACATTTCCAGGTTGATCTGCTTGATGTCGTCCAGTTGGCGGCGCAGCGAGACTATCGTGTCCTGCTTCTCGTGGATGTCCTTCTCCAACAGCTTCATGGCCATGTCTGACTCCGCCTTGAGGGACACCTGCAGCTTGAGCTCCTTCTCCAGTTCGCCAGTCTTGCGACGTTCTTCCACCAGTTCCTCGGAAGCCTTATCCTTGTCTTTATTTTTTTCCTTGTCACCCGAACCAGTGGAGGTGTTGTCCCCGCCGTGAGTGGACTGTCGCATGGCCTGATTTTCGGCTTGGAGAGCCAGCAAACTGTTCCGTGCGATGGCCAAGTCCTCTTTCATCAGAGCATTCGTCGTGGTAAGCGACTCTACCTTGGCCTGCAGGTTGCCCACAGTGGCGCTGAAAGATGGGGGAATAACTTAGCCCAAAGAACGCACAGGCGGACGATGCCGATAACCCACTTGAGATGCCTGTTGAGCTCCTCTATGTAGTTCTTCTGGTCCAGCACCGCTATCATATTGCCCTGCCCGGTGGCATCCAATAGTGCCGGCGGAGCACTGTCCTCCGGCGCAGCATCCGCGTTTCTTGAGCTGGATCGCAGGTACAGGGAAAAGTCTATGACGCCCTGCTGCGAATCCAGATCCTCCTCCTTGACGCATAGATTACAGTCGATCACGTTTAAGCCCACCAGAATGCCCATTATCACAACGATCTGGTTAGAGAAGAGATGGGGTTAAAAGGGTTTCCGAAGGGGAACGGGATCGGAAGCAGACCTCGTCGCTCATCATCAGCGCATGCGGCTCGTAGTAGTCGTACAGAGAATCCTCCCGGTGTTCGATCAAAGCCTGCAAATAGTCCGATAGCTTCTTCTGCATGAGGGCAATCCTCAGCCAGGCTCTGGCCCTGCCAATGTGGGTCCGCACCGTGGGTAAGTCCCTCACGCTGGCCGTGATATCCTGCGCTTCCGGGCAGTAGTGCTCGACGCTCTGCAGCAGGTCCCACAGCTCCTTGCGCGGACCCAGCAGACCCTTCTTGGGTCTGAGGCCGTGACCCAGCACGTGCTCGATGACAATGAAGAAGTGCTGCAGCGGTAGGTGGTCCGAGTCCAGCATGCGGCCATAGCGCAGCGACTGCTCCAG
Source organism: Drosophila kikkawai (assembly GCF_030179895.1). Lineage (NCBI taxonomy): Eukaryota > Metazoa > Arthropoda > Insecta > Diptera > Drosophilidae > Drosophila > Drosophila kikkawai. The sequence continues at coordinate 23,831,801 of NC_091731.1, read as the reverse complement.
CAGCTCCTTGACCACCAGCTTGCAGATGTTTACCAGGTTGCTGCGCTCGATCTCCGCCGTGTCCCGGGCTGCAAAGGGATGGGAGGGATCCCAGAATTAGAGACTCAGGCAGATAGTAGGCTGTGCTTGCAAAGTGCCAGATTCACAGCCACATTCACATCCAACTGACTAACTGAAAAAATGAACTTTCACGTGCTATCATGGCTGCTGTTCTTCCTGGCGCCAGGAGGCTGCCCCATCTACAGCATCAACGTGTCCACTCAGGAGGTGCCCACTAGCGCTTTTCAGAACGAGATGACCCTCCACACGATGATCAGCTCCGAGCTGCAACAGTTCCGCGATAACATAAACGAGGCAGGCTCTTCGAAGAACAGGAACTTTGTGTCTAAGATTTCCAAGGAACTATCCAAGGCAGCACGAAGCCCGGTCACACCAGAGACTGGTGCCACATTTCTGGGCACCAATCTCTTCGATAGCCAACGCAAGACCTGCTTCTCCGTGGAGGAGATAGCTTTGATGTCCGCCCGACGAACTTTGGAACAGCTGGTGCCCAAGTCCTTTCCCAATTGCATGCTCAGCGATAGCGTTGTCCACATGTTGATCCGGTTCGTGAATACAGTCAACCGAATCGTACAGGAGATGTCGGACGAGGGCACGCGCCGACTGCCGCAGCGAGCCTTCTATGACGCGCTGGGCGGATACCTTCGCCACCACCTGGTGCCCGCGGCCCAGGTTTCCTACTACGGCGGCCGCCTCAAGCTGAAAACCATGCAGTGCTTGCTGAAGATCAAGCGGCAGAGCTATGTTGTCCTCAACACGAACGGGAATGCCTGGCGGTCTCCGGCCAAGGATATAATGTGTCAGTTCAAGGGCTCCAAGATTGAGCCGATCAATCTGGAAGGCTCCAAGTTCGAGGATGGCGCCGCCAGTTGTAGCCAGCTCGATCAGAGCAGTGTATCGCAGGATTTGGATCAGGGACAGATGATTGTGCCGCTGCCGCAGCTAGAACCGGTGGATAGTGAGGGCTACCTGAGCAACATATTCCTGCCCTTCCGACAGCGACGAATCTACAACCTCCGGTCTCCTACCTGCTCCTGTGTGTTGGTGCGTTTTTTCAAGATCGTCACCAGCTGCCACCGCTTTCAGGGAAAGAGCCAGGCCAACTACAACAACAAGCTGCTCAATTGGATACGGGAGAACGTGCACTCGCACTACATAGACGAGATGTTCTACCCGGGTCTGGGCGGAATCCTGCGGATTCAAGAGACCCTGCTGCACCTTGCAAAAGAGCAGGAGGACTGCAAAGACGACGATAAAAGCTGCTACGCCGCGGAGACGCGTAAGGTGAGTCGCTCCGCTCGCGCCTGGCAGGAAGATCCAGAACAAAACCAAGAGGAACAACAGCAGGATGTGGCGCCTGACGAACAGGAGAATGGGCCAGCCCATGATCAGGAGCACGAGGAGTGCCGCGAATGCGAGAGCAGTAGCTCGTTGATCTGGTTCATTGCCGCCCTCCTAGTGCTGCTTCTACTAATCATCTTGTTAGTCATCTGCTGCTGCATGCGACGGGGCAGAAAGCGGAAAGACAAGGTCAAGTCTTCTCCCAGTGATGTGGAGGCACCACCGAGCTCGAAGGCCCAGCGACCCAAGAGCACTAAGGAGCAGCCTAAGAGCCCCAAGGAGCAACCCAAGGAGCAACCCAAGAGCCCCAAGGATCAACCCAAGAGCGTCAAGGACCGATCAAAAGCAGGACAGAACACCTACTATGGTGGACATGATGACCGTAGGTCTTGGGTACCATCAAAGGAGCTATTAATACTTCTCCCTTGAATCGTAGAAGGTTCCACCTCGTCGTTGAACTGTCAGCTTCACAAAAAATGTTTGCCAACCAAGTTCTCCGTCAAGAAAGGAAACAGCTACTACCGCATTATCTCCGAGGAAAGCTCTCCGCAAAGGCAGCTGGTGTCCTTGTCATCAAACCAATACGACTTGACCCCGAGCTCGGAGATCGGAGGCAGAGGGAGTAAGCGAAATCAGAAGCAACGCAAAAGCAAAGAGAACAAAAAGAAGGTGCGAAATGAAGGCGGGTCAAGCCAAAGTAGGACGGTAAGTTGAGAAGAGTTAAACTCCCTTTAGAGTCCTGAACCCAGAACCGCCTACAGGTCAAATCCTCAGTGGAT